>NC_048598.1:164479274-164828440 GCF_003668045.3 Cricetulus griseus
TGAAGTCAACTAAAAGAATAAACCTTACAAGAGATATGGGACGTCTGAAGTGGGGTACTGATCAGTTCTAGAATTCACTGCATTCAATTACACTTTCCCTCTCATTTTAACTGATTGTTGTCACCTATATTCCATAGCAGAACAATCAAGTATATGTGGCATCAAGAAGTGACCTTTTAGCTCAACCTGTGTTGAGCTAAAATGAGAGTGAGATATGTGATCTTAATAGTTATGGGAAAAACTAATACATGAAAGAATAGATGCATCAGTGAAGTTTGTAACAGAAGGAAACCAGTTCTAAGTATAGGGGCTCATCCAACATAATGGATTAATATGCTACTGAGTTGTGAGAAAAACAATGAACCTTTCATCCCTTAAATTTATATGCTATAATTACAAGGAAAGTACTGAACACAGGAAATGTGTACTGAGGAGTGGGGCTCCTGTGGGGATTAACTGGTTTGAGGGGCAGTGTGAACCATGCACTAGAAAATCCCTGTTCTGGGCTGGAGAGATGGCTCAGAGATTAGGAGCACTGGCTGCTCTTCCAGAGGTCCTGAGTTCAATTCCCAGCAACCACATGGTGGCTCACAACCATCCGTTATGAGATCTGGTGCCCTCTTCTGGTGTGCAGATACACATGGAAGCAGAATGTTGTATACTTAATAAATAAATAAAATCTTTTTTTTAAAAAAAAATCCCTGTTCTTCTGTAAGCAGGGTTGAGTGTGCCATTCCAATGTGAATGTGGAAGACCAGAACACCAGGTGCAGTGGAAGCTCAGATAATGAGGTTTCAGAAGATAACAAAGACTCTGGAGAATTGGACTTACAGATTATCTGAATTGTACTTTGACTTCATTCTGCTTACGTTCTGAGAACTGACTGAGGCTGAAGTCACTAGTAATGGTTGACCCATTAGTCAGAGGACATCTCACGACAGAATAGCAGTCAGGCTCTACCATGGCTACTGCCTACTGCTCTCCTGTAAGTCTACAGTGAGAGAAATACATGAAACAAAGATATTTTAAGTTGTAAAGTCTGGCCAGAAAGGATTTGTAGTTTATAGATCCAGAAAGGGAAAGTTTGAAAAAGACCACAATTGTTAAAGAGATTAGTGTCTTACAGAGATAGGAAAAGCCCTGAGGACAAGATCTTGAAGCCTATGGACATGCAAATGCATGGACAAGGAGATAATGCAAAGTGGGAATGAATGCTGCTGACCGGGTTCCTTGCTCAGAAACAACACCCTGGGAAGCATTCCCTGGTTCAGCACACAAGGCCCAGGGCAGGTGTAGTCTGAGACCAGACTTCTCTGCAGAATTTTCTGTAAGATACACATTCATGTTACCATTACCCGCAGTAAGATATGATAAAGGACAGGCACCGTGGAAACTTTATTCTTCTTTTCTAAAGCAGCAAATACTAATCTGTAATACCTTTTGGTTTATTTTGAAACAGGGTCTCACTTTGTAAGCCAGGCTAGCCCAGAATTATTTATGTAGTCAGTGTTGTGCTGAAATCTGAACCCCCCAAATCACCAAGAGACACATTCCAATGCAAAAGCAAAAAAGTCTTTATTGTTTAACGAGCTAACCTCATTAGCTCCAGACCTTCATCCATTCATCGTGGTGGGTGCCTGGAGAAGGACCCAGAGAAGCTACAAGGTGGAGAATATTTTGGAGTGAGCAAGGCGAGAGTGTGTAGGGGTACACAGCAGTCTTAGGATTGGGGCACTTCGGGGGTTGGACAACCTGTCTTGTGTTAATTGATCAAATGGTTGTTATAGCCTACAGGCCCTCCCAAGGTGGTTGCTATGCTCTGCACATCACTGTTACACACTTGTCCATAAAGCACACACCCAGAGCCATAAATCATAGCACCACCAGCTAGCTTCTGATTGGTTCCTTGCCACGAGGATGATATCTGACCTCCTAGTGACTAGGGCAGGCCCAACAAGATCATGCAAGCACATGCTGAGTCTTTTTTGCAGCCTGTCAAAGCGGCTGAAGCAGGGGCCTGATCCTGCAACAGGAAAGGCTCTGAACACCTGGACATACTCCTGTCTCAGGCTTCCATGTGAAAGAGTAGGAGTTAGACTTCCCAGTGCACAGATATGGAGCTGGCCATGGCTGGGTAGGGCCATTTTCCTTCTTCCTCACCCTTCCTCACCCTTCTAACTTGAGACAAAAGCCTGGAGACTGAAAACAAGGGGTTTGTAGATAATTCTGCCAGCAGCAGGCCCCCTGCTGATAGGCTGACTCAAAGAGTTCAAGACCTGATCAGGACCTGTTACATAACAATTGGGGGTTAATCAAATTTACTCCCTTCAAACTGACCAACCCCAAATTAGGGGAGGAACAACACCCTTTTGAGGCTTTAATGTCCATATCTCAGAAGAGCATGGAGATTTTGGATTGCTGAATATTTTCTCTGTTTGGCATAGGGTCTTTTTCTCTGTGTGCCTTCTGCAAGTCTTCATTTCCTCATTCCAATAAACATCTCCAACTGCTCAGTATGTGGTGTTTGAGATTTCTCCACTGCTACCTAAAACACTGGATAATTTTCCTGTCTTTTAATTCTTTAACTGGTAGGAAAAAGAAAAAAGAACAAAAACGCAATCAAAACTCCCAGGCTGTATCGCTGGGATCACAGGGCTCCGGGCAGCACTCCACTGAAGTCTTTGTTCCCTTATCCTACCAGTGCAGTCAGGAGAGCTCACAGAGCACAAACATGGTCTGGTTACCTAATGGAGTCCAGAGTTTGCATTTAAGGGTTATTCCATTTTAACATTTTGAATTTCCTTCTAAAGCCATCAAAGAAATCTATAGAGGTGCTCGAGCAACATTCATTTTATCCTGGATGTCAATAATTAGTAATAATTGTGTTGTTATGTAGGGAAAAAATGTAAAGAACTGTATTTCCTCAAAATAAGTTTTCTGACACAGAGATTTCTTAAAAAATCAATGTTTTGAAAATAAATGTTTTTACCTAAAACAACACTGTCCTCAAAACAGAGGAAAATGCTGCCCACATGTGAGACAAGTGAATGGCAATCTAGCAAAGCAGAACACCAGCAGTGATTTCGCTTACTAAAGGAATAATTTTAGTGTTTATGACAACAAAATTCCCTTCTATAAGTTTTGTTTCTTCATATTTAACATGTTAATATACAGGGAATACATTATCATATTATCTTACTGAAAATAGTGAAAGGATACTAACTACACAAGTAGGAAAATCATAGCTTTTTCTTTTCTTTCTGTATTTTAAGATGACATTTAAATGTTGAAACATTTTTCAGTTAAAGTTGAGCTAAATAACTACTCAGTTTGGAATTACAAGTTTTCATATTGTAAGATTTTCTTACTGATATATATATATGTCAGTATATATATATATAATATTATATTATATATATTTCAAGATCCTTAACACTATTTTAATATTTTTATTACTATTTGTGTATGAACTTTAAAATCAACTATCACAATGATGGTTGACATGTTTAACTACATAATTTATTTTTTCCTACTAGCTTTCCATTATGAACCACACTTTTGAATTTGTGATTAGGTTTCAGGGCCTGAAGGTTTTGAATGTTTTTCCAGAATGCTTTCAATTCCTTTAATGCCTGCCTCTACCACTGGATTCAGTGTAAATTTTTCCAATAGAAAGCATACTTTCAAAGTGCCTTGATTCCACATTTTAATTAATTTTAAGAATTTTATCACTCTTAACTAAGGGTATTCACAAAAAACATATTTTAAATTTTTATATTTGGCAATATTTTGGGTTTTTCGTTCAGCTTCAAGGATTAATTTCAAAGATTTATCAAATAAGAACACTATACACACACACACACACACACACACACACACACACACACACACATATATATATATATATCTCAGTGGAATATTAGAAGGTTTCTGAAACTGAATGACTCAGTATTTTTACAGCAGTATTTATTACACAGAACATAAGGGAAATGTACTTATTCACCACTATGCTTCTTCTAAGAGGAAAACTAGTGCTTTGCAGTCAAATACAAACAGTTTACTACATTTTTATTCTTAACCATATGTGATTTGGGAGTATTCTCTTATATTTACAGTAAGTAAATTATGTCAGAATCTGACTAATTTTCAAAGATACTGGACATTACTTACAATATTTATTTTTTAACTTGTATATTTACTTCAGATTGTTCCAATTAATTAACATTCATACTTTGATTAAATGCATGAGTTTAAAATGCTAGTATATATATTATATATATATTATATATATACATATGTGGTATGTATATATATAGTTCAGTTTACACAAAACATGCAAACACACACATGGTTCAGTAGCCTTAAGCACGGCACTGAACTATGTTCTTCCTATTCCATCATCTTTGTTTAGAAAGAAAGTTTGGTCTACTGTATTGCTGCACATCACACAGTTATTCACCCTGATCTCATGTCTCATATTACCATTTCTCATCTACTTTTTTTATTATTCCAGGTTGTTCCTTTTTCTTCCTTCCTCTTCCTTCCTCTTCCTTCCCTCAGCCCAAATAGCCCCTGAAATCCTCAGTGGTGCACTTCACTTTTTTTTTAAATTGGCACCTTCCTGCACTAACTTAAGAACTTTGGCATGTCTTATTGCTCCCCTGAATCCACTTGCTCTGTTCTCCCACACAATCCTCAATGCTCACCCATCCCTACAAATAACAGACCCAACACTTTCCAACTTTTTCCATGTCTTTTTTTCCATAACAAAGCCTTTATTTGGACTATGCAGTTATGAATCCCTAATGCAAATTCAGTGAACCAGCACAGAGAAAAGACTTTGTATGAGATGAGGTTTTGTGAAGCTATGACAGTACTGAAGAGCAATATGGTCAGTGCTTAGCTGATTGCATTTTCATTTGTGATGTGGAAGCCCTGCCAAGAAAAAGAATCGTGCTGACTATGATGGCAGATGTTCCCTAGAATTTTATGCTGCTTTAGAACTCTCCAGAATGACCTGTGATGATTGGGATGTGAAGTTTGATATTATGCATAATTGCCTACAGTTTAACAATGGATAGAAACCATTGCATTGCTTTTTAAGCAATGCACAAGCTATCATTTTCTAAAGGTATTACAATTATCATAATGACGAAACTGTATCTGCAATAATTTTAATTTTAATGCCTGTAGATTGCATGTGCTGAAATTTCAAGTTAGTCTCCATTACCAATCTTTACATGCTACAAGATGTATTATTCTATTGATTTGCTTATTCATTCAATAATTATTTATGAAATGCCATTTACATACTAAACACATTTCATCATCATTGACAAAAATATATCATTTGTAACTTACCATGGGCCATGCGGTGGAACCAGTAATAGCCAAAGTCAACTCCTAAGAAAGTTAAATACCATGTCCACTGAGAATCCCAAGGCAAATCCAAAAGTCTGTAGTTCTCCCATATATAAATATAGCTGGTCACTTCAAGGCTCCTAAAGAACAGACTGGCAAATAAAATTCACAGAGATAGTTATAACATATTCTATATCCATGATCATGCTAATATAGTCTAAATTATATTCAGTATGGTTACATTCATATATAAAATGGCATCTGTCACCATTCCACTGTGCTTCTTCTTGCTTTGTCTGGTTTTCCTACACCAGCATGAACACTACCCCCTGATTGTTCTTTAATTTCCTAGAAATATGGGTACCAGTTATTTGCACTCTCCATTTCCAGAAATTTGGGAGACTTTTCTCTTTTTTGTGTCTCTTAAAACATTTTTTATGGAACATTTCATAATAATAAATCTTGCTAAACAGCACCTTAATTCCTGTTATTGTCATTTCTAAGTTTTAATGAAGAACACAGCAAGAATGGCTGACAACAGGAGACTGAAAGGTTGAAAATTATATGTGGAATGATTCCTAAGGAGCCTGAATGCTGCTTGCTGTCATTGAATACGATAATCCATAAATCTGTACTAGTCTGTACTAGTCTAAAGTGGCTCTTTCTACCTTCTTCTCTGTCCTCTCTTTTTATATCCATCTTGCTCAAATCCTACTTTTACTGTGAAGTTACACTTTAGGCACACATCTTGGATAAGACATATAAGAAACATTTGGTAGGACTTTCAGAATATTAGGAAATAATTTTCTGCCAGAAATGGGGTATATAAATCTACTCAAAATAAACAAGTTAAAACAACATAGAAACAGAGCTAGAGAGATGCTTTAGTTGTTAAGAACACTTCATTTTCATGCAGGGGACCTTAATTCAGTTGGCTTACAACCTCCTGTGATATTCCTGCTTGAGGGAATGTGAAACCCTCTTCTGGCCTCTGGAGGCACCACCCACACATTTACATTACAAGCACACACACACACACACACACACACACACACACACACACACACACACACCTGCGTGAATATAAAAATGTAAATGAAATACTTTCTAAAGTCTAAAATCTGTAGTTTTACCCATTTTATCAAGTCTCTATAAATTTTTGTTTCAAAACTTTCAAAACCATATTTACTTTAATTTTATACACTATATTTCATTTTGAATTATCTGTGATAAAACTTAAGATCACATTCAAGAAAATTATTCAACACTTAATAAATTTTGGCTATATTTACTTTTTATTCTATATTTGTTTGTAAAATATTAAAAGAGTTGATCATTCCAAATTATAAAGATGCAGTTATGAACAACTAGCAAATCTCTTGCTCAAAATTATGAAAAATATTTAAATTTTTTAGTTTGAGGTAAATTTAAAGAAGTATCAAAGATAATTTTATTATCAAAATCCCCTCCACTTTAACAGTATTTCTTTTGAAATGGAGTTTCCATGAATTAGAGTGTTATGGTATTAAAAAAATATGTTATGGTGTTATTTGCAGAACATGAATTTAAAGTTTACTCTTTTTTTCCCAACTTTTTTTATTTGAATTAGAAACAGGATTGTTTTACATGACAATCCCAGTTCCCTTCTCCCTCCTGTCCTCCCCCTACCACACCCCTAACTAAAACCCTACCTATCACATATCTTTTCTGCTCCCCCTGGATGGTGAGGCCTTCCATAGGGTGTCATCAGTGTCTATTGTATCCTTTGGGATAAGGCCTAGGCCCACCCCTGTGGTGTGTCTTGGCTCAGGGAGTATTCCTCTATATGGAATGGACTCCCAAAGTCCACACCTATGCTAGGGATAAGCACTGAACTTCTACAGGAGGTCCTGTAGATTTCTGAGGTTTCCTCACAGAAACCCATGTTCCTGGGGTCTGGATCAGTCCCATACTGGTATTCCAGCTATCAGTCTGGGGAGCAAGAGTTCCCCGATGTTCAGGTCAGCTGTTTCTGTGGGTTTCACCAGCCTGGTCTGGAACCCCGTGCTCTTCACTGCATCTGGGTTCCATTTCAGTTCTGTGATTAGTGTGGATGTCTGCTTCTACTTCTACCAGCTGCTGGATACTCACTCATATGCGGATTTTAGACATAGAGTAAGGATTACCAGCCTACAATCCACACTGCCAAAGAAGCTAATAAACAAGGAGGACCCTAAGAAAAACATACATGGTCCCCTGGAGAAGGGGAGAGGTTCCAGATCTGCTGAGCAAATTGGGAGCACGGGAAGAGGGGGAGGGAGCTAGGAGAATGAGAAGGGGAGAAGAAGAGAGATGCAGAGGACATGAGGGAGCAGAAAGTATGAGTCAGGGGAAGAATACACAATAACAAGAATGGAGATATCATAATAGAGGGAGATATTTTTGGTTTACAGAGAAATCAGGCACTAGGGAACTGTCTGGAGATCTACAAAGATGACACCAGCTAACTATCTCAGCAATGGAGGAGAGGCTACCTTAAATGCCCTCCCCTGATTATGAGATTGATGACTGATTTATATGCCATCCTATAGCCATCATCCAGCAGCTGGAGGAAGTAAAGTTTACTCTTTAACCATGCTATTGTTACAATTATGAATTCACATATTTAAAACCCTCTCATACCCTTTCACTATCTCACTATTAGTATTTAATATAGAGAGTAAAATACTAGAATAGTTCATTGTAATATTAATATAACCAACTCATAATATCCTTTGGTTGTCATTTTATAAAGGACAACAGTCAGCATATATTATTATTCAATTTCCAATTTGAGATAGCATGGCTGCAAGTTTTGTTCATGAGATTCAGTCTTTAGCCCAAAAGGATTCTCATCTTTTATTTTCATACCAATACCAATTTGAGGTATATTCTTGATTCATCTGAATCTCTAGCCTAAGTGAATGGCAGGTCTTCCATGGTTCCTATTCTTAGAGCAAAGTTGCTGCAGTCAGGGTCAGGAATTTGAACTGTGAAGACTCCTAGGGTTGCCTAGATGCCCAAGAATGGCTGGTTTGAGACGAATAGAAAAGTATTGCTGTATGTCAGTCTGGGATATTGAAAGATGAATATCCTCATTGGTAACAAAGGCCATAAGCCCTGGTATTTCAGAGGCATGGAGAATTGGAAGTGTCTAACCTAATTTTTAAACCTTTACCAAGGATATCCATCAAGAAAGGGTATAAAACAAGTTTTAATTTAAAGATACTCAGCGTGGAGGGTAACTTGCATGTTTAGACCAAGCTCCCTTTTAGGATGAAGCGCTGAACAAAGTATTTTTATGGTCCGAGTTATTAAGTTCTGTAACAGTGAGATTTTAACCATGGCACTGCTGCCACTTTGGGCCAGATGACTCTGTTAGGAAAGATGTCCTAGATCCTAACAAACTGTAGAAAACACCCTGCTGTCTCTTGAGATTCATCAGTGCCACTCCCCTCATCGTCTGTAACAACCAACTCTGTCTCCAGGAACTGCCAAATATTTCATGATGAGCCAATGTGTCACAAGTTGCTAACCACTGACTTAAAGAACTAGAAAGAAAAATTAAAGCAAAGAAATTCAACGGAAGTTTATCATAGGGAAGGATTGTTAGGCAAGCTTTGTTACAAGATATCAAATTAGATTTAACTACATATGTACCAGTCATTTGCTAACTCTATACTGGGAACTCTCTCAGTCTCAGGTTAAGCACGGGGTGCAAGGGCATATTGTTGAACATGGGCTATAATCATCTGACTCATAAGTCTACTATGTTCTTAAAGCTTTTGCTATCTTCTTAGTTGGAGACAAGTGAGACAAGATTAAGACAGTCTATACCTCAAAGAGACACTGTAAAACTTTTATTTGTGAAACCCAGAGAGCCCGCTGACTGAAATGAAGTGCTGCTCATTTCCTGTACGTGTGTCGGGTATTAAACAGACATCTATTCTATTACTCTGTCAAGGGGGTTATGAGGGCAGACACAAATCGAGATAAAATATGCTTAGTACACTGTGTCAGACCTTTCCCTTTTTCTCAATTTAGCAAGAGGCCAGACTTTCTTCAAGGTAAAGAGGACAGGGAAGTATGAGATTTTTGTTCCCTGCTTTCTCTCAGCAAGGGGAACATGATCTTGTTCCACTATACATGTGAAAGAACTCAGTGCCCACAACTAAAACAATTTGCTCAGGTCATACAGCTGGGAAATGATTATCAAATTCTGGAAAGCCCTTGATGGCAGGAAATAGCACCTACGTTTGCAAAATTGTTCCCACCAGATCCGGAATCATAAACCAGAGCTCCTTCCTTTTTCTGTTCCCAGTTCCTCCACCCTCATCCCCAAAGCCCTGGAGTATGACTCTGTGTTCTGGAATTTTAACCTGACCTCTCTAAACTCCCTTCACTGGGGAGAGAAATACATAACTTGAATGCATAGATGTAAGGCTCTCACTTAATCAATGATGGGAATGGTAAGAAACACAGGGTCTTACTTACACATACTCATCCTCTTCCACATGGAGTGTGGATGTGAAATCAAGGAAATGATCTCAATATCAGGAGACATTAGGACATGCTGTGCAGTGATCAGTCTGCAAAAAGGCTTTTGATTGTCCTCAGAAATGTTGACGAACTCAATCCACCTCAAAAAGTGACTTTTTCACATTAGGAATGTGTAATAAAATTTGGGCCAGGATAAAAAGGGTGAAGTAATACATACAGGTTTGTCTGGCAACTTCTACAAGTAAATTGCCCCATGGCGTCACACAAATACAAATAAAGGCACACACAAAGGCGTGCTCTCTCTCTCTCTCTCTCTCTCTCTCTCTCTCTCTCTCTCTCTCTCTCTCTCTCTGTCTCTCTCTCTCATACTTATTCTCTCTCATACTTAAAATATATTTGAGTGTTAGACTTAAATTTCTTTCTGAGAAATTGACTACATATTTATTTCAAAACCTCCCATAACTGACCTCAGATCTTGGACTGTCTGTCTGGAAAGCTTCTGCCACTTTTGCTCCATCTAGTGGAATATTGACTTTTCAATAATTCAGCAATAAGATAAATGATACAACTTCTACTTTCTATAAACAGTCACAACCTTTTCTTCCACTTCTTACTGAAAAATTGCATTACATTTATAACATAATTGTCTCATTTCTTAAAACAACCATTAAACTCTAAATACATTTGTTCCTTTCTTTACAATAAAATGTGCTACTGTATTGAAAGTATGGAAGTCCTGCCTGGGAACACATGAAGCTATATTTATTGCAGAAGGTAATGTCATCTAAGTAACAGATTTTTTTTATTCCCTAGCCCACCATAAGGACTTGAAATATTTTTAAAAGTTTAATTTTTTTCTTAATTTTTTTATGAACTGATTTTTTTCTTCCAGAATGAAAAATCCCATTGCAGGCATAGCCAGTAATTCTTTGTACTTATGGTTGAACATTACAGAACTACTGTCATAGTAAAAGCTGGTCATGACCTCTAAGAATTGAGTGGAGTGTCCTCAACTTATTTGAAAATTTACCTACTTAAATTATCCCTTGCACCTATTGCAATTTGATTTATAATATGTTTCAACAGAATAAATGAACCCCTAAAAACAAACATACTATAGATATTTATATCAGGAATAAAGCTTCTCTGGGGAGAATGCAGTTGAGGAAACAATAACTCAGGGAGGAAGTAACAAATCGAGGTCAGGATTACTAATGAAGGATTGATTGGAAATCAAGTTCTGCTTAAACAAGCAGGGGAGATACGATTATTTTTCACCCATTAAAGTGTAAGTTAGTAGTGCAGCATTTTGAAAATCATGCTTTGAAAAAGTAGATTTGACACACCTTTCATTCAATTGAGTTTAATTTTTATAGTTACATATGCCAATAATTGGCAGAAAATAATTTGTCTGTAAAATATATCTTGTTCCTTATGATCAATAGAAACATCTTTTTACTACTCCAGTCCTGAGTTCTGGTTAGGAGACTGAATATAACATTTCAAAAGAGCAAATAAATGAATGGCTCAGAATCTGTTGTGAGGCGGATGGACTTTTATTATGTATGAGGGCCCACCCAACAGGCTTGTAAACAAGATACATTGCTGTCTATAGTTAATATTTTCTCGTACATAAGAGAAAGGTGTGGCACATGACTTTCCTATAGATACAGTAAGCAAGCTATTACTTTTAAAGAGACTTAAAAGTATATGCAATCATAATATCAGGTTTGTCAAGTAAAATGTCTTCCTCAAAGTCTCCAGACAACACTTCCATTGCAAGAATGCAGAACTGGAAAGAGGCGCTTGCTATTTTCTCTATTTTGTTAGGAGCTATCTAACATCATTATTATCTGAAGCACAATTCTCCACTAGCATATTAACTAATGGTATAATATTGTTTTTCTTGCAATTACATACTTTAAGGATGTGGCAAGCCCCTGGTGCTAGTACTGAAAATGAACTGGATTCCTTGGAGAGGCAAGGAACCACGCCATGTTAATCTAACCCTCAGTTGCTAATGACTTGCACAGGGATCCATTTGAATGCTGCAGCTTCAACTGAAATACTAGTTGAAGTTAATGTCAGGTCGCTTTTCAATGTTTTCTTTTCCTTTCTTCTTTCTTTGTTTCTTTTTTCTTTCTCTTTCTTTCCTTCTTTCTTTGTTTTGTTGTTTTTTTCCCTAATTTCGGTGAAGAGACAGAGTTGAGCGAATCTCGAGAACCATGTTTCCTTTTCTGTTTATACTTTCATTTCAAAGTAGTAGTGAAATAAAAGAACATACATTTAAATATACTGTACAGTTTTTTTTTTACTGGGATTTTTCATATAATCTGAATTGAAAACTGAGAAACTTTTGAAAAATGTTTGTTTTGAATGGTGATTATTTTATAATTTAGTAGTTTTTTAAACCCACAAGAAAAAAAGACAAGCAGTTGTTATTGTAATTAAAATATAATTATTATATTTAAATTAAAATATAATAACACATATAGTTGCAGAAGATCACTATATAAGATTAAGTTAATAACGTTGTTGTACATTTCCTCAAAAAGAACCAGAATTAAAAACTTTTGGAAGATTTATCTTAAAGGGTCTTAAAAATAGTGAGTGAAGGAAGAGAAATTCACGTTGTATTTTTGTAGGGCTTTGCTTTACATACTGATTACTGCTGTGTTCTAAATTTCTCTATCTCTCTGTCTCTGTCTTTGTCTCTCTCTTTCTTTCTCTCCTTACCTCCCTCTCTGCTCTTCCCTTACAGTAACCCCCTTTCACTCCATACCTTCATTTCCATTCTATTTCCAAATAAATTGTGTGTGTGTGTGTGTGTGTGTGTGTGTGTGTGTGTACACACGCACACGCACGTGTGCATGCTCCTTTGCATGAGCTCACAAGAGAGACAGAGACAGAGAGACACACAGAAAGAGTACATGTATGTGTCTCTGCTTTTTGAGGAATGATTTTGTAAAAGGGTATATTTGGAATCTTGCTTCATTGTTCTAACTTAGTTATTGATGGGAGGAAATGCTGTACTGAGAAGTGTATGTGTCCAGGAGTTACATGTTAGAAGGGGACAATCTGACTTTACTTATAAGCAACATCAAACTTAAAAAAAGAAAAGCAATAATCAAGGATTAATTCAATGTGATGTCTTTCTAAACTCTTGAATAACAAAGCAATAAGTACAAAAATGTTCCTTTCCAAGTCAGTAAGGTACATGACCCACCTGTACAGACCGCTTCTCAGTTAATAAATGATTTTCACAGTGAAAAGAATAATTGATTTCCAAGAACATTTAGCACATTATGCTTTCAGAATGAGCTGCAGAAACCAACTGAATTTGCTTCAATAAAGAACAGCCTGGTCTACAAGAGCTAGTTCCAGGACAGCCTCCAAAGCCACAGAGAAACCCTATCTCGAAAAACCAAAAAAAAAAAAAAAAAAAAAAAAAAAAAAAAAAAAAAAAAAAAAAAGAAGAAGAAGAAGAAGAAATCTATATCTAAATCTATATCTGAGAGTATATATACATGGAAGGGGTGCGTGCTCATTTCTGAAGCATGAATCCACGTAATAAAGGAATTCATCAATAATTATAGTTTTTATTTAGGCAATATCAGACTTACTCATAGGAATAATCTTATGTTAATTCTGACAACAGTGTCTGACTACATCTTGTAGTTACTCAACTCGTTATTTTATGACTATAAACCTAATGACCCAATTTACTCAAATTTACACATTGATGTATACTTTTAAAATTTACTTTGTACTAAAACATATTATTAAATTATATTGCTATTGTACCTCCTCTCAGACATATTTCAGGTTTAATGTCATTTTTTTAAAATTCCACCTTCATTTCCCACTGTGTGGTTCCAAGACACATTCCACAGTGATAAGCTCAGACTATAACTGAAGCTCCACAATCATTAAGAGGAAGCAGTGGTAGGAGGTTATACAGAGCACACTCTTCCCCAGTTCAAAACTAAGCTCCCAGGGGACTTTTATTTTGGCCCTGGTTTCTTTGGTTAATTCATATACACAAAAAGTACCTCTTGTCCATCTTTTGGGTTTTCTTCCTGTGCCTCTGAATTCACTATAATGTAGACCATTTATTGATTGTTTGGCCTCTTATTTGTTCAGTTTTATCATTAGCATGAATGACACTACAAAGGAAATTATTTTAGAGCCCTTGTTATGTACCAGACATCACTCAAGGAGTATAAACTAAAACTGACATGAACAAGACTATTGATTTCAAGGTGCATGAAAGTTAAAGAGTGTTATCATAAAGAGAACAACCTTAAATCCTGGGATGATTGTGTGTTTGGAGTGAGCATAAGAGTCAGACCATGGAGCAGAGGTGACCAAATCAAGAGTCACCAACAGATGAGTTTTGCTGGTTATATCCATGCTTAAACCTGAAAAGGAAACTGGAAGAAGGCACATGGATGGCTTTCCAATCCCAACAAAGTGCCTCAGAGTTGTGTCATGACAAGATAAAGATGACAAAAGATAGAGAGACCAAAAGAGACAGAGAAACTAAAGCTTGTGTGTTTCAGGAATGACACTTTACTTCATGTCCTGGGAAATATGGGAGTACAAAAGGGCTTCCTCATGTTCCCTTGATTCATATATTTGGGTACCAGTGGAAAAGACTTGAATCAAAAGTAAGAAAGATTTGTCATCATTCACATAATCATGTAATATTCATTGAGAAACATCTGAGGCCTAGGGAGATATCTGTGGAAATGTGGTTAGAACAAAACATACTTTCCAACTAAAAACTCAAGGCAAGGTTTACAGTATGGCAGGGGAAGGAGTCACTTTGGGTAAAAACTATAAGATATGAGGGAAACAGTAATTAAGACTAGCAATGCTTAGGTGAAAAGTCAGTGCTAAAAGAAAAAAAATTGAAGAATAACAGATCCCAAGTTGTTTAGTGATTTATAGAAAAATATGTTAAGTGTCCACACGATTTCCCCTCTGCTTTATACTTGTAGAGTTGTGGATCTTCATTCATTGTTATAAACCACGTGACTCACCTTGGAAGCCGAGACACAACACCAGCTGACATGGATGTAAGAATATCATCGAGGCGACCAGGTGGCTTCCCCTTGAGAATCCAACTGATGACTAGTTCAAGCAGAATCAAGGATATGAAAAATGGAGTTGCCTAGAAAGGAGATTTCATGGAAGAGATGCTATTTTGTTCAATATGAAATCCTCCAAATTTTCTGATCCTCTGATAGCGTTGTGGGAGGGCTACACCAGCAAGAGATGGTCTACATTTATACAACATTTTCAAAGGAATGAGCAGGGAAATTTAGTTATTTTAGATATACACTAAAAACATGTTCAAAACATACCATGTAATTTTCAAATGAAATAAAAGCATAAAAACAACTGCCACTATTATGCCAGGAAAACAATTAAAATCAGGAAGGAGATGCTCCAAGTTCAAGAAAATACATTTAAAATTAGTCAAGCTTGTTAAGAGCATATCTTCTGTCCATAAGCAAGTTAGAGTCACTCTAAGGGAACTCCTTAAAAATACCCTCAGTTAGAGTTTTAAAAAATTAGAGTTTCTAGAACTACTTCTGATGATGACATGAAAGTAGTAGGAACAAAACACACATTTATCTGAAGCTTTGGAGGCTGTCCTGGAACTAGCAACTTGCTCTTGTAGACCAGGCTGATCTCGAACTCACAGAGATCCTCCTGCCTCTGCCTCTAGAGTGCTGGGATTAAAGGCGTGTGCCACCACTGCCCAGCACTAAATTCTTATGATTGTATCACCATCAAGGTTTCATACATTCAGTTTTGATTTTTGTGCTTTTGTAGAAATAAGTACTCAGCTATTTACCAATGCATATTGGACTGTCTGATATTGTAATCTATATATAATAATTCCTGAAGACAGGAATGGCACATTTTCCTTCACTGAACAAAAGTGGCACTATCAATTGTCAAAAGTAATATGGGCTTCACTCATTTGGAAAGTAATAATGAGTCTAAGGTTTTATAAACTGAACTCCATAGAACACATTCTGTGATGTCATGTTTTCCCTAATTCTGGTCTGAACTAGTAAGTGTTGTAGGAACAACTTTCATAGGGCGGGGAGCATCAGTGTTCAGGTTCTAATTCTGCATATTTCCACTTCCAGTCATAGCCAAGCAACAGAAGTGAAAAATGCCTCAAAGGCTCCACGCACCTACGAACACCTTATTTTTGACAAAGGTGCTAAATCCATACAATGGAAAAAAGATAGCATCTTCAACAAATGGTGCTGGCACAATTGGATTCGAACATGCAGAAAATTGCAGATAGATCCATACTTGTCACCATGCACGAAACTTAAGTGCAAATGGATCAAAGATCTCTCCATAAACCCAGCCACACTGAATCTTTTAGAAGAGAAAGTGGGAACAACCCTTGAACAAATTGGCACAGGAGAACGATTCCTGAACATCACGCCAGAAGCACAGACACTGAGGTCTGCAATTAATAAATGGGACCTCTTGAAACTGAGAAGCTTCTGTAAGGCAAAGGACACAGTCAGTAAGACAAAACGACCACCCACAGAATGGGAAAAAATCTTCACCAGCCCCACATCTGACAGAGGACTGATTTCCAAAATATACAAGGAGCTCAAGAAGCTAGCCACCAAAACACCATACAATGAAATTAAAAAGTGGGGTGCAGAACTAAACAGAGATTTTTCAACAGAGGAATCTGAAATGGCTGAAAGACACTTAAGAAAGTGCTCAAAATCCTTGGCCATCAGAGAAATGCAACTCAAAACAACTCTGAGATACCACCTCACACCTGTCAGAATGGCTAAAATCAAAAATACCAATGACAACCTATGCTGGAGAGGTTGTGGAGAAGAAGGAACACTCCTCCATTGCTGGTGGGAGTGTGAACTTGTAAGACCACTTTGGAAATCAGTATGGCGGTTGCTCAGAAAAATGGGAATCAATCTACCTCAAGATCCAGCCATTCCTCTCTTGGGTATATACCCAAATACTGCTTGTCCATACAACAAGGACATATGTTCAACCATGTTCATAGCAGCATTGTTTGTAATAGCCAGAACCTGGAAACAACCTAGATGCCCCTCAACTGAAGAATGGAAAGAGAAAATGTGGTACATTTATACAATGGAGTACTACTCAGCAGAAAAAAGCAATGGAATCTTGAAATTCGCAGGCAAATGGATGGAACTAGAAGAAACCATCCTGAGTGAGGTAACCCAATCACAAAAAGACAAACATGAGTCCTCATCCAGTGGCTGATGAGAGCAGAGACAGACATCCACAGAAATACACTGAGCTGAAATCTGGAACTCAGTTGAAGAGAGGGAGGAATGAAGAACGAAGGGGTCTGTACCTGGTTGGAGAAACCCACAGAACAGTTGGCCTGAAAAAGGGAAAGCATATCGACCCCAGATGCTCTTTGGGAGGACAGTACAGGACTAATCCAGCCCCCTGATCATGGATGCCAATGGGGAGGCCCCTGCACTCCTTGGAGCCTCTGGAGGTGGACTGGCGATTTTGTCCTGGTGGGTGGGAGGGACTTCGAGAGCCCATCCCACTTGAAGGGATTCGCTCTGTCTCTGAACACATGGGGAGGGGCCTAGGCCCAGCACAGGAAGATTTGGTGGACTTGGTGGAGCCCTGGTTGGGGGCCCTACCCTGCCTGGGGATGGGGTGGGGGGTAGGTTGGAGGTGGGGGAGAAGGAATGAGGGTGGGGGGAGGGAGAGGGAGAGGGAAAGTACATGTGAAAATATTAATAATTTAATAAAAAAAAAAGAAAAAAAATGGTTCAATTTCAAACTTAAGATGTTAGAATTATACTGGGCCAAGCTGTGTATCCTTCATTCTGTGGAAGTACTCTACCAAATTAAAGAGGAAATACCTTCCTGAAGGTGGTGGAGAAGGTAGAAATTTTAAAACAAAATTATTACAATGATTACTGATGTAGTAGTATAACTGCTTACTATTGCTTTCCAACAGTTAAATTTGTGTTGTCACCATACCCAGAAATACCTTGAATTTTTTTCTCATATTCTAGAGTGATGTATAAGGGGATTTACAGACAAAGATATAGATATTTATAATTCTCTTTAAGAAACATACTTTTGTTTCATGACTGTAAGAAATTGGAGTTTTATGAGGCTGCAATAATTTGAAGTAGGAAATTAAACAAAACCACAGGATATTTTGGGTTTACATTGCAAGAAAGGGGCAAAAGAACCTTTTTCAAGAGAGCCTCACCTTTTTAACGTAATCAGGCACCTCTTCGACAGTTTGGAAGGTAGATTCACTGGGCTTCATCATGTAAAACATCATTCGAACACCCTGGGAAACTGAAACATTGTCTTGGGATCCTGGGCTCTTCATTTCTGTCCCTGTCTGATTCCCAGCTGGAGATATTCGTGATTCCGATAAGCCAAATACTGAAGAAAGAAATGAAGCTGTGCAGCACAGAGCAAGTCTTGTCAAACAAAAGCAAGGCACAAAGCTCCACAGGGACTTCAGCCAACAGCAGAGTTTGTGTGCACAGGCACGGAACACTAGCAACAAGAGCAAGTTCAGAGTTCAGTGGCTGACTTCCCAGGAAGCAGAAATAAGGAAAGCAGGAAGACTCAGAGAAACAGGCACACAGTGTAGTTTGCCTATAGCTTAAGTAATTTGTCAACAACAAAAAGAAAAATAAATAAAGCACTTCCAATTGTGCCTGAGAAAATGAAAGGAGAAAAACAAACAAACCAGTTTTATAACACAGGTGAAAGTTCACTGTGATAAAGTGGTAGAAGTCCGAAAGTCAGATTGCAGGAGCAAAGTGATATTCCTCCTAAACTGCACAACTTGTTTGAATTTGTTGTTTCTTCACAGAATCCTGTCTTTGAAGCAACAGAGAGTGTGAGTAATTATTAGTTGATGTCCCTAAGATGCAGAGCCTGGCTTCTTACTGCTTATGTATTTCTAATCTCACTCACACGATGTTTTCAATGTTTTGCAAGCAAATTTAGAGCCACTAGGTTTCATTTCAAAGTAAACCCACAATATAATTGTTTGAAATGCAGATAATTCTCATTACAGATTAAAAAGAAAAAAAAACATAAAGGCATTCTCATGTAACAAAAGGGTTTTTATTTTTGACTCTTATGTGTTTATGAAATTACAAATGTGATACATGACAGGATGAAACTCCATGTAACTTAAGAATAAGCAAAGTATAAAATGGCTACAGCCCTCCATCTGTTAATGTAGACACTCTACAATTGACATCAAAGGGAAACCTCCCCTCTCGGTGGGAAGAGGGAAGAGCTGGCTACTCCCTGCTTCTCTTATCTTCTCTTCTCTTATTCTTACCCCAATATTTGACTCCTGTTTTCTTTGTTTTGTTTTTGTTTTTTGTTTTCTGTTTGTTGGTTTGTTTTTTCAAGGCAGGGTTTCTCTGTGTATCTTTGGAGCCTATCCTGGCACTCGTTCTGGAGACCAGGCTGGCCTCGAACTCACAGACATCCACCTGCCTCTGCCTCCCAAGTGCTGGGATTAAAGGCTTGCACCAGCAACGCACAGCTTGACTCCTGTTTCTTTCTTTCTTTTTTTTTTTTATGACGATGAAGATGAAGATTAACCAGATTAAAGATTTATCTAGTATCCAAATTTTGGGGCATGAATTCACAAGATAGCCACTTGCCCAAAGTTTGCAGTCACTGGCACACATTGCAGCTTCATGCGGGAGTCGCCATGTTGCCTACTGGCTTTTCCTTTTCTTGCCCAAGCCCTCTGAGCAAGTCTGGGGTTTTCCTGTTGCAGCCTCTCTAGAGCAGTCTCAACAATCTCCAAACTTCACAGGTGTTGGGGCTCCCAGTGTCACTGTATTTAGCACCTCCCCAGTAGCAGTCAGTTCTGTCTTTAGGAAGCTGTGTGCTCTCACTTCCCACCTGCTTTTGCACATTCCCCTGTGTCCACCTTTCAGACGGCTGGCTCTTTGGCTCCTTTTCCTTCTGGGTTTAGAGCTTCCACTGGACCCCCTCCTCAGGCTGCTGTCACACTAGGGTAGCTATCTCAACACCCTGATGGGGGATGTCCTTCTGTATGCTGTGAATATGTTTCTCTTATTGGTTGATGAATAAAGCTGTTTTGGCCAATGGACAGGCAGAATTTAGCCAGGCAGGAGATCCAAACAATGACACAGAGAGAACACTGGCAGATTCAGGGAGACTTGATGTAGCTACCAGGAAGATAGGACACCTGAGCATTCTGTGGTAATCCAAGACCACAAGGAGATACATGGATTCATAGAAATGGGTTAATAATTAAGAGAGAGGTAACCAATAGGAAGCCTGAGCAAAAGACCAAACAGTTTTATAATTAATATAAGCCTCTGTGTGTTTATTTGAGACTAAATGGCTGTGGAACTGGGTGGGACAGAAACTTCCATCAACAACACTCACTTGGGAAACCTCCACATACTCTCAGCTCACAACTATGTGTCAGCAGCAGCAGCTTTCCTCACCAAGATTGTGTACTGCCTGTGTTCTCTGCCCAGACATGCTACATAATGACAACCAGCCTTACACTTCACTCTCATTATCAGCAGACTTGGTGTGACAACTTGGAATTCTTAAAGGGGGAGATTTGTTTTAAACAAAAAAAAAAAAGAAAAGAGAGTTTCTTCCCATTTAAAAAAAATGGGAAATGATCTCCTTTGGGATAGGGCCTAGACCCACCCCCGTGTGTCTTGGCTCAGGGAGTTTTCCTCTATATGGACTGGGCTCCCAAAGTCCACACCTATGCTAGGGATAAATACTCAGCTTCTACAGGAGGTCCCATAGATTTCTGAAGTTTCCTCACAGAAACCCATGTTCCTGGGGTCTGGATCAGTCCCATGCTGGTATTCCAGCTATCAGACTGGGAAGCAAGAGTTCCCAGATGTTCAGGTCAGCTGTTTCTGTGTGTTTCAGGAGCCTGATCTGAACCTCTGTGCTCTTCACTGGTCCTTCTCTGCATCTGGGTTCCAGTTCAGATCGGTGATTAGTTATGGGTGTCTGTTTCTACTTCCACCAGCTGCTAGATGAAGGCATATAAATCAGTCATCAATTTCATAATCAGGGGAGGACATTTAAGGTAGCCTCTCCTCCTTTGCTGGTGTCATCTTTGTAGATCTCCAGACAGTTCCCTAGTGCCTGATTTCTCTGTAAACCAAAAATGTCTCCCTCTATTATGATATCTCCATTCTTGTTATCATCTATTCTTCCCTGACTCATACTTTCTGCTCCCTCATGTCCTCGGCATCCCTCTTCTTCTCCCCTTCTCATTCTCCTACTCCCTCCCCCCTCTTCCCGTGCTCCCAATTTGCTCAGCATATCTTGCACCTCTCCCCTTCTCCAGGGAACCATGTATGTCTCTCTTACGGACCTCCTTGTTTATTAACTTCTTTGGCAGTGTGGATTGTAGGCTGGTAATCCTTACTCTATGTCTAAAATCCATATATGAGTGAGTACATATCATGTTTGTCTTTTTGCGATTGGGTTACCTCGCTTAGAATGGTTTCTACTAGATCCATGCATTTTCCTGCAAATTTCAAGATTCCATTGTTATTTTCCGCTGAGTAATACTCCATTGTATAAATGTACCACATTTTCTCTATCCATTCTTCGGTTGAGGGGCATCTAGGCTGCTTCCAGTTTCTGGCTATTACAAATAGTGCTGCTATGAACATTGTTGAACATATGTCCTTGTTGTATGAATGTGCTTCTTTTGGGTATATGCCTAAGAGTGGAATTGCTGGGTGGGAGAAGGGAATTGGGATTGTCATGTAAAACAACCCTGTTTCTAATTCAAATAAAAAAAGTTGGGAAAAAATGGGAAATGAGATCATGATGGAGGGAGTATGTCTCTACATGAATCCATAATGGATGGTTTGAAAATGGAACAATTAAATGAGAGGATAATTAACTTAGCTTGAATTTATGTAATATCAATTATATCATTATTGGTTTAGTAATTCTTGTTTTATCCCTAAAATGTAGGTTGATGTCAGTACCAACCACAAAATTTACTGATAATATACAGGCTTTAGAAAAGGTTACTAAATAAAATAGTGCAATTTTGACTGATAAGTTACATGTTGCAGAAAAACTTATTCAAATAGATGATAGAGATATTCATACACAGAAGAATTTAAAGAAGAACCACTCTCACCATTACATTATGAAATTAAATAGGAACAGCCCAAGGTTATAAAGAAAAAACTCAAACTTCCTTTATCCTGTAACCATATTGAAATAATTTCCAAATGACAGGTATCCCCAGTGACATAGTAGAGCTCATGGGGATCCTGTGGAAATGTGGCTTTGAGGAGATTTAAGGAAGTGATAGTCTCATATGGTATGCATTAACCTTTTGTAAGGGAGATGTTAAATTCATAGGTGACTAGTAACAGAATTATCCCACAAGATTGGGAAAACTTGGTTACAGCACTATTGGAACCTGGTCCACAATTACAGTGGAAGACCTGGTAGAAAGATGAGACTAGGGACATTGAACAATGAAATAGGTCTAGGTGTATTGTAATGTCCTCAGACCAACTTCTCAGAGAGGGCAATTATGCTGATGTATGAAGATAGTCTATGTATATGAACACACCTTGACTCTAAGCCATATAGCAGCTTTGAATGATTGGGACAGAGTAGCAGCTTAGAATGGTTAGGACAGAGTTGAAGAATTCAGAAAGAGAACCAAGTCATTTATGAAAGTTATACAGGGCCCAAAAGAAATGTTCATCGATTAAAAAAAAAAGATTAACATAAGCTATAAGTAGAAGGATAGCAAATGGAGGAGTGGACTGGGAGTAGAATGGAAGGGAGGCAGTGAGGGTGGGGAGAGAAAGCTGTGGTTGAAATGTAAAATGAAATTTAAAAGAATAAATAACTTTAAAGAAAACAAGAATACCGAATCCAGAAGCGACACAAATAATAACCGAGTCTTTGTATTTAAAAATGCTAATTCACAATACAAAGGGGTAATTAGGCCTTTAAAGGCAAGATCAATACCCATAGAGGAATGGATGTGAGAAAAAGTTAATATTGAATCTCATAACCATGATGATGCTTGGATAATAGAGGTGATGTCCAGAGGCTTGAAGAAAAATCAAAATTGTCAGATGTTTTAACTTTTTCAAACAAGGTCACCTAAAAAGGGATTGCAGAGTATCCTAGAAACATTTTTTTTCTAGGAATAATACAGAAGGCCTTCTGTCATATGTAGAGGGTACAGCCAAGGCCCATATTGGATCAATGTATACAGATCAACAAGGGACACAAAAGGTAACCCTTTGCTATTGGGAAATACCTTGGAAGGCCTCATGCAGACTTGCATGTCAAATTTGTTTGAATAATTATCTGTCATCATGGGAGAAACTCCTCCCAAGAGCAATTAAAGGACCTAATGCCTATTGTAAAAAAAATTGTTCTAGAAAATAGAACAGCTTTAGAACATAAAACAAAAATTTAAGGAGAAGCCACAAAGCAAATTCTTTGACAAACTTCTACAAATGATCAAAGACCAAAGTTAAAAATACAAGTAAATGACATTGTAATTGAAATAATCACGGAACCCCAAATTGGCATCTTCAGAGGCAAATATTTTGCTTTTAGGGATTGGAACTTTATCTCTGATAAAACAAAGCACAAAATGGGTCAAATGTATAGGGCCAGAAGGACAGAGAGGAAAATTAAAGGTATATGTGGATAACATAGCAAAGAATTTACAAAGATGTAATTTATTACAGCAATGGAATACCAGAATAATATTCCTTCAATCCCAGAAACAAACCATAATATATTTTGGAGAAAAATAGTAAAAGGTATTATAAAGAATAGTCACCAACCATTCAGGTGTACATAAGCAGGGTACTACAGCTGATGATCTTTCACAGGTACCAATGGTTATCTGACAAGTCTGTATGGGAGGAACAATGACCTTTGACATGATAAAAATTATAGTCCTTAAAAGATATGGTATAGGAGTAGATAAATGTTCAACATATTGAAGAATTGACCAGTCCTTGGAATTATCCTATTTTATTATTAAAAAGAAATCTGAAAAATGGTTGATGTTAACAGATTTGAGTCAAAAATAAGGTGATTCAGCCAATGGGATGTCTACAGCTTTGAATTCCCCTGCCTTCTCTATTACCTAAAGGGTGATCTATTACAGTGCTTGATTCAAAAAACTGTTTCTTCATTATACCTTTACAAGAAAAAGACAGAGAAAAATTTGCCTTCATGGTGCCTACTTATAATAATTCTCAGCTTAGCAAAACATATCAGTGGAAAGTTCTCAGACAAAAATGTTAAACAGTTCCATCCTGTGCCAATATTTTTAACAACAGCCATTGGAAATAATTTTTAAATGTTTTCCTCAATCTATAATTTACCAGTATTAGATGATATCTTACTAGCCGATTTGAATGTACATATCTTAGTAAAAATGTCTGAAGAAGTAAAGAAAATTTTGCCTTGTTGGGGATCACAAATTGTTTCTGAAAAAATTCAAAGGGAGATTCTATTAATTACCTAGGATATAAGACAGGCTTACAAATTAAATCAACCACAGAAAGTACAAATCAGGAGAGATCAATTATAAACTTAACAATTTTCAAAAAATGCTTGGAGACATTAATTGGCTATGGCCCATAATTGGATTAGCAACTCAAGAACTAAGCAATTAATTTCAAACATTACAAAGTGGCAAGGATTCAAATAGTCCAAGAGAATTGTCATCTGAGGCTGACAGAGAGTTGTCTTTGGTAGAAAAGAAGTTACAGGTTGCACATGTGGATCATTTGGATTCAGCTTAATTGTATTCTAGTTGATTTACCTTTTATGCATTCTCATGCAGGAATTCTAATTTATAGAGAAGATAATATCTTAGAATGTGTATTTTTACCAAACAAAGAGAGTACAAAATTAAAGACCTATGTAGAAAAGGTTTCTAAGTTGACTATGAAAGGGAAATTAAGGCTTCATAATTTATCAGGAATAGATTCAACAGAAATTGTGCTAACTTTTATTAATGATGAAATTTCTTCATTTATGCACAGAAATGAACATTGGCGAAGAGGTCCCAGTAAGTTTTTTTTGGAGAGATTAGCAACAAGTATTCAAAAAGCAAGAGAATTCAGTTTATAGAGAGAAATAATTGGATCTTTACTCACACTGTATGGGGAACACAAATTTCTGGAGCCCCTACATTCTATACTGATGCATATAAATCAGGGAATTTAACTGTCATATCTCAAAGTCCTTGTGTTCAAAATTTGGAAGTATATGCAATGCTCATCATTATTAGATTTTCCAGAACTTCTTTACTGTCTCTCAATATGTTGAAGGGGTTGTTTTTACATATTTAAATTGCTGAAATCATTCCAGATGATTCAGAAATAACTTTGTTATCTGGTTATAGAAAAAAGCAGAAATAGAAATCATCTCTTGCATATAACACATATCAGATCCTATATAGATTCATTAGTCTTCTAGCATAAAATACTGATGAAATTAATAAACTACTAGTAAGAAATATGCTAGAAGAATTAAAATTTAATAACAAACAACATATTAGTAAGAAGGGTGTACGAAAGATTTTTCCATCACTTGACAACAAGCCAAATTATAAAGAAATGTCCTATTTGTTATTTTTATAACCAAAATCCACTACTAGCAGGAAGTAACCCAAAAGCAACTGAGAGAAGTTAAATTTGGAAAATGCATGTGCTTCATTTTCCTGCATTTGGAAAATTAAAATGTGCATACTCTACCATTGACACCTATTCAGGACTTGAATAGCAACTGCTTTGGGTTCTAAAAAGGCTAATTCTGTAATTACTCATTTATTAGAAGTCATGGTCACCATGGGAATACCTGTACAAATTTAGACTCACAATGCTCCTGCATATGTCTCTAGTGAAATGAAAAAGTCTATTTGCATATTAAAACATACAGCATATTATAGGTATACCATACAATCCTATAGGACAAGCAATTATAGAAAGATCTAATTGAATTCTTCTAAAAGATATGCTTAATAAACACAAAGGGTAATGAATATCTGCAGAGAGACATTGCACAATGCTTCATTGAGGAAACATTAGATAATAGAAAAGAACTGCTAAATTAAACCAGCCTGTATACATTTGTACCTAATATAAGTCTCTGTGCATTAATTGGGGCCGTAACTCAGTGGGCAGAACTCAGGCGGCTGGTGGAGACCACCCATGTGGTGGTAGGGCTTGGGCAGCTTTTGGCAGAAAGATTTATCATAACAGTGGTGTCTTTTCACAGTAATAAAAAATTGGACTAAGATGGACTTTATGTCAGCTGTGTTTCCAGAGGGATAGGAGTTAATATGACAGGGGAGCATGGTAGCAGGTAGCAGAGACATGGTGGCACACCCAAGAACTCACAGTTTGGACCACAAGCCTGAAGCAGATAGGGTGAAGTGGATATGGTACAAGGCTTTAATCTCAAATTCTGTCTCCAGTGCCATGCCATACTTTCTGCAGCAAGGCTGCATAACTTCAATATGCATCAATAGCACAACTAAGTAGGGGACAAGTATTAATTTAAACTTCAAGAGACCCTCCTGCCTCTGTCTCTTCAGTGTAAAATCTATTTTATGATATTGATATAAGCATTTGATGAGCAAAGAATAAAAAACAGACTTTTGAAACTAAAAATTATTAGCAGAGACTAACATAAGCATTAAATTGTGGTGCATAATCAACAAGAATATGCATTCTTCCTAGTTTTGTATTGACACAATAATATAAACTGAGCTTATTTTTAACTCCTACCAAAACTCTGAGTATGCTTTTTATAGTTCCTGCTACAAGTGTATATTACATTAGCAGCTTCTTGTTAAGACAACTATAAAAATCTCAAGAAATTTTGAATCAAATGAGATACAAAAGAAGATGACTTTTACAGAATTCATTGATTTCCAGGACTAATCACTAAATTTAAAAAATGTTTCAAAGGAAGGCAGAGGAAGCTGAATACTATGAACTCTGAAAATGGAGACGTTTGGATGAGTCCTGTCCACAGGGCTTATGAGTTCTTAAAATAGGAAGGTCTGTTTTCTAGATTTTACTGAGGCAACCCTGGCATAGAATCCTGCCTGCCTGGAAAAACTCCATTGTCCTGATGTACAAAGCAGAACCAAGGAACTGTCTCTTGGAGTGATGTGGCCACATAAAGACATACATGGCTCTGGTTTAGTTTTTTTTTTTTTCCCTCAATAAAAGTTTGTGCTTAAGGTAGCCTCTCTGTTGCTTAGATTGTTATTTGATGTGCCCTCTCCTGATAATGAGATTGATGACTGACTTATATGCCATCCTATAGCCATCATCCAGCAGTTGGTGGAAGTAGAAGCAGACACCCACAGCTAATCACTGAAGCGAACTGGAATCCAGTTGCAGAGGTGGAGGAGTGATGAGAAAAGGGATCCAGACCAGGCTGGTGAAACACACAGAAACAGCTGAGCTGAACAATGGGGAGCTCTTGGCCCCCAGACTGGGAAACCAGCATGGGACAGATCCAGCCCCCAGGAATGTGGGTGTCACTGAGGAGACATCAGAAATCCATGGGACCTCCTGTAGTAGATCAGTGCTTATCCCTAGTATAGGTGTGGAATTTGGGAGTCCATTCCACATAGAGGGATACTCCCTGAGCCAAGACACATGTGGGTAGGCTGAGGCCCTATCCCAAAGGATACAACAGACTCTGAAGACCCCATATGGAAGGCCTCAACATCCCTGGAGAGCAGAAAGGTTATGTGATAGGTAGGGTTTTAGTTGGGGGGGGGTTGTTGGAGAGGAGGGGAGGGAAAGGGAACTGGGATTGACATGTAAAACAAACTTGCTTCTAGTTCATATAAAGAAATGGAAAAAAAAAGTTTGTGCTTCCTTGAGTTGGTCCCCTACACGGAATTTTGCAATGGTTTGCATAACTATTGATTGAAAATGTATTGTTTGTTCATTCGCTTTTTTTTTTATAGTAAGGTATAACTCTCTGGGGTTTAGGAAGTCAGTAAAATGTACCTAAAACAACAATAAACAAAATTCTAAAATAGTTTTCTTCAATGTTGATATTAAAGGTCCTTGCCCAGGTCTTAACAAGAATAATGAAGTTTAAAAATTATGTGTCAAGTTATGCCACACTTTTCTCAGAATGAGAAACTCTTCTATGCATGCTTTTCATGATGGGTTGTTTGCTGTAAAGGTTATTATTAAGTGTAAGAAATATTGAACCTCCACATATGAACTGTAGCCATTTCTAACTTACGGTGGAAAAGTAAATTAAATGTCACCTTATTGACTCTAACAGTAACTTACAAAAATGTGTAAATAAAGATAAAAAAATGAGCCTCAGTCAAATGCAATGGCAGAACCAACAGAAGGACCTTGAACCAAGGAATAAAACTCTTGGGAAGGATCTAGAGGTATAGCATGAGCACATGTGCATTCATGAGGCTATGTGAGTTCATATGAAGTATGTGACTTAAAATCCTGGAGCAAGTTCTAGCTTCTGTCTTGTTAGAGCCAAGTTGGTATCATCTTTCAATGTAAGAGAAATTAGAAAATGCTTAAGAGAGTAAAATTATGAAGGAAAGATGAATAATAGTCTTTGGCAAGTGAACTCTGCGGAATTAGGCAGATTAAAAGCATATGTAAGGAGATAGATCTAGAAGTCTGCTAGGATGGGTTGAAGAGAGTCAAGAGTACAAACAGGGAAAGGATATGTAGGCTACATCAATAGTTTAAGGTGTGAAATATTCAGATACTAGTGACTGTGGAAAAAGGACAAGGAGCTATTAAAATGGAAGATTGAGTGTGTGTTAAGAGCATATTAAAATATTTAATTTTTGCAAAATTCCAGCTCTTTATTCTCCAAGAACAAGGTCACATTTGATGAGAAACTGAAATGATACATTTTGGAAGGTGATAAATTTCATATTAGAAATATTAAGGTTTAGTGATTAACAAAGGGGCCAAGACCAGGCTGGTGAAACCCACAGAAATAGCTGACCTGAACAATGGGGGGCTCATGGTCTCCAGACTGATGGCTGGGAAACTAGCATAGGACTGATCCAGACCCCATGAAAGTGAGTGTCAGTGAGGAGGACTCAGAAATCTATGGTGCCTCTTGTAGTAGATCAGTACTTATCCCTAGCATAGGATTGGATTTTGGGAGCCCACTCCACATAGAGGGATACTCCCTCAGCCTAGACACATGGAAGAGGGTCTAGCCCCTATCCCAAAGGATATGACAGATTCTGAAGATCCCTTATGGAAGGCTTCACCCTCCCTGGGGAGCAGAAAGTGTATGTGATAGGTAGGTTGAGGGAACTGTTGGGGAGGAGGGTAGGGAGAGGGAACTGGGATTGATATGTAAAACAAACTTGTTTCTAATTTAAATAAAAGAAATGGGAAAAAATGAAGATTTGAAGGCTGGAGATACCGTTCAGTGGTATAATTCTGACCTAATATATAAGGTGTAGTTTTATTCCTAGCCCTGAGCATAGAAATAAATTCTAAGTTTTGCAAGAAAAATAAATGAAAAATTGATTTTGTGGAAATCAGAAACTTAATATGACACATGATAATGATAATGATCAAACTGACCAAGTTATACAGGTGGGATAGGTCAGAAGGAAAAACTGTGAGGTAACAGGTGACCTTGATTAAGTAGGCTGAAGCATAGTGGATCCGGGAGGAATGGCCCAGAGACCAAAAACTTGATACAATTTAGCACGGTTTCAAAAAATGATGATTATTGTATTAAGTGTAGACACAGTTACAAAACTGTCAAAGAAACATGAGAGCCTTAGAAGGCCAGGGGATCAGCTACTGAAAGAACATTGGTAAATAAAAATGAGGACAATGGAAATCATCCTTAGCTGGTTTAGAGATTAGAGCCTGGCTCTGAATACCACATAACTACTGAAAAAACAAAAGCACTTAGTGGAGACTGTTATTAGTGCAAATATTGTTAACTAGGCATTTCTCTAGTTTATATCCACAGCCACTTTATTTATGCTGAGTAGTGAGTTATGAACTATCAGATATCCACCATAACTATAACACAAAGAGAGTTTCATAGCTTTAGCACAAAATAGTGGTTCTTCCCCTATTTGACCTTCCCTCCTTTCTTCACTGCTGGCAAGGGCATTTTACTACTGCTATTGTCTTGCAGTTTTGTCTGTTTTATTGTTGGAGTCACAATATGCACTCTTTAAGACTGGCTTGAGTTACCTATGAATATGAAATTGAAGTCCTCATGTTATTTTTTTCTTGATTTAATAGCTCATTCATTTTTTTAATATTGTGTAAGTCTCCATGGCATTACTGTGCCAAAGAATAGTTGCTAAAAATTCATATTTGGTTTAAAATAAAGTTGTCAAATGCCTAAGATAATGATCTTTCTGCCTTTTTAAAAGGCAGTTTAGTTTTCTAAGAAATGGTAAAATTAAAAAAAACTTCTATTATTTACTTCTTACCCACAGTTAATTAAAGTTGTTTCTTATTTCTGCTACATTTGAATATTACTTAATTAGAGTTTAATTATTCTAAGAGGGATTCAGTAGAATTTCATTGTTACTGTAATGATCAGTCCCTCAGTGGCAGATGAGGCCTAGAAAATTTCCATTTACTTATTTAAAATTTCTATTCTATGTCTTCTTTGGCCATGTCTCTGAAGGTTGTGTTCATATTCTCTGTCTATAATTCAAATTTAGCTATTAAATTTTATGAGTTATTTATAGACTTTGATGCAGTGTCAGTACTTGTTATTCAACCTGTCTCCAACCCCAGCCCTCTCCCACTCCCCTGATTCTCTACTGCTGCACATCTTTGAAATCAGCCTTTTAAAATTCCACCTGTGAATGAGACCAATCGCAAACCATGGTTTTGTGTTTGGCATATTTCGCCTGAATGAGTGTCTCCTAGACCCCTTTTCCTTTCAAAAGGACAACATTTCATTATTTTTCCATGATGTAAATATACCATATTTCTATGTATTCATTCACCAATAAACTCACTTTGTTGAGTATTTTAGTGAACATAAATATACTCCTTTAATTGAAACTATGGGTCTTTCTTTGAATTTTTTTCAGGGAAAAGTAAATAAGCATGAGAATGAAAAACTGGTGTACAAAATTACAGAAACTTTTTGAAACCAGACTTCAAAAGAAATTACAAAAACTATGACCAAGGATTCTGAAACCAAAACTTGATTTCAAGTTCCATTAAAAAGTCATAGCATTAAAATGCAATGCTGCTGGCACAAAAAAAACAGGCATGTACATCAGTAAAACAAAACAGAAAATTCAGATGTTTGAGTTGATGGAATTAAGGACACCCAATTCTTGAAAAATATGTCAAAAATACACACTAGAAAGAAGACTAGTACCTTCAATAAATGATGTGAAGAAAAAACAGGATATCTACACATACACAGGGAGGGATAAATAGCAATAAAGATCTTTTCAATTATTAAAGAAACCTGTACAAGCTACTTCACACACACACACAGACACACACACACACACACAGACACATACATACACACACACACACACACACACACACACACACACACACACACACACACACCTTAAATGGAGTTACTTTATAATAGGGTGACAATGCTCCAACCAGACACCATAAACTAACAAAAATGGCAGTACAGGGATTTAACTATCTCCTAAACTTGTCAACAAGTAAGCCCCAAAGATCCCACATATTAAAGGTTATTCACAATTCTCATGACCACCTACCAGAACTTGACAGTAATACCCTCTCACAAGACACCACACACTTGATAACAGAACAAGGAGAAATCAATTTTGTTGTAATCTAGAAGTGTCATCTTTCCTTACCAGCTGTTTGTAGTGGTGAAAAGGGTTATGCATGCTGATAGAGAAGAAAAGCAATCATCAGTTTTACCCACCTACAAACAAGGTGAGCTGCAATAATAACTGGTGAGGCAAGAAACATCCAACACAAAAAATAGTGGCACAAATGTCATTGGAGGAACCAACCAATTTCTGACTGAATTTAAAGCCACTTCACAAGAACCCATACCTGGCACCAATACATGAGCCAAGATCTTGGCTAGACAAATTATAGGCTCTATGGGAGAACCTACCACTATTATTCTACTCTAAGACATCCTATTAAACCAACATCTAGTGACTTATCCTTACACCTATTGGTTAGTGAATCTCTCAACGCATCAGAGAATCTCCCTTTTTCTTTTTTTTTCTTTTTCTTTTTCTTTTATTAATTCAAGTGAAACAAGCTTGTTTCACATGTAAGTCCCTTCTCCCTCTCCCTCCCCTCACCCCCATCCATCCTCCCCCAACCCCAAACTACCCTCACCCCATCCACACACCACTCCCCAGGCAGGGTAGGCCCCTCAACGGGGCTCTGCAAAGTCCACCAAATCTTCCTGTGCTGGGCCTGGGCCCTTCCCCATATGTCCAGGGCCAGAGTGTAACCCTTCATGTCAGATGGGCTCTCAAAGTCCCTTCTTACACCAGGGAAAAATACTAATCCACTACCAGAGGCTTCCTGGAGTGCAGAGGCCTCCTTATTGACATCCATGTTCAGGGGTCTGGATCAGTCTTGTACTGGCCTCCCAGACATCATCTGGGGTCGATATGCTCTCCCTTGTTCAGGCCAGCTGTTCCTGTGGGTTTCTCCAACCTGGTGCAGACTCCTTCAATCTTCTTTACTCCCTCTCTTCAACTAAATTCCAGATTTCAGCTCAGTGTATGTCTATGGATGTCTGTCTCTGCTTCCATCAGCTACTGGATGAGGGCTCTAGGATGGCATAAAGAGTAGTCATCACTCTCATTTTAGAGGAAGGGTTTTTGGGTTGTGCTCTCCACCATGGCCTGGATTGTCAGATTGTGTCATCCTTGTAGGTCTCTGGAGATCTCCCTAGTTCCAGATCTCTTCTCGGACCTATAATGGCTCCCTATAATATGGTATCTCTCATCCTACTCTCTCTCTCTTCTATTCTTCCCCAACTAAGTTTTTCTGCTCCTCCATTTCCTCTCCTCTACTCCTCTTCTCTTCCTCTTATTGTGGCAGCACCCTCTCCCCTACCCTCATGCTCGCAATTAACTCAGTAGTTCATGCCACTTCCCATTCCTGGGGTCCATTTATCCCTTAGAGCCCTTTATGTATCGTAGTTTCTTTGGTGAAGAGGATTATAGGCTGGCAATCCTTTGCAGAACTAAATAGAGAATTCTCAAATGAGAAATCTGAAATGGCTGAAAGACATTTAAGAAAGTGGTCAAAATCCTTAGCCATCAGAGAAATGCAACTCAAAACAACTCTGAGATAACACCTCACACCTGTCAGAATGGTTAAAATCAAAAATACCAAAGACAATCTCTGCTGGAAAGGATGTGGAGAAAAAGGAACGCTCCTCCATTGCTGGTGGGAGTGTGAACTTGTAAGACAACTCTGGAAATCAGTATGGTGGTTGCTCAGAAAAATGGGAATCAGTCTACCTCAAGATCCAGCCATTCCTCTCTTGGGTATATACCCAAATAATGCATGTTCATACAACAAAGACATATGTTCAACCATGTTCAGAGAAGCTCCCTTTTATAGTAGATATTGACTAACAATGAAACCAACAACAGGTCGATGAGCTCTCCCTTATTCATGTCAGCTGTTTCTGTGGATTTCCCCAGCCTGGTCTTGACTCCTTTGTTCATCAATCCTCCTTGTCTGCAACTGGATTCCCAGGTGTTCAGTTCAGTGTTTACCTGTGGATGTCTGCTTTTGTTTCCATCAGCTTCTGCATGAAGGCTCTAGGATGGCATATAAGGTAGTCATCAAGCTCATCATGGGAGAAGGGCATTTGAGGTAGCCTCTCCACTATTGCTTAGATATTTAGTTGGCATCATCCTTGTAGATCTCCAGACATTTCCCTAGTGCCAGATTTCTCTTTAAACGCATAATGGCTCAATCTATTATGGTATCTTTTATCTTGCTCTCCTCTATTATTCCCCTGACTCAACCTTTCTGCTCCCTCATATCCTCCTCTCTCCCCTTCTTCTCCCATTCCCTTTCTCCTAGCTTTGTCTCCCCTCCCCCAAAGCTCCCAAATTTGTTCAGGAGATCTTGTCCCTTTCTTCTTCTCTGGAGGACTATGTATTTCTCTCTTAGGGTCCTTCTAGTTTTCTAGCTTCTCTGGCAGTGTGGATTGTAGGCTGGTAATCCTTTGCTCTATATCTAAAATTCATATATGACTGGGTACATACCATGTTTTATTTTAAGAATATTGTTTAGAACTACCCTTGTTGGGTGGATAATGTTGCTCCCACAATTCATAATCTTTTAACCAAAATCTAAGTTCTAGTTAAAGGATGCCTCTCTGTTAGTTATAGGCCATTGAGACTCCAGGTTCTTCCAAAACAACACAAGGTGTTTCTACTGATCTTTGTCATTCCCCTGTACTAGACAATAAAACCTTATTCTGGTTTTCTTTCTGTTACTGTGATAAAAGGTCTCTGACAAAAAGCAACTTAGGGAAAGACTATATTTGTTTCACTCTATATATTATAGTTTATTATTGAGGGAAATATGGCTAGGAACTCAAGTGAAAAATTGAAGCAGCTACCTTGACAGAATAATGCTTGGTGGCTTGTTCACAGACAAAGCTTATACTCAGCTTTCTTATGCAATTCCAGACTATCTACCTAAGGATCATATGTCCACAGTGGGGTTGGCTTTCCTATATCAATCAACAACCAAGACAACAACCTATAGATGTGTCCACAGGTCATTAGATCTAGTAATTGCTTGTCCTGTATATTGTTATTACTCTCTTTTCAAGGAAGTTGTCTTCCTACTGCAAGAAATGTAATGAAGAACTCCACAGACATACCCAGAGGTTTAATTCTTAGGTGACAATAAGTACTGTCAAGCAATTAAGACTAACCATCAACTTGTTCTTCACCAAGTTGAGTAAGGCCCTCTTACTTGATATTCTCTCACATTTAAGATCTTATTGAAAGTTCCATAGGTAAGTATCTGTATTTAGGTTTGCATCATTTCAATGAACTAAATATAATCTTCAATGTAAAAACTTGTTTCTGTACAACTACATGATGTAACTTGAAGCTAGTCTATTCACTCATTTCTGGCATTCTGTACCCTTGATTTTAAACACAAGGTAGTTAATTCAAAATGATTATGCAATGGGCCAAATTAAACCACAGTTGAAATTGATCTTAAACAAGGGTATCTTCTTGCTACAGATGTTGAAAACCAAAGAGGTTTACTGAAAATATCAGAACAGTAGAAACTGGAGAGTACATAGCAACATTTTGTATTTTAACTCAACTTTTTCCTAACCTTAGCGACACTCTTCAAAGTAACATTCTAAATCTCTTATTTTGAGGGCACCAGAAAAATAAGATGAATTAAAGATAAAAATAATGCATTCACGAATCAGACAGAATAGTTATTGTGATATTAGGTTTGTGAATTTGAAGCTCTAAAACCATAAATTCTGATCCTGTCTTCATAGAAATGAAAATTTCAATCATTGTAGGGAGCCGTTCCTGCATTCTCCATTACAATGATGGTGCCTGCAGGCACCAAATGTAAATTATTTCACAGGCGCTGGGTAATTTCCATTCCTTTGATCTCTGCCTATCCCGTGGCTCATTTGGCCTGAGGAGCTGAAGCCATTCATAGGGTAACACGTCCCAGGCGGCCGCGGCCAGCCTTTATTAAGGAACGGGATTCTTGGGCCGGGGTCTCCGCTCTGGTAAGCTTATGCTCTCCCACTCTCAAGATGCATTAAAGCTTTCCTGCAGAAGGATCCGAGTGTCCTGTGTGTTGTTCTTACCGGCGAGAACATATAGCGCGCGGGACAAATCATAAAACTCATTTGAATGTTAATAATGTCATGACTAGTCCTAAGCACATTACATTGAAAAAGAAATTGTAGACCTAATGTGACACCACCAACCCACATTGAAAATCTCAAAGACCTCCCTGCAGAAGGTTGGTAGTCCAAGTCCCAGAATTCAAAAGAAAAAGTCTTGAGAGTCTGATTCCCAAGGACAACAGCAGCAAAAATAGTCAGTCCTGAATACATACATGTCTCATACACAGACTGAGCAAGTTGTTTTTATATGTTTAGGAGTGTGTGTGTGTGTGTGTGTGTGTGTGTGTGTGTGTTGTGCACAAGTAATTTAAAAGACCATTAATTTCAAAGGAAAAAAAGGAGAAGGAATGGGAGAGCTTCAAGGGAGGAAAGAGAGGGAGACGGTGATATAATTATAATATCAAAAGATAAAATAACTTAAAAAATTATGAGCTTCAAAAGAGCCATGAAGCATTCCCTTTCTGCTCTGCATAGTCCAATTGTCCGAGGCCCCTTGGATGGTTCCCCAGGTTTAACAGACAGGCCTTCCTCACTTATTCACAACCAGCATGACAATCTTCTCTGGAAATATTCTCACATGCACATCAATAGAGCCAGCTCTCCAGGAATCTTTCAATCTAGTCAAGCTGACATACAAGTTTAAGAATCCTAGAAACATCCTTACAGTGCCAATATTTGCAAAAACCACATTGTGAAACAGTCACAATGTCAGCTTGCAGATCAAATAAATTGTGTCCTATATATACAATAGCATATTAATTAACCATAAAGCTGATGAGACACTGGTGCATAGTGCAATAAAAATGGTCCCTTAAAATACTGTATTAATTGAATGAGGCCAGATACAGAAATCATCTACATGTGATTTCATCCACATGATGAAAAACAAGGAAATTCATAGGCACAGAAGCAAGAATGATTATCTCTAAGGTATAGTACAGTAAATAGAGAAGGAAAATATGTTCACAAATGCTTAGTATGTATCTGTATCTTTTCTTAAAAAATATAAGCAAAATAAAGAACAATTGAAAGTGCTTTGTTTTTCAAATAGACTAATATTGAACTTCAAATAGCCCATTCTCTTTAGAAATTTTTTGAAGATGTATTTGTTTTTATTTTATTTTAATTTTTGCCTAAACACACATTTATGTGTGTGCAGTTTGTGGCCTGCAGTATTCACAGAGGCCAGAAGATAAAGATGGAGCTTTGGAACTGGAGTTGAAAAGGGTTGTGAGTTACCACATGGGTACTGAGAACTGAACTAATCCTCTGCAAAAGCTCCAACTGCCTTAACCTCAGAGCGATCTTCCCAAACTCCCAAAACTCTTGATTTAACTAAGAGTTTTCTAAAAGAAACTTAAATTATTTGTGGAGTAAGATATAAAATTTACCAGTCATCCTATAGTAAACTGTGTCTTTATCAGAGTAGCAAGAGCAAAGACGAAATTCGATGAACCTATAGGATAATAACTGAACTATCAATTTTCAGCCATAAGGAGACCAGGCAGGTTAGGTTAGAGGCAGTCTAGTTTTAGGAGGACATCTTATGCATTTATCAGGATAGTAATGGTCTAGTTAAATAGGACATAATACAGAAAGTTCTAAGGAATTTGTATGGGATTTATTTAAGTTAGAGGATTTCTGTATTTTTCCATGTAAAGATGTGTCCCATAACAGGATGAGTGTTAGGACACACTACCTTTATATGTCTGGACCTGGCTTTAGATCTGCTGTCACAGGCAGCCTCTGTGAGCACGGTGTGAGTGCTTTACCACCTGTTAACATTCATATGAACCAGAGCTGTGGTGAAAGTCTAAAACATACAGCTGGCCACGGTGGATGTGAACTCTTCCAAGTTCACAGACAAGAACAATTCCAACAATAAAGTGGAAATGTCACTTTGCATATGTGAGGTAGAACTTCTAAACCTCATTTTTAAATTTTCAGTGTAATTTTCCAATTACACTAAAAACCTAAGGCTCCTGAAACATCACTGTTTGCTAGAAACATATGTCTATTAGCAAGAAACTTTAGAGAAAAAACATTGCTATCGCAATTCTAAGATTGATAAAATATTTCAGTAATACTTGAAAACTAAATTACTGGAGACAGTTTTCAGTTGTTTACAAGGTTTAGTTTAATTTTTAATTATTTCTATATGGAATGTAATATTGGATGCTTTTTAAGTCTCAGTATATTTATTTAATTATTTTCACCATATTTCAATCACTTTTATGAAAAAAGAATAATTATAAATTAGTTCTGGACCATATATGAAGTGATAGTAAATAAAAGTGATTAATTAGATTGCTTAGAATCTGATTATTTTTAGAAAAAATATAGTTTTTATCTACTTTATACAAAAATGCATTCCTTTTCTCATTAATGTACAGAAACTATACTAGAAATCAAACACAGTATCTGTTTTAACTAAAGAATAAACAACTTAAAGGCAAAATGATCTATTTTGCTTGAGGTTTTAGCCCTCTCAGGTCATTGATTTTGGTGTCACTGCTTCTGGACCATTGGGAAAATTTGTGACCAGGGTATGAAATCTGTGGCAGAGACTCCTCACACAACAGCAATTGGAAGCAGAGAGTTGTTGTGGAATGTCTTGGGGAACATGTAGAAACATACCCCCAGTAACACATCCATTCTCATAGGCCAATCTACTCAATTTTCTCCACCTCCAACAATAAGTGCCTTCTTCTGGGGACCAAGAATTTAAAACAAGATTCCCTGTGGGACATTTCATGTTGAAATTATAAAGGCATCTTAGATGAATAAACTTAAAGAATGAGTGAGAAGAACGGGAAGTTGAAAGTCTTTTCACTATGGGATTCCACAAGGGTTTTGGCAGAAGAGTCATGTGGCCAATGTCGATAATGAGTTTCTTTAATGAATCATAATCACTTTCAGAAAAGTGGTGAAAGATATTAAGAGCCAGTTCAGAATTCAGTTCTGTCACTTAGATTGCTTCTCCCACTGGAGGTCTGACTCTCCACAGCTCCCTCACACAACTATGCAAAGACCTTCTACAGGCAGCTTCTCCCAGAAGAGATGAAGGTCTGAGAGACTTCAACAGCTGTTGTATTTCAGACAACAATCTCCATAAGCATGGTGGGGGTTTTGTTGTTTGTTTCTTTATTGATTTATGCTTTGGTATCCTGACTAATTTGATCTAAAAGGAATGAGAAGGCTGAGAAACCATTCTTACAAGTCACACTCTGTTTTGGTTCTATCTCCCAAGGGCAGGAAGAGGCCTTTGACACTGCTGGTTTATCTGCTAGAAGTGCAGGCCCAATAAGGACATTTGCTCTAATCCTTTCCCTGAGGTAACATCTCTCCTCATGGCTTGATAACCGCATCACACAGCATTGTCCTCTTGGAGAATAATTGACATCCCAGTGTCTGTTGTGTGGTCTCAGCAGACTTTCTCCTGATTCCGTAGAAGGCCAATGACTCCAATGAGTCCCATCCTGTGAAATTAGTTAATATTCCCAAAATTTTCCCCTTTGCGCCTCTATGAAATAGGACAGGTCTATATAGGTTTCTGAATTACACTGATCCAGGGAATAGTCATACCCCTGTAAGATTCCTTTTCTTATACAATGCTTTTTTTCTTCTTTTTTTTACATCAGATTTATGCATTTTCTTCTATTTTCCTATTGTCAGTTCATTCCAGTGAACTTTCTCACAGAAGAATCAAAACTTCCTTTCACTCCCTATGCAGCAGGGAAGAAAAAAATAAAGCTTAATGAATTGCTAGCAGAATGTTCATGAGATGCACAAAAAGAAAAAAAAAGTGCTTGGAGCAGTCTCTAATGCAAGAGCAAATTTATAATCCATGTGCCATGTGGACTAAAAGAATACCACGCCAATATGTGAGGCTTTAATGAAGGACAGGAGATAACTGAGGTTGAGACATTAATACTTTATGCTAATTTAAGTAGAAAGAAGGTGAAATAATTTTCCTATAAAAATTCATTGACATGTTAGGCCTTTAGTTATAATGCATCATACCAAAAGAATCTTGATACAAAAATAATTTACATGATTAGTAGAAAATTTACTGATGTGAAATACACATATGACTGGATTTTGTGTTATATAGAGATGCCTAAAGCTGTGACGAAAAACATATGCATGAGAGTTTGCCATGAAAGAATGCTGTCTTGAAGCTGGTTGTAGTTGAGCACATCTGTAAACTTAGTGTTCTTACTGTGAGATGGGAAGGAGAGACAGTCAAGGGCCAGGAGTCTGTGGGCTAGCAACTGTGTTATACATAATGGCTCAGAAAAAACCATGCATATATAGGCACTAATCATACATATACAACATTTTTTTTCAAATTATCAATATGTGGACACAAAGTTATATACAAATGTTTTATGAAATGTTTGACTATAAAAGGGAAACACTCTTATGAAGCAATTTCTATAGAAGGAACATGTAAGTCTGGAAATATCTGACATTACAAAAATGAGATTTGTATGCACTTCATAAAAATAGCTAATAAGAAAGGTGAGCTATGATTCATTTCATAACCAGGTAGTAGGAATTTAAGCATGCTAGTGGTTAGAAAGAGAAGTTAAAAGAAAAAATATTTGTAAATGTGTGGATAAATAACTTCAAATCCAGCCTGGAGTTTCTTTACACTTTTTGGCTCAAAAATGGGGTCAGTTATTTTTTAAAAAGGAGGGGAGGGAAAGAGGCAAAGAAGGGAGAAAGGAAATGAAAAGTATAAATGGAAAATATATGGAATAAAATAGGGCCTTTTATTGTTAAGGATTTTGTATATCTAGTGAAACAAAAGTATGAATCGAATGAGTTGTGCTTTAGTGACTTCCTGAGCTCTCTATTAACACCATACCTTTTCTTTTCATGATTTCTCTACTTAAGGAAACAGGTGGGTGTTTCTCTCATAGACCCCCACTCACTCTTGGGAATACCTTGCTTAAAAGAGACAAGGAAGAAAATGAGAAGGAAAGGATGGGGGCAAAGGGAACAAAAGAAAATGGGAAATTTGTATCCGCATTTCCTGTTTCTCATTTTGAGGAGGAAAATGATTATTTGCAATAGATTTTTCTAAAGGCAAGAGTTAGAAACAGAAAAAAAATAGAGAGATTGTGAGTCAATGTCTACACCCTTCTCATTTCAACCTCTGTTTAGGCTACAGTATATGCTGTTGGTAATTTGTTATTGGAAAAATTGTTCTATTCCATATATGCCACACTGTCAAGGTCATGGAGGATTTGAACAGATACTGCCGTGTACAAACTCATGCATACACATTTTCACCAGGCTTCCTTTCCTAGGTCAATATGGAATGGAGTCAAGTCTAAAAGTCATAATATCTAATTCAAGGAACTGTTTGTGAGTTAAAAGATAAAGTTGCCCAGGCTGTGGTGGTGCCCACCTTTAATTCCAGCACTTAAGAGGCAGAGACAAACAAATCATTGTGAGTTCAAGGCCAGCATGGCCTACAGGTTAAGTTCCTGGGCAGCTAGTGCTACATGGGGAAACCTTCTTTGGAAAAACAAAACAAATCAAAACAAAAAGCAAAAAGCAAAGGAATAAAAGGATAAAATTATATAGATGTAAAACAGACTAAACAATAATGTTTATATACTCATATGTATATATATATATTTGTATGTGTGTGAGAGAGATTGATTTGTTACATATTAGTTGCAGAAAATTATTAAAATAAAGTCATCAAAATGAACAAAATAAATCAAAGGAAAATAAAATAATTGCAAGTCTTCATCACACAGTAAGGTAGGTCATTTTTTTCTAGTGATTTTAAATGTGGTTTAAAATTAAGTAAAAGGAAAATTCTAATAAGAAGGTTGAAGCACAGGTTCAACCACAAAGACACACTGGTTACAACTGTTAGGTTATACATATGTATTGTTTGCTTCAAACTAACTTTAAAGCATCTGAGGTCCCCCCCTGCCCCCACACCAAAAGAGATCTGAAATCTGTGGCCTTACCTGGACTAAGCCAGCACCTCAACATTCTGTTACTAATGTATTTAGCAATTACTCTGTTTTCATATTTTTTGTTTTGTTTTCATTTTATTTTTTCAGACTTTTTTATTTGAATTAGAAACAGGATTGTTTCACATGACAATCCCAGTTCCCTTCTCCCTCCCTTCCTCCCCTACAATGCCCCCATCTAAAACCTACCTATCACATATCCTTTCTGCTCCCCCCTGGATGGTGAGGCCCTCCATAGGGTGTCATCAGAGTCTATCATATCCTTTGGGATAGGGCCTAGGCCCACCCCTGTGTATCTTGGTTCAGGGAGTATTCCTCTAAATGGAATGGGCTCCCAAAGACCACACCTATGCTAGGGATAAGTACTGACTACTACAGGAGGTCCTGTAGATTTTCAAGGTTTCCTCAATGAAACCCATGATCCTGGGGTCTGGATCAGTCCCATGCTGGTATTCCAGCTATCAGTCTGGGGAGCAAGAGTTCCCCGATGTTCAGGTCAGGTGTTTCTGTGGCTTTCATCAGCCTGGTCTAGACCCCTTTACTCTACACTCGTCCTTCTCTGCATCTGGGTTCCAGGTCAGTTCAGTGATAAGTAGTGGGTGTCTGCTTCTACTTCCACCAGCTGCTGATGAGGGCTATCGGGTGGCATATAAGTCAGTCATCAATCTCATTATCTAGGGAGGGCATTTAAGGTAGATTGTTAGCTGGTGTCATCTTTGTAGATCTCCAGACATTTCCCTAGTGCCTGATTTCTCTGTAAACCAAAAATGTCTCCCTCTATTATGGTATCTCCATTCTTGTTATCATCTATTCTTCCTCTGACTCAAACTTTCTGCTCCCTCATGTCCTCTGCATCCCTCCTCTTCTCCCCTTCTCATTCTCCTACCTCCCTCACCCCTCTTCCCTTGCTCCCAATTTGCTCAGTGGAACTTGACCCTTTCCCCTTCTCCAGGAGACCATGTATGACTCTCTTTGTGTCCTCCTTGTTTAGTAGCTTCCCTGGCAGTGTGGATTATAGGCTGGTAAATCTTTTACTCTATGTCTAAAATCTGCTTATGAGTGAGGACATACCATGTTTGTCTTTTTGTGATTGGGTTACCTTGATCCATCCATTTTCCTGCAAATTTTAAGATTCCATTGTTGTTGTTGTTGTTTTCCCGCTGACTAGTACTCCATTTTGTAAATGTACCACAGTTTCTCTATCCATTCTTCAGTTGAGGGGCATCTAGGCTGCTTCCAATTTCAGTCTATTACAAATAATGCTGCTATGAACATAGTTGAACAGATGTACTTGTTGTATGAATGTGCTTCTTTTGGGTATATGCCTAAGAGTGGAATTGCTGGATAGTATCTTATATTTTGTCTCTCAATTAATTAGATGGAGAGGATCTACATTGTTGGTGTTGTACAGACACAAAGCCTTCATATCCACTTATGTGAATATGGATAATAGGAAACCAAAAGGGACAGAGGGTGAATTTGTCAATGGAACCTGACTGAATCCTTCCTTTTGATCAGTTATTTCCAGTTTAGATCATGTGATGTGAATAGAGATGATATTTCATTAGGAACTAGAAATAGGGAGACACTGAAGGGAATGTTTAATATGGACCTACTGATGACGATGAAGGTAAAGTATTTTTAAATTTTTATACTAAACCTATAGCTTTGAGGCAGTATTTAGGCATGGTATTACCTCCTTAAGTCCAGGAGAAGAACCATATTAAAAATCAGATTACATATTGTCTTTTCTAAAGCTACTCTGATATGTGAAAAAGCCTGCTCCTTTCAAGGAAGCCCCTGAATCATCCATTTATGTAGAAGTGTGGGTAAATTGTTTCTATTTTATATGGATTGAAAACCAGATCCTGGGGAATCTGATTTCTAAGAAGTCATTCTGACATTTTTTCTTTCCATGAGAAGATATAAAACATAAATTAATAACACAGTTAAATGATAAGTAAGTGAAGCAACATATATAACACACCATTAAGTTCCCTAGACAGATAACCATATAACATGATCTTGGTGGGAGAAAAGTCCTATGACATCATAGAAGTTGTCATCTATGTATGGGTATTGTGCATAATGCATCACAGGACGTCTGATAGAATTTTATGCTTTAAAGCCATGTTAGTTAAAAAATGCATTATAGGGTTTTGGTACAGAATAACTCACTATAAACATACATGATAGACTCAATTTGCTCTCAAAATTAAGTTGCTTCTTTTACAAGGGCACAGAGGATTGGAGACTCATAAGTAAGACAGGAAGCTATTGAAGAGAGTCATAAAAAATGTGATAAAGATACTGAAGTATAGCTTTTCAGGGTTGGTGTCTTCTGGAAAGAAATGTGGAAGGACTCAGTTTTCTTTAAGGAGCTGGCCACTGGGAGTTTGGCCATGATGCAATGAATATATGGGCAACACAAATTAGACTTGGTGTATTTTTTTTTTTGAGGGGAAGGGAAGACCTGGAAAGAATGGGAAGGGAGTGTGATTAGGGTACATACCTGTAATTTCCAAATTGTTAAAAAATATTATGCTAGGGAACAATGTAAAGATGCACTAAAATAATTTAAAATCCCATATTTCTAAGTGATATTACCAGACCATCTATTTAACATATTTACTCTGTGCAATTAGCATATTGCAACTTCTCCCCTGGAATTCATAGAAAACTTGCAGAATTTAAAGGGAATAAATTTCAAGATGCAAAGCAATGTTTGTAATCATAGGAAAACATTATAGCCAAATGCTACATATAGTCTAGTATGAAATAGGAAAACTGTTTTAGATGGCACACACAAACACATAAAGCTCTAGAATGCAAGTTTTCACTACTTAGATATATTCCTAGTCTATGGCATCCTATATTAACCTATATTATAGTCATTGATACACAGAGTGAGCTGGGCTTGCATGTTTAATTAAAATATTTTACACTATTTACTTATTATGCTGGTTTGGAAAATATCAGATTATCTTGGTGTGAGAAGCCTGTAGTGATGGGTGTCTAATGAGGTTTGTATTTTAATGAAATTATGCTTTGTTTTTATGAAATGAAGTGAGACATGAGCAAGAAACTGATTTTTCCTTTCTCTGTGCTGTTGTTTCTATCTGGTTTCTATGATGCTGTTTGGGCCTGATGTTGGAAGGGGATGAAGCTTGAAATCCATATAAAATGTGCTGAGACTAAGACTTTTCTTGTACTTAATTATGAATTACTAAGGGATATATTTTGAAGAAAACATGTTTTTATGGCTACAGAAAAAAAAGAACCAACCAAGTTGTTCTTTTTATAATTTCATCTACTTCATGACTGCCAAATAGCAATTCCACTTTAAGTGAGTTATTCATTTGACTCACAATTTTAGAACTCTAAGAGCCCTGTGACTTTGGGCTTGTATAGGTGCCACATACTGGTGAAGGAACACAGTGGAACAAACTGCCCACCTCAAACAGGAAGAAAGGCAGTGTGAGGACATAGTGTTAGTTTCATTTAAGGGTTTCCCCCAGCAGGTCTTCTTCTCAAAGAGCCCACTAACTCCCAGTAGTACCCGTTCAGGACCACACTTTTAACCCATGAGTATTTAGGGGACATCAATCATGCAAACTCTAGCAGTTACACACCTAGTAGTGGGATTCCTGGATTACAAGGTAAGTTTTAGTGTTTTGCAGAGGAGTATTGAAAGAGTTTAGTAAGAGGGCACAAAGTCATAGCTAGAAGGAGTAAGTTTCAATGATTTCTTGCCCAACAGGGAGATTGCAGTTAGCAGTTTGTGTCATTTATTTCAAAGTAGTTGAAGGAGAAGAAGGACATGATAAATATTTAATGTGGCAGGCATGATAATTCCACAAGCTTGATTATTCCAGATATGTTAGTTATCTTATTTTTGCACAAAATCAAAAGTGTATGGAAACATGAATTCCCAATGTGGAATAATCCATTTGTACACTGTGAAGATACATTGCTGTGATTGGGTTAATAAAGAAACTGACTGCCCAAAAGCTGAACAAAATAAGCTTAGGCAGGAGAACCAAACAGAAAGTGGTTGGTAAAAGAAGGCTGGAGTCTGAGGAGTAATGAGCAGAAGCAGCGAGAAGCAAGAGGAACAAGCCCTACTGAGAAAAAGTGCCACGTCAGGTGGCAAAGCATAGTTAAGAAATATAGATTAATTTAAATGTAAGAGTTAGGTACTAACAAGCCTGAGCTACTCAGCATTTATAATTAATATTAAGATTGAGTTGAAGGCTAGGGTGTAAAGATTTCACTAGACCCAAGATAAATGTTAAATGGGTATTTATTGGGGAACAATTACACAGATAATAACTTCAGGAACAGTTCTCTGCCCCTCCTATTGGATAGGCTGACTCAAGAGAAAGAGACCACACCTTATGCTTCCCTCTTTCTGCCTCTGTCCACCTGAAGCCACAATCAAATGGGTGTGGCCACCATTATAGGTTCATAGGCAAGATGCTGCTATACTGAGTGGTTATATGAGATAAGGCAGAAACTTCGGCCTGAATCTTCCTTTCATGGATTAACTCCATGTTAATTAAAATATAAGCCTTAAGAACAAAGAAGCATCTTGATTCAAGTTCCTAAGTTTAATATCACCAGACTTGTAATGAAAGAGTCACCTTTATGCTACCTTCTTGTAACCCCCCTCCACCTTGGCAACAATAGTTTTGGCTATGACCACATAGTATATAAATGTATAATTGTTTCCTATGTGTGATGGTTTGAAAGAAAATGGCTCCCACGGGGATTGGCACCATTAGTAGGTCTGGCCTTACTGAAGTAGGTGTGATCTTTTGGAGGACGTGTGTTATTGGAAGCAGGCTTTGAGGTCTCATATATGCTCAAGCACACCCAGTGATACATTTGATAGGCCTGACCATGCTTTTGTTTGGAGTAATATGGACTTTGGTACTTGGGGATCAGAAAGCAGTAGAATGATTTAAGCACTGCTTAGTGGGGCATCCTTGTAGGATGGATGATGGTGGTGCTGATAATGATTTGAAATGTCACACACTATCACAAGAGGTTTCAGAGAATTTTAGTATGTTGCCTAGAAATCTTTCTTGTATATTTTGGTGAAGGACGTGGCTGCCTTTTGCCCTTATCCAAAGGGTCTGACTAAGGCTAAAATGAAGATTTTTGGATTAATTCTGCTATCAGAAGAAATCGTAAAGCAGTCTAGCATAGACTCTATTGTGTGGTTATTAGTGGTAACTCTAATGAAGACATATAATGAAAAGGAGCAAGATGATTGAGGAAAAATATTCGAGGAGAAAAGAGCACCAGGAAGTGGAATGGAGCTTAGTCCTATATCCAAAGAGATAAACAAATTAAGAAGTGGAATAAAGGGAGTGGTGACCTCAGGGAAGATCTCACTCAGCTAAGTTTCCAACTTGGGGAAATGCATTAAAGAAAACTTTGGAGACCTTACTACACACCTGTGTCACTGACCATGCTCATTTGGGCGTGGTCACGGGTACATACATGAGTGTGTAGGACTAGATCTGAGGTCGAAGACCTCAGAGCTCTCTCTTGCTGCTGGCCCAGTAACAGGAACAGCCTGGGAGGATCAATGGAGCTGGAACTTGTGGCAGCCTCCTGCCCCTTGTGTAAGTGTAATCTCTCCAAATAAACTTCATTTAACCTGTACTGAGTCTAGTTAACCTTGATTTCCGTGTGATACAGGTGTGATGGTGTACTCCTTTAGTCCCAACATCGGGTAGGCAGAAGCTAGTGGATCTCTGAGTTTGAGGCTAGCCTGGTGTAAATATAAAGTCCAAGAACAGCCAAGCTAGGCAGTAAAGGAAAATAGAAAGCTATTGAAGATGTAACTAAACAAGGGGGGTCATGTTCCAGCCCCAGTAAGCAGCAGCACTTGGCAGCTTTGTCCATGTGATTTTGGCTTTAGAGTTAAGAATAGCAGAAATGGGTTATAGAACTTGTCTCCATGCCCAAGGAAAGTAAATGCGACCAGGCATATGTCGGGGTGTCCCCAAAGAGAGGCCTAGTAAGATGTGATGTTGAAGCCTGAATTGCCTTGAGGAACCGACGATGCTAGAGTTTCCAGAGTCATAAGATAACTGCCCCAGAGAGCTGCTAACATGGAGTATAACCAACACAAGGGAAAGAAGTGTGTTGCAGTAAACAAAGCTGAATGGAATTGGAGATGTGAAGATAATTTTGACACCTGTTATGAAGATGCAGAGTTTGTAGTTTGCCCACCTGGTTTTTCGGTCCTGCCATTTCCTTATTATGCTTTCTTTCTTACGTTTGGAATGGTAATATGTATCCTATGCCATTATATGTTGGTAGTATGTGATTTGGTTTTTGATTTTGGTTTTACAGGAGGGTTACAGTTAACACTTTGCATGAATCTCAGAAGAGACTATGAACTTTAGACTTTTAAATAAAATTGAGACTTTTATAGACTATGGGGACTTTTCAAGTTGTACTGAATGCAATTTTGCATTATGATATGGCTACATGCCTTTGGGAGCCAGGTAGTTGAATGTGGTGTTTTGAAAGGAAATGGCTCCCAGACTAACTGGTGCTAGTAGGGAGGTGTGGCCTTATTTGAGTAGGTGTGGTCTTGTTGTAGGAAGTGTGTCACTGTGGAGGTGGGCTTTGAGGTTTCATATATTCTCAAGCCGCACCCAGTGAGACATTTGACCTCCTGTCACCTGCAAGATGTAGTAGCACTTTTGGCTCCAGCACCAAGTCTGCCTTAATGCTGCCGTGTTCCACTACATGATAATAATGGACTGAACCTCTAAATCTAGAAGTGAGCCACTCTCAATTAAATGTTTTCTTCTTAAGAGTTACTGTGATCATGATGTCTCTTCACAGCAATAATAAACTCTAGTTAGCATATTATATATGTTAATAATGTTTTCTTTGAAATTGGGTTAGCAACTAAGAGAGATTCTGTCTTATATATTATTGTAAGGAAACATCTTATGGGAATAACAGAAACAAAATTAACAGATACAGACATGTTATGGCCCAGCTCTGCCACTTGTGACAAAAAAAAAGGAGATATCTCAACTGAGTAAGTTTCAGTGACCTAGTATTGAATCCCCAGTGAATACTGAAACTTAACTGAAGAACCTGTGCCGAGGGCTAAATGGCACAATGTATTGACTGAACTGTCAAAGGCTGCTACGTCATCACTGATAAGCAACAAGAAAAGGACGATTCGGAGGTAATAATGAAGTTTTTTATTCTAGGAGCAGCATCTAAACTCAAATCAAGAAGACTTACAAGAGTTCCAAATGTCAAAAGAAAGTAGACACTGTTGTCCTATATGGAGATAGCACCACTGAGTTATGAAATGAAAGTGGACACTGCTGTCCTGTATGGAGATGACACCACTGAGTTCTGAAATAACAGGCTCCTGTAATACCTTCAGAAAACTGATTTTGATTATTTTACAAAGTAATTTTTTATATGTGGGATTAAGGCATCAGATTTTTCAATGCACTGCTCCTTTCTCAACTTTTCAGGGGAAAATGATGTAATTGGAAAGTTATTTTAGCTCGGAAATGTAATAACTTTGATCTAACCTATATCCTTGATTCAAAGTGAAGCTTTCTTTTACTGTTGATGGTAAAGGGAGTTTGAGAATTTTACAGCTTTACTAAGCAGTGTGACCTTTGCAGTACCCAAAGACTGGAATGTTATGCTTAAATTCCATTTTATAATATGGCAAACCACTCTTTCTCAACACACCACAGCCATTTAGGCAATTGTAAGTTTGACACCTGATTTCACTTTAACAGCACCTGCTTGAAACATAATTATCAGTCCATTTTCATAAGGGACTTCCATGTTGCACAGATGGAGTCTTTCATACCAGACTACTAACAATGGATGTGGGACAACAGCCAAGCTGTCTGTAAGACATTCTGACAGCTTCAAAACAGGCATCTGAGCTGTAGGAAAGAATTTCCTTTTCCTCTGAACCATATATGAACATCTGTTAAAACCTGTTCCTAAACTTTTCTTCCTAGTTTTTTCTCTTCTGACATGGTATGAGTAAAAGTTTGAAATCCACACCCATCAATTTGATTTGCTTCATGATACCTACACATTACCCACCAGAAAAAAAAATGATTTGAAGACTCCATTTCAAATAAACCTTAGATTTACAGGTATCTTTCAGTAGAACAGCATAACATTTAAGTTATGCATATGTTCAAACATGACGATCAATTAATGTAAGCAATCAAGATTGGAGTGAACATGTATACTCATGCAAATAAGGCATTGCATATTTTCAAGAGATATATTTTGATTGATCATCACCCACCCTGGGGTTCTACATTTACAATATTGTTTACAGGCCATGATAAACCAGCATTTTAAGTCCTGAGTTTCCAATTCAGAGTTCTGAATGTAGACTACCAGGGATTTTTTCAAAAAGGTAGAGGCATACCTTGTTCCCATAAAGACAACATTCAATATGGGGAAGAAATAATTAAATACCTACATAATGGATGTAAAACAAAACTACTTACAAGGTCAGAATTTGATAAGTGGTGTTTTGTTAAGATGAGCAATGATTTCCTCCCTGAAGGGTTGAAAACCTAAAAACTGAGGAAATGCATCAGCATGTGTTTGATGGGTGATCACTGTGGGCAACCAGACCGGGGAACTCAATGCAACACCCAAAGAAGAGATGAATAGACTCAGTGGCCAAGGTCAAGAGGAAGCATTGGTGAGTTGGTTCTATCCAGAAGAGTTTGCAATTAATTAAATGTTGGGTATGTGGTCATACTACAGAAAAGATGCTGAGACGGGTTTTGGATTTATTGTGAGCATTGACAGCATTTGTGGAAAGCAGTGATATATACCACAATGTGTTTTTATGTGACGGAAAATGAAGGCTTCATTATGTATCACAACCATTATTTGGGGTTTTATATTTTAAAAATATTTTCAAAAATTTCTTATTATCTAGTCTGGTACATGTTTTGGAATGTTCCATTTGTCTATAGTGTTTTCTGGCTATTAATTACATATAACAGTGTAAGAAAGGAAAATAGAGAAGGCATCATTTCCCCATGTAAATTCCTTAAGTAGTTTGCAAAGTACATTTTAGGACACTGTATTCTGTTTTCCTGACCAAGGAACCACCTGGAACTCTCAATGCATTTTGAAAAAAGAGTAACAGTTTCATAAAGTTGGTTCTATAGGTAAATCTATGTTTTAATTACAGATGAAATTTCTCTAATTTTAAATACATTCATCAATTTTTTTTACGGACAATTGTTTTGTTTTACAATGTTAAATGAACAGTTATTTAGGCAGAATTACATGAAATCATAGCACTCAAATGCTTTTTCTTAAGGATATGTATTATTTTCATTTATGTGTATGTATGTTCATATATGTGCTTATATATAAAAGTATGTCCTGTTGCTCATGAATGCCAGAGGTTTTTGTTTCCATGGAGCTGGAGTTGAAGGAGGTTTTAAGCTAATCATCATGGGTACTGGGTCCTTGTAAGAGCAGGAAGTGCTCTTAACCACTAGCCATCCCTTGAAGCCTACTACTCAAATTCTCAAACTATCTATTAGACAGAAACATTTAGTTTGCACAAATAAAACATTTTATAACAGTCTAATAAGGTTTAATATAGATGTATAATATCAATAAAATAGTAACTAATTATACAGCTTAGCTAGAAAATGGAAAGCATAAGTGATGAGAGTCATGATTTTATCACAGTAGCTTGAAAATTTGGTGGTATAAAAGTAGTGAGAGTTGAACACTGAGGAAAATGCATTATGGAATATACTGGGCATTTATAACTGCAACTTTTTATGCAGTTCAAGAATGGGTTTGACTACTTCTTCCCAGCACTTAGGGAACTAAAGAAACAGAACCAGAATGAACAACAAGGACAACCACTCTAAGTAGCAAATCCTTCCCCAAGTGTTTCCAGGTAAAGGAATACAGTACACAAATCAAATAGACTGACAACCGAGAAGAACACCAAATAGAAACAGTGCATTTGTATGGGATGACTTAGAATGACTGTTAGTGAAATACTGACATAAATACATAAAGATGTTCCAGAAAATCTAAGCAATGTCATTTGGAAAATTTGTTTGATTAACTTTGCAATACCAAAATAATATGTATACATACACAAGCACGGTCATTCTTTCAGGAATGTAGCATATGTTTAAATTTGTGTTCAATCTTAAGATAAATACTTTAAAAACTAAAATGTTCATAAGGAACATATAATTGTCTAAATTTTTGTATTTGGCTTCCATTACAGCAATAGATTTTCATATACTGGAAAATTTTAAATAAATAATGGATTTTATTATAAAGACTTATATTTGTTCATGGCTGCTGCTTTATCTTTCTAAGGCATAAATAATGTTTTGTTAAAAATATAGTTTGATCTCACACTCTTCTTCACATTTGCTCCCACTGCAATCAAAGAAAGTTTACTACAAGGATCCTACCAAAGTATCTTTTTAGTTTTTTCAATCTATCACTCAGTTTTGTCTCAACTGTAGATGGATTTGCTTGTAGTACATAACAATTCTCTGTCAACTTTTTGTATTTTTTAGTCATAAACCTACCATATTAGACCATATAAATATGGGACCATAAAATATTGCCATACTCTAATGTTGGAAAATCCAAAGATAATTGAATTCTGCACTAAATAAAATGAAAGTCAAAGAAATCACTGAACTAGTATTAATAGCTCAGCCATAATAACATAATAAATGTTTGTCTTTAACATTTCATCAATTTAAGGTAAGGAATGATGTGTTTAAAAACTGTATCCACGAAGTTAAAAAAAACTCATAATAGATGATGTTTCAACTATTAGTATGTTAAAAAGAGAGGGTGAGAAAATATAAGCATCTCTAAGCCCTGTGATTACACTTTAACGAAAATATATATGCTTATCTCTGTGACGTACCTAAAAAGAGAAGAAATATTAAGGCTACCCTGAATGTAAGATTGCTGTAGATTACCTCACTCCCTTACCAAGATGTTGTATAACAATGACACTATGAAGTACTTGTGACAAAAAAAATTGATGTATTGAGCCATTCTAATTTTGGAACTATTTCTAAAACCCATTCTGAATAAAATAAATCACATTTCACCAAGGTTTTACTAAATACTTTGTAATGTACTAAAAATTTGCCTGGAGTTTTTTACTATGATTTGAAATTAGACTTGAATAAAACAAGGTCAGCTTTTTGAGGGAACGATCAGATATGCAAGAACATGTTTATTCTGGTATATATTTAAAGAATTTTAAAGCATTTTAACTGTCAAGGTATAATAATTATAAAAATGCATAATAACTATGGTTCTGAATCTAGCCTTTAAGGGCTGAACCATCAAAACAGAAAAATTTCAAAAACTAAGTAATACTCCATTGTATAAACATACCACGTTTTCCATTTTTCAGTTTATCCATTTTTCAGTTTGGGGCTTCTGGGTTGTTTTCAGGTTCTAGCTATTATGAATAATGCTGTTATGAACATAATAATGCAAGTGTACTTGTGGTATTATTGAGCATCCTTTGGGTATATTCCCAAGAATGGTATATCTGAGCCTTGAGGTAGATTAATACCTAATTTTCTGAAAACTGCCATATTGATTCCCAATGTGGTTGTAAAGTTTTCACTCCCACCAGCAATGGAGGATTGTTCCCTTCACTCCACATCCTCTCCAGCATTAGCTGCTACTTGTGTTTCGATCTTAGACATTCTAACAGGTGGAATCACAGAGTTGTTTTGATTTGCATTTCCCTGATGGCTAAGGATGTTGAACATTTCTTTAAGTGTTGCTCAGCCATTTGTTGCAGTGTTGACTGTGAACTTCTGTCTCCAATGGCTCATTTGAATCCATGACAACAAACTGTACTTTTGGTCAGCCACATGACCTTTCATACTTGTTTGCTTCTCTGGATTCAATGTTTCCTTTAAGGGCTGCTCCAATAAAGGTATAATCCATCTTGCACTTTCTTCATTTCATTTTTGAATGTCTAGTGCATAGAGAATCATTTCCCTTTATTTCCTTGTCCTAGTAAACTATAATTCTGATATAAAAGCTTTTGTTCATAACAAAATTCAGTGTGCTCTTTAGTCACTTCTAACAACAAACTTTAGTGAGCTCTTCATCAATGTTAATTCTGAAATGCTGATGTTTAATGAGATAAATATTTTGCACAAAGAAAAAATATGACACAAATAACATAGTTGTTCATTTTGCTCCCAGAATACTATCAGTATCACATTAAAGATAAGTTAAATTAAATTGGGTATATTTTTATTAGTGTAGCTATCTAAAGGAAATAAAATCAATCACACGATGGTGGTTTTGGGCAATTTTGACTGTTTTATAATAATTGAGAATGGGGCTGGGGGATACATTGGTAAATCCTTAACTATTCTGGGTGAAACAAACAGCAAACCAAAGACAAAGCAGTAAAGTGATAAATAGGACTTTGACACTAAATTTGCATTGAGTCATCTTCTATTACTTCCATCAGCAATATCTATTAGAACTTGGGGTTCTATTTAGCTTGTTTATTTCATATTTCATGCCAAAGTCTGGATAATATGAATGTAAAACATCTATTTGCGAGCTAGGCAGGTAGACAAATAATAGGGGATGCACGTAGCATGGATGTGTCTTTGGGTTTCACACTAAATACTGAGAAAATAAAAAATTATAAAATAAAACTATTGGACTAATGCATATGTTGGAATGCATTATTATTACTATTACTGTTGAAATCAACCATAGCCATTAAAATACATTACCTTTTCATTTACCAAACTCTCTAGTTTATTCATGGTCTTCGAAACTATTTGGTTACCTATGGATTATTTTTATGCCATGATAAACATTCAGAAATGATGGAACAACCATTTAGATTTATAAGGAAGCAAAAATTATGGAAAATTTAAGTATATCGTTTAAAAATCTATTAAAAATAGCTTGTTGCAGTGGTTCCATACTGTAATTCCAAAACCCAGGATGCTGAGTGAGGCAAAAATTTGTTGTGAGACCACAATAAAACTGGACTACCTAAAGAGTTCCAGACCAGCCTTGGTTACAGATAAATAGATAAGTCTATTCAAACAAATGAAGTCACAATAGGGAGACAATTATTATTTGAAGGGTCATTTATTCAACATTTTTTTACAAAATACAAAGGCTTGTTCTGCATGAATATAGAGCATATGAAAAATAATATATTTTTGCTGAGTCTAAATTTCAGACATACAGAATTTCTCATCTATTGTCTTGAAGAATTAATTTGATTTGGCACTTGGTTTGATATAAACAATGAGGCAGAAACCTTTTCCCTGTTCATTGAATCATATCCATAAGCACTAACCATTTAAAGATACAAAATCAGACATTTGGCACACAAGACTCTTTCTGCAAGGTAACTGATTTGCCTATGATCCTAAGGTTTTCCAAGCTATATGAGAAGAAGGCTTGAGGGGCTGGGTATGTTCTATAATGTGTCAGCAGCAGTTGATAGTAAATGCAACAGAAGATTTGTTTTGTCTGTGGTACAAGAATATGTCCTACCAGACTCTACTTCATTTTATCTATTGAACACAATTAAGCACATACTCATTGTCTCTGACTGACAAAGATGTATAAAAATACAAAAAGCTGGCCATGGTTTTAACGGGAAAGCCTATTTTCATTAGCTATATGAATGCATTTGCTAAAATTAGTGAAGACAGGAAAGTGATTTAGGGGTAGTATATACAGAGTTTGAATACATTTTCTATCCACTTGGTGATTTCAGGCACTGTGGCTGTTCAGGATGAACGATTTCATGGGTTAACTTAATAGCAGTTTAATTTTCAGTGCAAGCAAAAGCAAATACCTGCCCAATGTCACACACATGACCTAGTACAACTTAAAAGTTCCAACCATTTTTATGTTTAACATCTTCACTCTGGAGACATCTTGATTAAAACTTCATATCAAGTTTGCTCTTGGTAGCAATTTAAATTTCTGTGAACGCCAAAGCAAACACTCATCTCCCTCTCTGTCATATATAGAACAAATGTATTTGGAATACGTTAACCTTCTCCAATTTCACTGAGGAAGCATCTTCCATAAGAGGCACTTCGTGTAAACCTATCAATCATGAGAAACAAGACTGGAGATGCCTGCATTTAATTATATTAAACAACACTGCCACAGTCATCTGCCATGTAAACGATGTTTGGGTTAGGCTTGCCATCACAACGGTGCTTTCCTGAGAATGGAGCTGGTCTCTGTATACATCATAAGTGTGCATGCTCCGAGCTGTGGTCACTATCACGACTGTCATCATTTGCTAGTGAGTCCCCTGCCTGCTGGAGGGTGGCTGCACCAATCCCCGACAGCTCTGATGGGAGAAGTGTTCCCTTTTTCACATTCACCAGTTCCTTTTCCCGAGCTGCAGCTCCTTGCTGTCCTCCTTTGACCCGCTTCCACTTCATTCTCCTGTTCTGGAACCACACTTTCACCTGGAAGGAAAGGGAATAAATAAGTCAAAGAAGGTAATGAAACCTAGATCCCCAAGGGCCTGCACACAGATGTCATGATTACGGAAACCATTCAGCCTTGCACTGAATCAGGTTGCATGTGCATGAAAATCGAAAATGTTTAGACAGTCCCGACAGAATCTTCATTAATTCTAACAAATGAAAATAGATAGAAAGAGGTGGAGAAGCTTGTTTGCAAGCACTAGGCTGAAGTTTATGAATGAATGAACACATTATATTCATTATATTCATCTCTGCAATTTTGTTTACATATACGAATATATATCACGACCCTATGTTTCTCCATGCTCTGAAGTTCTTCTTTGACTTGGCCATAGAGTTCATGCTGGTTTATTTGGTGACAAATCTGTCCCTGAAAGGGTGCTATTCATTACAAATACCCTCTGACTTGTGATGGCAATAATCTCAGCAAACACATTCCCATCAACGGAAAAATTATAATTCACCTCACTAAAAGTCCAGATGCTTTTTGATTTTTAATTAATTTTCATTTAAATTGAAAACAGCCTTATTTTACATACCAACCTCAGTTCTTCCTCCTGTCTTCCCATTGCAACCCACCAACCTTCCATCAACTCTTCAGGGAGGATGAAGCCTCCCATGGGGGACCATAAAAGTCTGTCCTATCATTTGGGACAGGACGTAGGCCCTCCGCTGTATATCTAGGCTGAGAAAGTACCGCTCCATAGAGAATGGGCTCCCCCAAACCATTCATTCACTAGGCATAAATACTGGTTCCACTTCAAGAAGCCCCATAGACTGCCCCACACACACCCACGTTCGGGGACCTGCTTAGGTTCAGACTTGGGTTCATGAGTTCCCATTTGCTCAGGTCAGCTGTTTCTGTGGGTTTCCCCAGCATGGTCTTGACCCATTTTCTCATCACTCCTCCCTCTGTACAACTGGATTCCAGGAGTTCAGCTCAGTGCTTAGCAGTGAATCTTTGCTTCTGTTTCCATCAGTTCCTGGATGAAGGCTGCATTTAGTCATCAATCTCATTATAGGGAAAGGGCATTTAAGGTAGCCTCTCCACTATTCCTTAAATTCTTAGTTTGGGTCATCCTTCTGGATCCCTGGAGTTTTCCCTAGTGCCAGACATCCCATTAAGCCCATAATGGCTCCCTCTATTAAGGTATCTCTTTCCTTGCTGTCCTTCTCTGTTCTTCTCCCAACTTGGCCTTGCTGAATTCCACATCTGACAGAGGGCTATTCTACAAAATATACAAAGAAATCAAGAAACTAGCCACCAAAACACCAAATATTCCAATTAAAAATGGGATCCAGATCCAAATAGAGAATTATTAATAGAGGAATGTCAAATGCCCAAAAGGCACTTAAGAAATTGCTCAACATCCTTAGCCATCAGGAAAATGCAAATCAAAACAACTCTGAGATACCTGTCAGAGTCTGTCAGAATGGTTAAATCAAAAACTCCAAGGACAGTTTACCCTGGAGAAGATGTGGAGAAATGGGAACACTCTTCCATTGCTGGTCGGAATGCAAACTTGTACAGCCACATTGGAAATCGGAATGATTGTTTCTCAGGAATATGGGAATCAGTCTACCTCAAGATCCAGCAATTTCTCTCTTAGGCATATATACAAAGGATGCACATTCATATCACAAGGACATCTGTTCAACTATGTTCATAGCAGCATTATTTCTAATAGCCAGAATCTGGAATCAACTTAGATGCCCCTCAACCAAAGAATGGATAACAAAAATGTGGTGCATTTTCACAATGGAGTACTGCTTAGTGGAAAACAAAACAATACAATGAAATCTTGAAATGGATGGAACTAGAAGAAACCATCCTGAGTGAGGTTACCCAGACACAGAAAGACAAACATGGTATTTACTCACTCATAAGTGTGTATTAGACACAAAGCAAAAGATAACCAGCTTACAATCCACAACCCCAGAGAAGCTGGGAAACACAGAAGACCCTAAGAGAGACATACATGATCCCTGGAGAAGGGGAAAGGGACAAGATCTCCTGAGTAAATTGGGAACATGAGGGTGGGAGGACGGAGATAAGAAAAAGGAGGGAGAAGGGGAGGGAGAGGAGAACATGAGTGATCAGGAAGGCTTCTTATTTTATGGAATAATGCCACAATAAAGTTTGAATGAAGAAAAGTTTCAAGCCTACTTTTGTCAAGTTGGGGACTGTCTGTGGGCATAATTGCTGTGCACTTGCTCTCTCAGTGTTCTACAGGAAGCTGATTTTCCTTACTTGCCCCCTTTGTGCTCTTGCCTTTATTAACTTCTAATTTGTAAACACCATCTAACAGTGGATGCAAGATTCGGGCACAATAAAAGTTCTCAGCATTTACCCTGTGACTTCCCTGGGTGGACGATGACCCTTCATGGAAAGGCTGAAGCAAATGTGATGATGATTCTCAGTACAATGATAGAAAGCTCCCCTAGGTTAGTTTCCTCGTTGGCTCAGTCATGATTTCATGCTGATTAACATATTCACCAAGGTTTAGATTTGTTTGTATTATTTTTCCTAATAAATGACTACTGATTGTGCTTTTATTTTGCCTTTTAAAAAATAATCTTTGCTACAGTAAACTATCATGCTTATTATCCCTTTGCTTCTTTTGTTAGGTATTTTTTCCTCATTTGCATCCAATTACTTTATAGTTCTTTTGCATAAATAGACCATCCACTTCCCATGACTCCCTTTTTCCTGTGTTATAACTCATGGTAAGCATTATGACTTCACCAACTACCTACACCTTTGTCAAAAATATATTTCATATCTGACAGAAAAATACCTTACTCTTATTTATCAAAACTATTTTGAACATTTGTCACATTCTGAATTTATACTAATACACAGTGCTCAGGGGAAATCATGAGATGTGTGTTCAGCTTTCAAAGATGTTTGAATATTACACACTGAAGCTAGTGGCCTGTTTTCAAACATTTGCACAGTGAATTATTAGATATATCTTATCTCTAGACTTTCATTTGTGTCACTTTAAGTAACCATGGAAATCATCATATATCATATATTGTACATGCACATATTTATCTATTTAAGAATACAGAATCACGCCGGCCATTGGTGGCACATGCCTTTAATCCCAGCACTCGGGTGGCAGAGGTAGGCAGATCTCTGTGAGTTCGAGGCCAGCCTGGTCTCCAGAGTGAGTGCCAGGACAGGCTCCAAAGCTACACAGAGAAACCCTGTCTCAAAAAACCAAAAAAAAGTCACTGATAGATGTCCACATACTATTACAACTCACTAATCAAAAGGTAGACATTTGCCTTTTATTAGGTAGCTAAAAGGAATAGACAGCCTGACTAATATTATTTTATATTATTATTTATAATAATATTTACTAATATTATTTGTTCACTATTTTAATATATTTTCTGTTTTAGTAATATTATTTTAATATTATAGTAAGGATTTGAAACAAAAATTATGTGACAAGTAAAAGTCACATTATACAAAAGGGAAAAAAGGTACATGATGTAACCTTGGGACTCATTAGTTTCCAGGAGTACCTCCTTTTTTTTTCTCTTATACCCTTAGATCAATACATTTCTCAACCCTCATCAGGGAAATATCTGTGTGCAGTAAATAGTGATTAACTCCAAGACCCACAATAAGCCAAATGAAAGAAAATAATAAATTAAAGAATGCTACCCCTAAATGGAATAAATATCACGCCCCCCTTTTCACATGGTTCAGAGTCCCTTCCCAAAGAGTGGAGAGAAATCATTAAAGAGCCAGACATGGTGTGTGACTACAAGGAAACAGTGTTCTCCAAACACAGCAGGACAGTTACACAAATTAACTCAAAATGGTTTTGAAAGCATGCACAAGACCCATACAAGTCTAAGCCAGATCAAATACCAACATGAAAAGTGGAGCTGGGCATGAAATCCTAGCCTACTAGTGGAGCTATTGGCAATTGATAGATCTGAGAGAGGAAATTAATTTTCTCTAAGAGTGTGGCTCCTGATAAGTTAATTAGGCTCCAGTGGGAGGCCACATATATAATAATATTTGGACATGATAATTTTGGTTTGGGTTTTGTTTTTAAAAGGACTCAAAGTTGTGTGGGCGGTTCCAGAAAAGTGGATCTGAAAAAATAAGTGGGTGTAATCAAAACACATTATTTAAAATTCTCAAATAACTTTTTTTATTTTTAGAGGAGATTTGTAAAGTAATAAATTCATCACTGGATATAGGTGAAGCTTTGGTCATATAAGATAATGTGTACTTATTAGCTTCATATTTAAAAATTCCCTTAACTTTTTGCTGTTTTAGTTGTTGCCATTGATAGTTTCTGATAAGAGATACATCCTCTCAGTGGCAGAGGAAATGACATTGATTTCTATCTCTACTCATTTTCAGAGCCCACATGGCTGTGTTGCCACAGTTAATATAACAAATTAATTTTTTCTTCTTCTGTAAACTTATACTTTTGCTGTTTTGTGTATTCTTCCTATTTTCAGTTTTTGTTACCTAGAATAAATCCATAGCTTCTAAGAAATTATTTTGTCAACTGTTTTACAAAAATAAAATCTGATATTGAATAATTTAATCATGATATGACATTTATGAATTTATCTATACTTCATTTATTGGCTTCTTACTATATATTCTGGAAAATACTAGGAAAATGAGGACATTTGCATTTCCTTTTCTTCAAGCTAGCAGCTAAAAATAAAGCTCCAAATAAATCACTTAAGAATTCAAATAAGAATTAAATCATTTATTCTAAGAAATGGAGCAATGAGAGGACTGGTAGCTTTGATAAAATTAAAGCAATGTTGATCAAGCTTTATATTCTCCTAATAGTTCTGTAGGCAAAAGTACATTCAACAAACTCTTTATACAAGAAATAACTACTGCATGATAAAAGCTTGAAGTGGTAAGAGACAATATGTAAGTATCTAGGGGTGTTTGCTTTTAGGATATTTTATGAAATTTCTTTATTCTCCCATGGTTCACAAAATATTTAATATTTAAATTATCAGACGATCAAACAAAAATTTGTATTACTGTACTTAACCAATAATCACAAAAGAAAGTAACCAAGAGAATGTCTTATGATTTTTTCCAGAAACGAATTCTATAGTTTTATTTTTTGTTGCTTTGTTTATATTGAGACAAGGTCTAACTGGACATTGAGCCTGAAACTTACTATGTCACTTAAACTGACCTCAAATTCCTGATTGCCGTCCCCCACCTCTCAATACTGGGATTTCATTCATATACTACCAAGCCCAAAATTTAGAAATCATATTTTTTTTCTTTTCTATGAAGGTATTTTAAAAGAAGACCATTGCTTCACTGACAAAATACTGATCCCCAGTTCTTTACTTGACTTGTTAGTTCATCTACATGACAACTCTGCATGGAAAACAATTGTCCTCGGGATCCACAATATACCATAAGGAAACAAAATTAAATGTGAATCTGGATTGCTAGGTTGACAGATGAAATTTAAATATGATAATGTCATAAGTCATGCTTACATTGTACCAAAAATGCCTGGCTTTGGAGGAGACAAACAGAAATAAGACTAAATGTCAGTATCAAAACTGAAAATTCCAGTGACCTATATAGATGCCTTCAAACATCGTCCTGACATATCTGGAAACATTGCATCAAGTACTGTGCTCTCTGCCATTGCCTGTCAGGATGCAAAGGTGTGGGAGGGGGATCAAGATGCCTGCAAGGCTAAAGACTGAAGTCCTGTTTACCAGGCTGCTTCTCCCCTTTATTTTGGCACAGAGCTTAAGACCTTCTTCTGGCCGTGTAATTTTGGTTTTGAATCCTCTATTTTCTCTGTTAATGTCTTATGATTCATTCGTATTAAAGTGTCAGAAAAATATTCTGTTTCTCATATTTTCAAAAAACACAGAATTTAGCTCTTCTCAGTCACTGTCAAATAGCATAATGAATGAGAAAAAAAATCACTAGATAAGAAATGGAATGCCTAAGTGATTTTCATTTTGTGAACACAATTGCATCTTATGATATTTATGATATGATAATGAATATATATGTATGTGTATGAAATATATACATTATTTTTAGTAATGGATATATATGTAAATACATTACACAGTATATGCACATATATCATTATTTTTCAAAAAATTGGAACCAAGTATGTGTCAGAATAAATTTTATGGAGTTTAGATTTATTTTAACTGCACCTTTAAAAGGGTGCCAGATAGCAAACATTAAATAGTTACTCTACTCTGTGCTATACTTATTGGAATCCAACTCTACTGACCTATTTTATTAACACCAATATGCAGTGAAAAAGAGTTCCTCTTTATCTTATTTTTCCCATAAGACAAACTAGGCTCATCATTCAGTTAAGTGAAGCATATTCTCTGTCTAAAGTCATCTTTAAAATTAACTTAGTTAATTGCTTAAAAAGATCTAAACTACATTAGGCATTTTTCTTCTGGTGTGTTATAAAATTCCTGAATAGTAAGCAATCCTTAAAGACACTCTAAGCTGCTACGTGGTGCCATTTTACCCAAGCTCATGAAACCAGTTATAAAGATGGCTCCTCTTCTCTATATCTTGCCTAATTTCTATAACAATGTCAAACAAAAACTGGGAATGCAGCACTATCAGTATGTACTAAATATGATAAAGCCGCCTCTAATCATCATCTGGATAAAATCTAAACCCTTCATTTGTGAAATAAAGAAATTCATCACTTTGTAAGTTAAAAGCTATAGAATACTGACAATTTACTATGATCCAATCTATGTGAGCCTTCGCTATATGACAACATTAAGGGAAATAGCTCCTAACTTGTAAATACCCTTTAAAATACCACACTTGGCAACATTTACACTCAACAGTGCCATGGACATTCTTCTACTTCATTGGTTCTCAGTCTTCCTAATGCTGTGACCCTTAAATGTAGTTCAACATCTTGTGGTGACTGCTACCTCCTGCCCCCGCCAACCATGTTATTTTCGTTGCCACTTCATAGATATTCTACTGTTCTGAGTCACAATGTGAATATCTGTGTTTTCTGATGGTCTTAGGCTCCTCCTGTGAAAGGGTCTTTTGACCCCTAATGGGTAGTGCAATCCACAGGTTGAAAACCCCTGGTATAGTTGAAGTCAAATCATGTCTGGCCCTTAAAAACAGCTGGCATGCCATAGAAATCGTTGGTCATTCTTGTTCCTCTAAATGACTTAAATATTACTGGAATGAAAGGAAGGGCATTTTTCACTTACTAGCTATGCAGGTAGTCCTATATTAATTCAAATAGATCATTTATCTGATCATGAAAACAAATTACCAAATAGTTAAACTCATTAAGATTTATAGAAATACATCAGCAGAGGGACAATATCACATAAAAATGTGATGTAAAGGACTAAATACTGTATATTTATTGCAAAAGATAATTATCTCTTATATTAATAAAAAGAGTTGGGTGTTTTGAAAATACCTGACATTTGGCCATTTATTGATTTAGGAGTAACAAAGAAAATGCAACTCCTCTCACTTCCATTAACGGAGCCTGATCCAAGTAGGTGAGATTTTTCTGCTTTTCTTGGCAAAGGTGCCATACTTCAATGTGTTGATTCCAGCTTGTTTACAAGACTTCATAACTGAACTCCTGTTCAGCTCTGGGAAATGAGACTATCTCCTACTCCTATGTTTGCTAGCCTACACTCTAAAAAATGTCCCATTTTCTAGTCCTTTAAGTCATCCCTACTGCTGCTTTCTTCCTTCTTCCCACTACAAAAAAATAAAAGTCGGGCAGGAGATTTTTTCCACCCATACTGGACAGAGACAAAAGCCAGAATAAGTTTGTACAGCTTAACATACTTTTGACAGGGGGAATCTTTACATTGGCTTTATAAAATATCCCAGATATACCTGCCACTGTTGATTTTGAGGAGGATTCAAGGTTATGCCAGGAACTGCCAGCTATAAATTAGAAGCAGGAAGGTTACTAGATTTATTACTGCCCTACAAACTGGTATTACAAAATAGAAACACATCTTTGTTCTAGGGTCTCCATTCTCATGTAGTATAAAATAATTTTATGTCATAACTATTTGCCAAATAGAACCACTTTGCAGAGTAGACCCTTTCTTTCTTACAGAAGGAAACTGAAAGATAATTACAGAATCTCTATTCTACGGGTATTTAGAATCCCTTGATATTTCTTTATGGAAGAGACAAGTGTGTGCGTGTGTGTGTGTGTGTGTGTGTGTGTGTGTGTGTGTGTGCGCGCGCGCGCGCGCGCGCGTGCGTGCGTGCAACTCATTTAGGACATTTTATGACTGCTCCTCAGGTAGGATTTGTGAAAATAAGTTTTCTGAAGGATGTTTAAGAATTTAACATGTCTTACCTAAGAATGTCTAAAAGAATACCTAAATATTGTTGAAAATCATTTTAAAAACATCAATATGTCTTGCTATAACATGTTGCTCACAGACTGAACAATGACAAAATTACAGCAAAAGTATCCTCACTTACTCTACTGTACAAGCACACATTTTCTATGTGATATCAGAAAAAAGTCAACATTTAAGCAAAAAGAATATTCATATGGCTACATAGTAAGTTTTAGAAAATAGATAATTAGCCAGACATTGGTGGCACATGCCTTTAATCCCAGCGCTCGGGAGGCAGAGACAGGTGGATCTCTATGAGTTCGAGGCCAGCCTGGTCTCCAGAGCGAATGCCAGGATAAGCTCCAAAGCTACACAGAAAAACCCTGTCTCAAAAAATAAAAAAAAAGAAAGAAAGAAAATAGATAATTATGCTCAGACTCTAAATGATCAATTTTCACTTGCCTTTTTATAGTTAAGTAATTTTTTTGTATTTGACTATTAAAAGCTTTTATCAAACTGAAGAAAAATATTTAGATTTAAGAAATGTTATTAAATTAGGATAAATGTCAAGCATTATATGTTAGATTTAATATTTTAGCTACGATTTAAATTTTATTATTTTAAAATATGTAAAACCAATTCATACAGAAAGAAATCAAGAGAATGTGGAGATATAATTAAAACAAATACAGACACTGTACAATAACATGTTTTATAAGAATATAGGGTCAAGATGTGTATTGCATAGTGATGGATATTTGTGTTGTGGCCTGAGTGATTGTTCTTCCCCATTCTTATGTAGGAATCTTCTGCTGAAGATGATGATATTACAAGTGGGTCTCTGAAAAATTAAACAATAAAGGTAATGAATATCATTACAGTAGTAATGAATATCATTACAGAAGTAAATTGGAGAGCCAGCTAGCCTTTTAGCCACATAGAGCGAGAAGCTGAAGGTTGCCTACAGGAACACAGCCCCTCTGCAAAACAAGACCTGATCCTGGGCTTCCAATCGTATCACAGGGCAAGGAATAAATTTAGATTCTTTGGAAAATCTTCTAATTGTGTTTTGCTGTAGATGCACCAGTGAACTGAGAGAAACTCCCTTCCATTTTAAAGAACATGAATTTTAAAGGTATCTTATGAGTCTACAGCTATGACATTAAAAAGTCCACCCTCAAAAATTAACAACCAAAAATATTTCACTGGGAATGACTCCCCAACATTTTAGAGAAATGTGCCTTTAGATTCTCAAGAATAGGAAATGTGATTATTGAATCATGAAATGTTATTTTATGATGAATTCAGCACAATAAATTTATCACATGCAGTTAAAATAAAAATTTTAAATTTGCAATTCATGAAACTACTTGAACATAAATGCATAAGAATAAAGTTTACATTTGGTACAACTCAGGGCATTCTCCTGCTAATCTGTGGTTAAATTTGACAGCGTTTGCCATGGTTAACATGTGTTCAGTTTTCCCGTCCTGTGAACCACATCATGGACTCTCAGCTTATTTTGACAGGATTTTCTTTCTAGTACCCAGCTCAACAAGTATCTGTGCTACCAATGGATTTATCCAACAGGCCTGTGAATGAGGAGTCCCCACCATGCAGCTGTCTATATTGGGGACTAGAGAAATGGTTAAGAGCACTGACTGCTCTTCCAGAGGTGCTGAGTTCAATTCCCAGCCACATGGTGGCTCACAACCATCTATTATGAGATCTGGTGGCCTCTTCTGGTGTGCAGATATCCATGGAAGCAGAATATTGTATACATAATAAATAAATAAATAAATAAATAAATAAATAAAATCCTTAAAAAAGGAAAATGTTTTTATTTCCACTATGGTGAGTAAATCAGAAAGAGAAAACATATTTGCTTCTATTTGTGACTCAAACATATTTTTTGCTACTCTAAGAAAATAAACTTCTAAGTGGTCAATCCCAGATATTCCTTCATGGATTTTGCATCCTAAAATTGGCATTTATGACAGTGTACCTTAAGAGATTTAGCTTTGATTTAGTATGCATGTTCTAATGAACATATTACCCTTCCAGTTAACTTGCAAATGCCAGAAGATATTCTCAAAATGGGGAAGAAATTACACAGTCCCAAGTTTTCAATTATTTGAGAATACAAGTATCTCTCCAAGTTTTTTTGTTTTGTGTGATTTTTGTCTGTTTGATGGTTGTTTGTTTATTTTATTTTTCTGATTTTCTTATAAGACTATTGCTAGCTTACTTCAGCAATATTTATAATGACTCTTTACTTGACATTGAATTTGGCCAGATGGTTCAGTTTGAATGGGAACATTGGGATATATGGAGAACGATGATGGACCATCACCATATGAGCAGGCATAGCTCTTGTCTTTGCTCTTGGCTAGAGCTCAGTGCTCCATCAATCATTGTATAGATGGCAATTCAATTCCAGTTGCCAATTTTCTTCGCATTTCTAAAACATGGGGCTCTTTCCTGGAGTTCACTGTAATTTTTCCCCTTCTTTACTTCCCTGTTCCCAGATAAACATATTAAAATAGATGAGTGATCTGATGATGTAGACTTTAGTTCCTGCTTTCTGAAGTGCCAAATGCCACACATTCACAGAGGGAACTCCGTGTGTGATTCAGGGGAAGAAAATGTGGTACTGCAGAGCTTAGGAACTAGTCATAATATTTAATAAAATATAAACTGCCAATAAATGAAACCTCAAAAAAGTGTTCCTTTGTATATTTTCTCTAACCAGAAATATCCCACAGAAACTGAAATCTAAAAATTAGCAGAACGAAAAAAATATGACTTAAGAACTTGATAAAATCACTTGCTATCATAAAGTATGATAGTCATTTGTCATTTGTCCACACCATGTTGGTATTTCCCTCATTCCTATGGGACCCCTGGAGGGGGAATGAACAGTGAGAGAGGAAGTGAAGCTCTTGCCCTAATAGTGCCTGCTATAATTGCACTGTCCATAAAGATGTTTGCATTTGCCTTTTAGGAATGTTTTTTCTAACTAGCAAGACTGTTAACCATCTGAAGGCTGGATTGTCCTAAAGTAAATGTGAATTAATATAGGGCGTACTCCCTGAGTGCTAACAGAACAAATTACTTTCCATCCAAACACAACCAAATAAAAGAGTCTATAAAGCAATGGATTTAAATACATTATTTAGTTCTCATTATTGGACACATGAATCATTAACACTTTCAAAGCATTCTTTGAGCAGATAGCAGACTATTGAATTTCTAGAGTAAACACAATTTTGAAGTATTTTGATAATAGAGAACAAATATTTATCAGTGGTCTGTGTGTTCTTGCTGCCAATAATTACCCAGCCTTCTTGCTCCCATGCTACACCCTTGATCATTTCATAACACATAAGAATAAATGGAGAGAATATGAGTCATTTCTAGGTGAAAATATCTCCAGTAAGGGAACTGCCAATTCTTTTATAACCTCCTGTGGTTACCAACAGCACCACACGTTAAGATTCCACGGACCATGAGTGACTATTCAGAGTGCTGGATTTGTAGAACTCATGAAGAAAATAAGCCATTGATACTTCATTTTATTTTGTTTTATTTTGTGCTTTAGTTTTAAAAGTTAATGTTCTATTGCAATATGGAATGACCTATCCTGACCTGTAGAGACAACTAACCTTTTATTACACCAGATGAGGAGATCTTAAATATAAACACAGGAAATATTTCACCATTTACCCACATTATTTAAAACAAACCATGTTTTTAAAACAAACAGAGGAATATTACCATCGCAAAGCATTCCTTATTAAAACTCAGTAAACACACCTTTCACTCATATATCATTTTTTTAAGTTTTAATTTTTGCAGAACAAAAGTTTAATCATCGAATAGTACAGATTTCTAATTGGCATTTGAAAATTATAAATCTAGATAATTAAAAATGGTAAAAGAAGATTGCTAATATAAAAAATAGAAATATAAAATGTCATACAACTAAGATGCCCACTTTACCTGTCTTTCGGTGAGATCTAGATTCACCGCTATCTCATATCTTCTCAGTCTTGTCAAATAGTTATGATGAGCAAATTCTGCCTCCAGTTCTCTGATTTGTTCTTTGGTGAAAGCTGTCCTTTCCTTTCTAGGTTTGCTGTTCACTTCTGACTTATAATTTCCTTCCTGCGAATCTGGGGGGGGGGAAGTGCAAGAAGATGGGTGTTAACACAGTCATGCAAATGTATGCAAACATACCATTCACAATTATTGAATAGTTACTTCTCCAAGTACTTGGCTAGACAGAGGGTTAATGGTGAATTAATACAGTAAGACTGATCACATGTCCACAGGGTAAGATAGATTTTCCTTCTCTCTCTCTGATTTAATTGGGAATGTTCTTTATACATCTGTAAAATACAAACACAATTTTTAACTTCTAAAATGGTATTGTAACAATAAAGTAAACCAAATCCTCATCAGCAAACAACTGTAAAAATAAAATTTTTCTCTTGCTACATGTACATAAGGTCTAAGCATAAATGAATATGGAATCCTCAAAGAAGCAATAATTGCATATATGATTGTTTTACCAAACAAATAGGTTAGTGATTGGATATAAACTTCAAGCCCATGACGGTTTCTCAGGAAAACAAGAATCAATCTACGTCAAGATCCAGCAATTCCACCCTTATCCATATACTCAAAGGATGAATATTCATATAACAAAGACATCTGTTCAACTATGTTCATAGCAGCATTATTTGTAACAGCCAGAACCTGAAAGCAACCTAGATGCTCATCAATCAAAGAATGGATAAGGAAAATGTGGTATACATGCATAATGAGTACTATTCAGTGTAACAACAACAACAACAACAACAAAAACAATGAAATTTTGAAATTTGCAGAAAAATGGAGAAGAAACCATCCTGAGGGAGGTAACCCAGACACAGAAAGACAAACATGATACGTACTCATTCATAAGTGAGTATTAGACATACAGCAATGGATAACCAGCCTATAATCCACAACCCCAGAGAAGCTAGGAAACAAAGAGTACCCAAAGAGAGATATACATGGACCCTGAAAAAGAGAAAGGGACAAGATATCCTGAGTAAATTGGGAGCATGGTGGAGGAGGAGAAAGGTAGGAGAAAGAGGAGAGGAGAAGGTTAAGGGGAGAAGAACATGAGGGATCAGGAAGGTCAACATGGGGGAAGAACAGAGAAGGAGAGAAAGGAAAGAGATATCTTGATAGAGGGAGCCATTATGAGCTTAATGAGAAACCTGGCACTAGGGAAATTTCCACAAATCCACAAGGATGACTCCAACTAAGGCTCTAAGCAATAGTGGAGAGGCTTGTTACTCTTCAAGAGGACCTAACTTCCATTTCCAGCTTCCATATCAGATGGCTCACAACCATCTGTAACTCAAGCTCTAGGAGATCTGATATTCTTTTTGGCCTCTGTGGGCACTGTGTCCCACCTGTGCACACACATAGATATAAATAAAAATAAAATAAAACTTTCAAAACACTTAAAGCTCAGACAAAGGATATGCAAAGATACCCATGAAAAAGAGGTCAGTAAGACTGATATGCAATAAGTTTTAATTTCTTATTGTACATGCATGATAAACACAATCTGTACATACCAAATATCAACTACCCATATTGTAGCTTCAACACCATGTAAAATTACAGCAGTAATTTGGAACATAGTAAGCCATGTATCTATTCAGGAATTAATACAGCACAATGCATAATATTTTATTTACCTTTTAGTATCCCTGAGATATAGGCTTGAAGGTGTTTTCTATAAACTATAAAACAGATTATACACAATATAGAAAAGCTGATCTGCATTCATAAGGTAGATATGGATAGCAGCCACATCCAACTCCAGAAGCTATGTCACATTTATCCTCAGTGAAATACCAACAACATAAATATCATCTTTCAAGTCTTCTCCTGAGAATAATTGCTGGTTTCTACTTCTTGTTTACTAGGTATACATGATTTGTGATACCTATCCAGTGCAAGGAGATCTCCCATGAGCCCAGGCAAAATTGATGCAAGTATAATAATGACTAATTGAAATCTAAACATGGTATCTTAATTGTGCTTTAATTACAAAAATATAATAAGATACTTTTGAGAAATTATCTGTCCAGCCACAGTTGCTTTGTATGTAGTAGTGTTCGTTGATGCCAAGAAATAACAAATTCATTTTTTAGTGTTCTTTTCCTTCCTATAAACATAAAGGAAATCTAGCCAGCATAAGGAAGGCACTGCAAAATGGTAACCCATAAACAGGAGATTTTAAGGCAAACAATTTTGATTGAATCTTACCCAAATCTAAACTGGTCAGGAGGGTTTTTCTCACAAAACCAGCAATAGCAACAGTTTCTCACCAAGATCTTGGCACATTGGCTACTCCTTTATGTTAATGGGCCACATAGAAGGTTTCCTTGACTGGTCATCATTCAGGACCATATTTCCAAGCTGTCACTTACTTTCCATGTTGACTGGCATCCCCACCCTGCCTGGTGAAGGTCGGCTTTCCTATCCAGGTCAAAGAATGTTTTGTGAAATACAGTCCAATTACACCTTAGGATGCCATTGGAATTACTCGAGTTTATAATGGGTGGCAGCTCATAGGTAGGCATGCTTAGATGATGACAACATATCTGGATCAAAGTGAACCTAGAGTTCATCACACACTTGTTCTTAAGGTACATCACATGGGCAACATCCACACTGTTGCAGCACTGAGTTTTCTGGCATAGTGTGAATAAAATTTCCAAGTGGTCACTTTTTTTGTCCTATGGGTTGTTTTGGCAGATGCTAACTCAAGTAACAGCATGTAATATTCAGCTTCCAGTCCCTCTCAAGTCCATCCATGTTCACATGAATCAATATTTCTGCCAGCTTTCAACCATTCTCAATGAGATCTTAGCTTGTGGTTATTGGTAGGAAAACAATGGTTTGGAAGCTGACGGCAAAGCAGGAAGTTTTTCTCTGTGAGTTCAGTTTGAATGAGTCGTGGTTCATGTAGCTCAGTTTGAATGACTCACAGTTCACATTGTCCAGTAAGAAAGCATGAATGAACAAATTCACATTGAGAGAAATCCATTAATTGGTATTTATTTTTCTTTCTCTGACATCAATCTCCTCCAGCTTTGAAATATTCCAGAGTATTTCATAAATACACCACATACACAAAAAACATGTGATGGGCTTATACATGCAATCATTATGACAAGAAATATACAGCAGCATGTTTATATCACCAGTGACTGGATTTAAGTAAAAATCTGGCTATCATTCAGCGTTTCAATCCAAAAACAATTTACAAAATGACTGAATACCAATGAAAAGTTGCAAAGAAGAGAAGTCCATTGAATAAAATGAAGTAAGCTATGCACACTTATATTTTCAATAATCACAGAAGTTCTCATTGAGTTGAAGCTAACATAAAGAGCAGCTATGTGCTTCTTGGCGAGGAATGCCAACTGAGTTAGGTAACACCATGGCCCCTTTATCTACTGCACTTTCATGTAGTAACATATGATTCTACTGCCCTACTAATCCACAATGTTCCCAATCTTCATTTTTAAAAACTGCTTTCAGAACTGTATCTTTTGGGCTTGTATTTCCTATAATATTGAATTTAAATTATTTTTTATGCTTTTCAAAGTTACCACTTGCTAACTCTAAATCCCCGTACTATTATCACCTGGCTGCTTTTTCTTTGCTGGAAAATGGGTAAGAAGTTTGGATGAGGCTTTTGGCAAATTTCACATTTGTCTGCATATGTTTCACAGCTGTTTCAACTAAGGCAAAGCTCTGTCTTCTCCAGCCTCCCACATCCTCTGCCAAGTGGTGGTTTTGAGGGAGAAGTCTGGAAACTGCCTTCTTTTCTTCCCTATCACCATAAACACAACCTCAGCATTTCCACAACAGATCCCAGTGTAGAACATTACAACTGTCGTTTTTCATTTCAGATACTTTCATGTACTGGTGGGTGCACCTTAGCATTCTTGCTAAGAAAATGTTACAGGAAGTAATATTGCAGATTTGTTTCTAAACAATAAAAATTTAGTAAATGACACAGATTCAATAAATGAAGTATGTCTTAAACATTTGAAAAAACAAATTCCAAATTTGCATTATAAAAATCCACCCACCTAAGTCCTGACCCTTTATACATGCTGCTTTCCCTGGGCAGGCAATGGCTTGCGTTGGCACATCATTGCATTCCTGGCATATACTGGAAAGCACTATAATGCATTATTTATTCTTTCTTCCTCCTGTCTCCTTTGTAATTTTAAGATGATGACAGTTAAAGGAATTTTGACCAATTTGAATTAAGTAAGTATCCCATCATTCCATTTGCTTGCTTGATTTTTTGTGACTATCACTATATGGACTCATTTTTCTTTATTGTTTACTCTTAGTAAAATTCTTTAAATTTAAATAATGAGGCATTAGCAAGAATTCTAATTTAAATCATTGCCCATTACTACGTAATACTTTCTGATTGGAGGAAAACAAGTCAATGGTTCTTTTGCCATGGCAAAAACACAAAGTGAAATCCACAAAGAATTAGACACATTTACAAAATTTAACATTATGAGAAATATTGTTCATTCCAAATACACTGAATAAAAAGTACTTTAGTAAAACAACAACTAAATATTTCAGAAGACTAAAGACACAAAATATTTATGTAATTCTTTTACTGAAATTTGGCATAGATTTGAATATTGTTTCTTCTCATTACAGATTTTAAGTTACTTAATTCAAAATTCATACTAGCATACATTTTCTGGGTAATACATTATGGAAAATTGATAGCAGAGAGTGAGGCGTCCCAACTAAGAATCTAAGCACTACTGGAGAGGCTACCTTAAATATCCTTCCCCTATAATGACATTGATGACTACTTTAAATGCCATCAGACAGCCTTCATTCAGTAACTGATGGAAGAAGAAGCAGCGATTCACAGCTAAGCACTGAGCTGAATTCCTGGAATCCAGTTGTACAGAGGGAGGAGTGATGAGCAAAGGAGTTAAGACCATTCACAGAAACAGCTGACATAAGCAAGTGAGAGCTCACTGACTCCAAACTGACAGCTGGGGAGCCTACTTAAGACAGAACCAGGCCCCCTGAACGTGGGCGTCAGTTGGGGGACTTGGGCAGTCTATGGGGCCTCTGACAGGGGAACCAGTGTTTATCCCTCATGCACGAATGGGCTTTGGGAACCCATCCTTTATGCAGGAGTACTCTCTTAGCCTAGATGCAGGGGAGAGCCTAGGTCCTGCCTAAAATGATGTGACAGAGTTTGATGCTTATCTATTTTAAAGAAACATTGACAGATTTGGCCAGAGCATTCCCGGTTCTTCTCATGAATCCCATCCACATTCTATCCAGGTTTATGTCAGCCAGTTGATGGAGTCACATGGGTATTATTGCATCTTCTGTGATATGGGGACAGAGGAAAGCTGTTTGCATGAGTTAAGGACTGTGGGTAACTCAGCAGTGGTTAGAATATTGTGATATTTCTGATTTTCATCTCTCATCAGAGAGAAAAAAATTAGCTTTTTTATTTTGTATTAAGATTACACATGTACCTGAGGTGCAGTTCTAGAAATATTTGCCCCAATTCTTTTAGTAACATGGTAAATCCCTTGTATGTGTGGTAGACAGGCCAGAGTTGTTTTCATAACTACAATCAATTGATGTTCTCTTTGTGTAGCTTGTGGTTATTTCATGATTCTGAGCCCTTGTTTTGTCCAGTCATCATAGTGACTTTAGAATATAATTATGGGACTAATAACATTGAGCCTTCCAGTTTTCTTTATGTCTGCTTCTCTTCTTCTCTAGGTTATAGGAAATGAATCTTATGCATTTTCCTTATTGGTTTGCTTCTGTGGTATAGACAGGGTTCTGAAACTGCTAGATTTTCTTCCATGTGCTTTGTTTGTGGAGAATGTTTTGCCCTGATTGGTTTCTCTGAACTTCAGTTTCAAATCAAAGAAAGCATTGGTCATTACTTCTGTATAGTGGTTTTCAAAGAACTTTTACATAACTCACATAATCAAATGAAACACTGATATTTATGTATGATTTGTCTCTGTGATGGTATCTCAGATACAAAAGTACCAAATAATGTGTCAGTAATGTAAAGTTTAAACCTACAAGACTGAGGAGTATGATCAAAATACATCATATACTTATGAAAATGTCATAATGAAGCCCATTGTTTAATTAATATGTTAAAAATAAAAGAACAAATAAAGGAATAAATCACATAAAACTAGTATTTCTACAATCTCACTCCCATTGACATTTTGAGATAAAAAAATTATGGTGAGATTAAAGTCCACTGAAACAAAAACATTCAAAATAAGAGCTTGTTGACAGGCTGTCTTGGGCATTGCAGAGTGTTTCTAAGGAGATGTAATTACTACTCACTGTAACCTCAAGAAAACCTCTCCACTTATTGCAGCCAGGCAAATCACAAGATTTTCACTACAATAAGAACTTTATGGAAATAACAATTGTAATGCTAGTTTATCACAAATAGTGAATAGAACATACTCATATAAAATATTGTCCATTGATTAGGAATTATTTTAATTGGCTACAACTGGAAACCTTCTAATTGAGATATCTAAAAGGATTTCTAGGTATTGCTAATAGACACTAAGAAGAAAGTCACTCGGAGTTGTGAGTCACTTTGTTCAAGTAATATCTGAGGCAAAATATCAATGATTTGAGATTGTACGATGTTTTTTAGATATGACCAATACAGCTTATGAATGTAACTCAGGTGTATATAATATCAGTTTTATCATGTGATCATATCAGTTGTCCTATCAATGAGTGACAGTTTTTGCTGATAAAGTTACTCAAGAAGAGGTAATTGTGAAAGTTAACTTAAATAACCAGATAATAACTTAGGAGAATATAATCATCTAATAACTAGGGAGAAGTACTCATACTAGATACCAGAGAGGAAATTCTGTGTCACTTTCCTGGGCTATTCTTTCAGTGATGTAAGACTGTAAGTTGATTTAATATGTTTCAACCATAAGAAAAGGCACATGATAAATAGCCGTAAATCAATAAGAAATTAACAAGTTAACAAATACTGGCTGAATTAACAAATGATAATTTGATATGGAATTTATAAGATATCTCTTTATACATTCTGTGTTTCTAATGAGAAAATGTCCTTTGCATATGTGTTATGGCTTCTGGTTTTGTATTTTTATGGCATTTCTGCATGTGAAAACCTGTGTGTCTCAAAAGCTATGTGTGTTTCTTGTGCTTTTCTTTGGAGCTTTTTCTTCTGTTTGTTTGTTTTGTCTTATTCTGGTTTGTTTGCTGTTATTTTCTCTTAATTCATACTATATTGTATTTTGATGCCTGTTTGTATTCTGATGGGGGAAAGAATATGAATTTGTGTTGGTGAGGAAGAGGAGAGGATCTGAAAAGATTTGGGGGAGGGGAAAACATAATCATAACATATTGTATGTAAAAAAACTATTTTCAATAAAAAGATTGGAAGTGGGCCTTAAGGTATGACTGAAGTGCTCAGGAGATACCCTGGAATTGAGACACTCCTGTAGTCACACAGTAGTTTTCTATCTCTGGTGTCATTTGGTTTTAAAACAAACACAAACTCCTCATTAAGTAATGTTTTACCAACTGCTCATATTCACACAGATTGGGAAGTGGCACTATTAAACTATGATAATAAATATAGAAAATGTTCAAATAAACTCTCCATCATCCAAAATGCCAAATTTATAGATGTTAAAATTTAAGCTTTGCCTGTGATACATAGATGCTATTCATCCACTATTATCTTTGCCTTCAGTTCTAAAAGAATTTAAGAAATTTGTTCATCATTTGGAACAGGGCCTACATGTCAGAAGCATTTAATAGTCATGGGTAGTCAATAGTTATGATTAGTGAAGATCTAACAATGAATTAAAACTGTAGTGATTAAAAATGATACATTTGATAAGCTCAGAAGCTAAAAAGCATTTTTAAGGTTGAAAAATTCATTTTTAAATTAAAACAATGCAAACACCTGGGAAGTCTAGGGATCATGCAATGACTAATAGTGTTTAGTTTGCAAAATAGATGAGCCATAACAGGGTCTGTGTGCTTTTCCCAGCTAATCTGGAAGTGAATCTGGAGAGTGATCTGGGAATCTCAAGTGAAACCAGTGATGTGATACTTTACTGTATAGTGGGATTAGGGCATGAATTCTTGTTTCCTATGAATATTTTCAGGACATTTCATGACTCTAATCCAAATGTTATATACAAAAAACTGGAGAGTGTGTGTGTTTGTGTGTGTGTGTGTGTGTGTGTGTGTGTGTGTGTGTGTGTGTGTGTGTGTGTGTGTGTGATTTTTCTTTTGAAATTCTAGAGAAAACTATATAGATTTAGGAAGATATTAAGGTATGCAAAATGTTTGGCTAATTAATTTCTAATAAATCAAATGGAGAAATATTTATTACAGAACTTTTACAATCCCAAACCACAAACATGCAATTGTAAAAAATACTATTTGTATATAATTGTCTTCATAAGTATGAGTTGGGAGATAAATCACTTAGATATTTCTGACACTAAAATGATCCTAATTGAAAAATTCATAACCAAGGATTTGTATACTGATTTTCCTTGAAAGTGTTAGTACTAAAATAAAATTGTAGAAAACAATAAATTGTACATGGAATTAACAAGGTGAATGTTACTTTTAATCGGAAGCAACCTAAGGGTCCTCACCTTGGCAGGCAACATTATCTTTGTATGTCTGTTGCTGGTAGCATGGAATTCTCTGTGATCAGTTTCTCAAGCACAGCCCTAATAAAAAAAGAAGCCCATCTTTGGGAGACTCAGCTGCTCCATAATCAACCTCTGATGCTGTGTGTCAAATGGTTTGGCATTCCACAAATTTAAGTCTATTAAAATGACTAAGTATATTTGTTTTCTAAAAAATTAGTCAAGGGATACCACCCCTAAACAAGAAGCTATCTGCCATCAGACAAAGGGAAAATCATTTATCTCCAAAGAAATGTGACTCCTTATGTCAACCTCATTCCAGAGCAGGCCCTATGCTCAGAAAGATTTGCCAACACAAAATGCAGTCTTTGGTATTTTTGTGAAATTTTTGGTTCATTTTGCTCTGTTTTGGCATGTAGTGTGTGTGTGTGTGTGTGTGTGTGTGTGTGTGTGTTTATCTTATTGTTATTTTTTTTTGCTTTCTTGTTTTGATGTTCATTATTCTTGTGGATTTTGTTTGTTGATTTTTGTTTCATTTTCATTTTGTTGCTTACTGTTTTGTTTTCCAAGCATGCACGTGTGTGTGCATTCCCATGCATGCTGTGTGCCTGCATGCTGGTAGTGTGCATGCATGTCTGTGTGTGTTTGTATTTGTGTGGGTGGTATGTGTGTGAGAGAGAAGAGAAAGAGAGAGAGAATAAAGTCTGGTAGACACGGAGGTGTAGAGGATATGGAAAAGTTGCAGGAGGGGAATATATGATCAAATTATATTGTGTAAAATATTTAACAAAATAAAACTGAGAGCTGGGGGTATAGCTCAAAAACAGAATGTCTGTGCATTTTTAAGTACACAGGTTTGGTCCCCACTGCTATATATACAAGCTTGGATTTGTTTAAAATGTGGCTATTTAGGCTTCAAGGAGTACAGAATTTGAAAAGTAAATTTAAAAAAAATTCAAAATACAAAAATCAACAAGTTCACTTTGATGTGCATTTCTCAATAGTGGAATCTAAAATGGCTAAAAGAAACATGAGAAAGTGTTCATCATCCTTAGACATCAGGGAAATGCAAATTAAAACAACTCTGAGATACCATTTTACTCTTTTCAGAATGGCTAAAATAAAAAACACCAATGACAGTTTATGCTGGAGAGGATATAGAGAAAGGGAAACACTTCTCCACTGCTGGTGGGAGTACCAACTTGTACACCCACATTGGTAATCAGCATGGCGATTCCTCAGGAAAATGGGAATCAGTCTACCACAAGATCCAGCAATTCCACTCTTAGGCATATACCGAAAAGAAGAACATTCAGACAACAAGGACATCTGTTCGACGACGTTCGTAGCAGCATTATCTGTAATAGCCAGAACCTGCAAGCATCCTAGATCCCCCTCAACTGAAAAATGAATAGAGAAAAATGTGGTACATTTACACAATAGAGTACTACTCAGTGGAAAAAAGCAATGGAATCTTGAAATTTCAAAGGCAAATGCATGGAACTAGAAACCATTCTGAGCAAGGTAACCCAATCACAAAAAGACAAACAGGGTATGTACTCACTTATATATGGATTTTAGACATAGAGCAAAAGATTACCAGCCCACAATCCATACTGCAAGAGAAGCTAGGTAACAATGAGGACTCTAAGAAAGACATATATGGTCCCCTGGAGAAGGGGAAAGGAACAAGATCTCCTGAGCAAACTGGGAGCAGGGCGGGAGGGGAGAGGGAACTAGAAGAATAAGAAGGGGAGAATAGGAGGTGTGAGGAAGACATGAGGGAGCAGAAAGGTTGAGTGAGGGGAAGAATAGAAAACAAGAGAAGAGATACCATAATAGAGGGAGACATTTTAGGTTTAAAGACAAATCAGGCACTAGGGAAATGTCTGGAGAGCTACAAAGATAACACCAACTAACAATCAAAGCAACAGAGCTACCTTAAATGCCCTCCCCTGATAAAGAGATTGATGAATGACTTATATGCAATTCTATAGCCTCACCCAGCAGCTGGTAGAAGTAGACGCAGACATCCACAGCTTATCACCAAACTGAACTGGAATCCAGTTGCAGAGAAGGATGAGTGATGATCAAAGGAGTCCAGACCAGGCTGGTGAAACCCACAGAAACACCTGACCTGAACAATGAAGATTTCTTGATCTCCAGACTGATAGCTGGCAAACCAGAACTGGACTGTTCCAGACCCCAGGAACGTGGGTGTCAGTGAGGAGACGTCAGAAGTCCATGGGGCCTCCTGTAGTAGGTCAGTACTTATCCCTAGCATAGGTGTGGATTTCGGGAGCCCATTCCACATGGAGGGATACTCCCTGAGCCAAGATATATGGGGTGGGCCTAGGCCCTACCCCAAAGGATATGACAGACCCTGAAAACCCCCTATGTAATGCCTCACCCTTCCTGGGGAGCAGAAAGGTTATGTGATAGGTAGGGTTTTAGTTGGGGGTTTGGTATGGGAGGAGGGGAGGAAGATGCAACTGAGATTGACATGTAAAACAATCTTGTTTCTAATTCAAATAAAGAAATGGAAAAAAGAAACAAAAAAATAGTTTCTTACAAACTATGAAAGAATATATGTAGCTGAAGCAAAAAACAACTGTGCTGCCTTGGAATGTACAAACTAATAATAATTATTAGTAAAATTTGAGGAATTCTTTCTGCACAAAGTCTTACTACAGACCTCATGCTGGTCTTGACCTTGTTTGATGGGCTAAGATTACCTTGAAGTCTGTATCCCCTGCCTCAGCATCCTGAATGCTGGGATTGTAAAATTACACAACCATATCCAATCTATGCAAATGTTATCCTTATTTTCAACACCACTACCGCCACCCACTTGCTTATACCTAAAGTTGGGAAAAACTACAATTACATTTTCATAAGAAAAAAATCTTAAATGTGAAAATCTAAGAAGAGGGAAGAAATGATCTTTGAAAACTATTTTTGACCATAGCTTACCCCAGAAGCAAGTGTGTGAGAATAAAGAAGAGATAAATTTTCAATAGTCTTACAAATGATCAGTAGAAAACAACAAAGTTTTCTTTAGTTTAATATATGTCTCTGTGTGTTATTATAGAAGAAAAATGATATTGAAATCTCATAGACTAATTTTATTATCTCATTTCATAGGCAAAAGAGTGTAAGGATAATAATGAAGCTTTGGAGTTTCATGAAATAATATTTTGATAGAATATTTATGCCTAGAACAATGCATGCATGTTCCATGATAAAACTATTGGCTGCTGTACACATATAGTTTATTGTCTAATACAGTTTGAAATATAGAGATATAATAGCAATGAGTATTACATCACTGTGGCTCAAACAGGATGTTTGGTATGGAAACACCTTCATTGAACTTAACACCTGAGCCACTACATACAAAGGACATGTGGTTTCTGCTAAAATATACCTTTCTTACACACTCACATGTGCTAGTACAAAGCACATCTTAACGTAGTTTACCTTGTATGTGAATGTATCCTCTACTTATCTTCGCATAATTTCCAATGAATAGAAAAACACTTCTGGGCTAGGTGGTGGCACAGGCCTTTAATTCTAGCACCTGGGAGGCAAAGGCAGACTGATATCTGTGATTTCGAGGCCAGCCTATTCTACAAAGCTACACAGAGAAATCCTGTCTTGAAAAACAAAACAAAACAACAACAAAAAAACAGCAAAAAAACGGAAGAAAGAAAGAAGAAAAAACTGCTTTAATAAATATTTGTACAATATCACAGTGTTTAACCAAAATTATGATTATTATCAATATGGTATGAATTGCATATATTTGTTTCTAGAATTTACATATTTATGATGGATGAATGGTGTAGAGAAAAAAAGCAGACCTTTTGAAACCTATAGATTTCAGATGAAAATTCCCAGTTGATACTTGCTAACTGTGGGATCTTCTTAGTCTCTTAATTCACTTAAAATTAAGTTTCTCCATCAACAAAAACCACAAGTGGCCGATATAAAGAGAAAAATTGAGATATACATATAAAGTATATATATATATATATATATATATATATATATATATGATACATGGTATCCATTGAATGTTGTATGCCAATTACTAATAATATTAAGCTTAAATGTCTGTCTGTGAGCCTTAATTAACCAAAATTCTACTGTAACTTTTATTGGCTTTGTAAATGTTTTTTTGAATCACCGCTTATTTTATATCTACTGTTTAGTTAGTGACAAATGCCTCATTTGTCATTAAAATTGGAATTGATTTTGGAAAGGGTAACTTTATTTTCCAGCCTTTTTTACTACTGTGTATTTTTTTTAAAAAATGGCTGCTTTAATAAATTCCTTGCCAGTCAAAAAGGAGTTATTAAATTTGCTTTGAAATACTCAGTGGCTTTTGCAAGTAATATACTCTCAGATATTGCATAACGTTTTTATACTTTAGTATTAAAAAGTAGAGCCAAAAACCAAAACAAAACTTGTTTTAGTGTGAGTCTGTGTGGCATATTTTTATTTTAAAAGTAAATGAAATTAAAATGTAAAACTTTACTTTTGTGGAGTATATATGATGAATATGTATGTGTGCATGTAACTTAAACATTGAAATATACTGCTTCTAAAATGGAACTCATATTTGTTTAGTCAACTTCATTCTATTTCTCTGTCCAGATACATAAAACATACTAGATTTTCTGGTTATCATTTACTTATGCAATATTGGAATCACTTAAACATAACTGGAGATCATATTTGGTTATGTGCAGGTGAAGTAGCTGTGGTCTGACTTGTGTAATTTGGCATTTGTTCACCATAAGGAATTCCAAACTAGCCAGCTATGTCAGGACAAACAGCCCTCAGAATCTGAGTCAAACTATTTGCTCCTAGATCTCCATAACTATCCCCAGGAACCCAGCACTACATCTATTTCACAAGCCAAATCCTAGTACACAGAACTAGTGTTACAAATAATGAGTAACCAGCTAGGAATGAAAGAAAGTCAATAAGATAAATAATGTGTAAGGAGCTTCCTTAGGAAAGAATTAAACGACTAAACAGCTATTCATAGTGATATCTAGACTGATAAAAGTGTTCTCATTTACTAGTCATCTTTATTGCTCTGTTGACCGGATAATCAATTTTCAAAAAGCAGGTGAAATCACAGTGGCAGTTCTGATGTCATTGTGAAGAACAACCCTAAGAATTGCTACAAGAGGCAAAGCCAGTTTTAGAAATCTTTATGCAAGATATAGAATGCAATCACTCTAGGTTGTTGTAGTATCTGGTAATTAATTGCTCACATAAAAAATGTTGAAAAATGTTGTTCTTTTTAATATATACAATCAAAAATATTATTGTCAAGAAAAGAATCATCCTTTGATCTTCAAATATTAAAATCTCACACCAGGAAAAACAAAACAAAACAATAATTTCAACTGCCCATAGCTGCAAATATTTCTTTTTAAGCTAGATATTAAAATTATTTTTGCTTCAAGTATTTGTATGTTGGACTTATTTAAGAAGCTTATAGATTATTTTGAGGTATTGTAATCTCTGAATTTGTTGAGGACTATCAGCAAAGAAAGTTTCTCAAGGCATCTTTTGATAAATGTGTACCCTGTGTCAAACATGCAAGTGTTGTCCTCTACTAACTATCTTTTAAACTGTAAAAAACTAGAGATAATTATCATGAGATGACATTCAACCTTATCTTGAAGTGTGTGGTTTATAGCATGCATTGTAAGTATGTTCTGTGCATATGTGCTTGTAGTATGGCAGGAAGCCCCCATGTCTCCCAGCTCTGCAACTAGAATCAAAGGGATCTTCGATGAGTGGGGTGCTTACCATTAAATATTCAAACCTAAAATGTTTTATGTATAGCGCTCATACCAATACAACAAACAACAATACTTAACCTTAATTCCCCACTTTTGTCATGAAAGCAATCCAAACCAAAATGGCAGAAGAGTTGGCATTTAAAGGTCCTTTCTGCCAGAGGTTTGTTAGCCTGGGATTACTGGCTCTTTGCTTAACTTACAGTGTTTTTAAATGATATATTTCACTTTATTTTTCCCTTTTATATTTAAATTAGGATAAAGCTTCTTTTACATGTCAATCCCAGTTCTCTCTCCCTTCCCTCCTCCCCTGCCCCACACTGACTCCCTATCCCATTCCCTTTCTGCTCCCCAGGGAGGGTGAAGCCTTCCAAGGGAGATCTTCAAAGTCTGTCCTATCATTTGGAGCAGGTCCTAGACCCTCCCCTGTGTGTCTAGGCTGAGAGAGTATCCCTCTATGTGGATTGGATTCCCAAGGTAATTTATGAGCTTCCTTGAAAGTGCATATGAAACTTTATATTTGAAATATTTCAATATTATTTTGAGATTTTTAGAGAATATAATTGTTTTTCACTGCAAACCACAATTGATGTAGACTTTCCGTTATTTCTCTTATACACACAAACACACATACACACACTAAACACATCTGTTTTCTTCCACTCTGAAATACACCGTTTATCCATAGACTAAGTGCCTCTTTTGTAACACAGAAAATGCTTCCAACTTAAGTTTGATAAAGTATGTCAAAATTTATGGTTCTTGTCAGTTGATATGTTCTTTACCATGTATTAATTAAGCTCAAAGCAATGTTTTATTAAAATAGTATATATGAGTTTGTGGGTGCTTTTTCACAATGGAAAGGAAAAGGTTTGGAACACATAACGAACATTATAATGCAAATTTGTTGATATTTCCTGAATTATAGATTTAAAAATCAAACCAACAAAAAGTAATATCCAGAATACAAAAATTGTGGATGAGTTAATGGAACATTCATCCTTCCTTCCACTTTAAGTAATTCACAGTCTTACTCACATCTTCCAATAATGAATGAACTATTTTGATGATTTTGAAATATCATATCAACATGTATATTAATACGTAATTCATATACACATTATCCAAACATGAAATTTATTCACACTGAAGGCTGTACATTTTGAAAATCAATACTATGAATATAGGTATTACATTAAATCACAAATTAAGCTTAAACTTTACACAATATTGAAACCTAACTTGATTATTAAAATAATTTTTCTTTTAGATGTTTCAACAATTCAGTAAGAAATAAAAGTATTTTATTTTTAGACTAAAAGAACTGGTAAGTATTATACTGCAACAGTTTGAGTTTTCTGATGTAAGGCAATCACAGTACAGTTCTTACGAATTGGCTTACTGAAACATTGAACTTGGATGTTGGAAGAATACTCATTGTTCATTTACCCATATTGCCTCATGATCGCACCATCACAGTATCCATGTGATGTATATTCAAGTTCATGCCTCGTATATTAGCAAAAGATGCTCACAAACATATAGCTTAAGAATTATTCATGTAGATTTGCTCACCACCATGAATATTTTGCTTATATTATACAAGAGTCTACTTTAATGTTGTAATTTCTTTGCTGTGCCATTTACATGATTTTCTTTCCTAGGCAAGCTGATGTATTAGAATGGACATTCTGAAGGGGTATGATCTAGGCTTATAAATACCGGGAGAGTCAAAACTCAATGTTATGGCAAATCAAAGTCAAGCTTCTAGAATGTTCACTGGTGTGCCTACGGCAATGTCATGTGACTGAAACGCTGTTATTTGTGAAAGCCAACAAGGAATCATGAAAAGGCTTTTTTTTTATTACTCTCATCTACAAGGTAATTTCTCACTTTTAAAGATAGTTAATAAAACAATAAGTCCTTTAAAATGTGGTACACTGAAACAAATAGAGGTTTTTTTTTAAAAGAATAGTAAACATAACTCAGATCATTTTCCTATAAAGAAGTGGCTTCAGAAGTCTTTCATATTTTAAGTTTCTTAGTTTACAAGCCATGCTTGTGAGCACACATAAAACAAAAAATTAAATAACAGAAATGTAATATTGCCAAAAGAATTCATTTACCATCTCATTGAATAGGGAAACCTGGGCTTTAAAATGCTGAATATTAAGTTGTTAACCTTATGAGCCTAGAAACAATTCCATAGCAGTGAAACTAATCATTGATGGCATGCCTTTATTTTTATATTAAATACATACTTGTTGAAAAGTCAGAAAAGAAACAAGTCTTCAAGAGTTAAACAACTTTATTCCTCAGAGGTAGCAAAACATGATGTATTTACAACTATAACACAACTTCCTAAAAAGCAAAATTTTATTAAATACATTAAAATGATTTTAAAACATGAAGTATAGACATGAGAAAAAAGGAGTGCCTTTCTCTTTTAGAAATGCAGCCAATTGCACATAGAGAATTGTTTTTTTTTTTTTTTTTTTGCTCTAGCTAATGAAAAAACTAAGAAAACAAAACAAAAAGCAAGAATGATCTGCCCCAGTAGGTTAGTGAGGGACTGCATCTGGAAGCATTAGGATGGCTCTTTGAGAAGCTGTATAGCCACTGCTGGATACAGAGGAAAGGACAGTAGGCCAGAGGATAGGATCTGGGGCCTTTATTGTTGTCATTAAAGTCTTACATAAAACTGTCTCCACATTCCATAAAAATGCCATGGTGCTTCAGGAAAAATACAGACCTGAGACAATAGTTTATTTTGGCTGGATTTAAAGTTCCAGAACTGAAGAGTTACTGCCAGAAATAGGAACCAGCTTTGAGAAAATTTTCAGTGACCTAGGATGTAACAGAAGTGCTCCAACAGTCACACTCTGGTGCTTGGGGTCTGAATCAAGGGTTCTTTGTTATGGACCTTGTGGCATAATTAATCACTCACACGAAGTGAAGAGGCTTGGGCTTGGAGTCTAGTTACCCAGGGAATTCCCTCTTCCTCTGGCACCCACTTGCCAGAACAGCTATAAAATAGGAGAAGAAATGTTGCACTCTATAAATGATTAATCACGGCTGATTTACATGAAATTAAGTTGTTCAGAAGCTAAGATATCTTAGACCTGTGTTTCAAAGGCTCTCGTACAGCTCTCTGAAAACTACTCAACTTCCTTCTCTGTTTCGCTTACTTTCCCCTTCAAAATGTGGAGTTCTCCATAGGTTGTGCTTACTCTGAATTTTTGCACAATTTCCAAATCTTGCACAGGTCATAATTTTCAAGATTAATAGTACTCAACAAATATTCATTGAATACTTTTAAAGCAAGGTATCATGTTAATCCTCAGGAAACAACAATATAGAATTCACTTAGAAATGGAGTTTCTAAAAGTAGTGCTGCTGGGCAAAGTAAGAGACAAAAGTAAATACAATAATAGATTTAATAATCAAATAATGTATTTTTCTGGAAAGAAAAACAGATAATTAAAGCAGGAAAATATTTGCACAAATCAAAGATACATGAAGGATTTCATGGTGGCCAAGGCTGTAGATCACTTAGTAGAATGCTTCCCTACATGAATTAGGCTCTGGGTTTGAATCTCAGCAGCAAATAAATTAAGTATGGAAGTGCCTACCTGTAATCCCAGCACCTGGGAGCTAGAAGAAAGAGGATCAGAAGTTCAAAGCTAACCTCAGCTAAGTAGTGAGTTCAACACAAGTTTGGTTTATATGAGACCCTATCTAAAACAAGAAGTAAAAGCTTCATATTCCTCTATAGACTCTAACTGGATAAGTACAGTGCTTTTCCTGGCATTAAGAAATCTTCTCTTTGCAATAAAGACCATTTGAGAAAAGATCTTCACCAAACCCACATCTGACAGAGGATTGTTCTCCAAAATGTACAAAGAACTCAAGAAACTAGACAGACCCCAAAACACCAAATAATCCAATTAAAAATGGGATACATATCTAAATAGAGAATTCTGAATAGAGGAAACGCAAATGGCCAAAAGGCAATGAAGGAATTCTTCAGCATCCTTAGCCATCAGGGAAATGCAAATCAAAACAACTCTAAGGTAACATTTTACACATGTCAGAGTAGCTAAAATAAAAAACACTAATGAAATCTTATTCTGGAGAGGATGTGGAACAAAGGGAACAGTCTCCATTGTTGGTGGGAATGCAAGCTCGTATAGCCACTTTGGAAATCAGTTTGGCCGTTTCTCAGAAAATTGGGAATCAACCTACGTCAAGGTCCAGCAATACAACTCTTAAGCATATGCCCAAAAGACTCACACTCATATCACAATGAAATTTGTTCAACTATATTCATAGAAGGATTGTTTTTAATAGCCGGAACCTGGAAACAACATAGATGCCCCTCAATCAAAGAATGGATAAAGAAAATGTACATATACACACTGGAGTACTACTCAGCCAGAAAAAACAATGAAATCTTGAAATTCCAAGGCAAGTGAATGGAACTAGAGGACACCATCCTGAGTGAGGTAACCCAGACACAGAAAGACAAACATGGTATGTTCTTACTCATAAGTGGATGTTAGACATAGATCAAAGGATAACCAGCCTACAATCCACTACAGAGAAGCGAAGAAACCAGGAGGACCCACCTCTGCGAAGGGAAAGGGACAAGACCTCCTGAGAAAATTGGGAGCATGATGGGGAGGTGAGAAGTAGAAGAGTAGGGAGGGAGGAGGGGAACATGAGGGATCAGGAAGGTCAAATTGTGGGAAGGACAGAGAGGGAGATCAAGGAAAAAGATACCTTGATAGAGGGAGCCATTATGGCGTTAATGAAAAACTTGGCACTAGGGAAATTTCCAGGAATTCAAAAGGATGACTCCAACTAAAAATCTAAGCAGTGAAGTAGAGGGTACATAAAATTCCCTTCCCTTATAATCAGATTGATGACTACTTTAATTGCCATCATATACCCTTCATCCAGTAACTGATGGAAGCAGAAGAAGAGATCCATAGCCAAGCACTGGACCAAACCCCTGGAGTCTAGTTGTAGAGAGAGAGAGGAGTGATAATATAAGCAAAAGGGTCAAATCCACTCTGGAAAAATCACAGGAACAACTGACCTGAGAAGGTGTGAGGTCACTGACAGCTGGGGAACCTACATAAGACTGAGACAGAGCTAGGCCCCTTTAACGTGGGTGAGAATTGAGGTGCTTTGGCAGTCTATGAGACTACTAGCAGTGGAACAAGTATTTATCCCTAGTGCATGAACTGGATTTTTGGACCCCATTCCCTATGGAGAGTTACCTTATTCAGCCTAGATACAGGGGAAGGACCTTGGACCTGCCCCAAAGATGTGATAAACTTTGATAATTCCCCATGGGAGATCTCTCCCTCTCTGAGGAGTTGGATGGGGGTAGAATGGGGAGATGGTGGGGGAGTGGGAGGCTGAGAGGGAGAGGGAACTGGGATTGGTCTGTATAAAAAGATTGTTTTAGAAAGAAAACCACAAGGGTTAACATTGCCAAATTGTGGAACTGAGTCACAGCTCCTGCAGCTGAGCTCAGGGAACATTTGGAAAAGGTAGAAAAAAGGTTGTAAAAGATCAGGAATTTAGATGTAAGAATGTCTCCTAGAAATACCAGAGAAGCTATACCCATAAGTCTCACCAACATGGCTGCCTAAACAAGACCTGAGTAGGATAGGCACCAACAATATCATGAGTATGAAGTACAACTATGAATGATAACGGTCACACCATGAAGACAGGATAAGGTCATGTGATACCCTCAGTAAACTGCAGAATGAGGGGAGTGCTTAGGTGTTTCTAGATACTTTTTCATCACAGCATGGACATCATCCCAGGTGAGAGTTTAGAGACTGACCTAGGGAACAAAGGACATTGAGAGTATGTCAGACCTCTGTGATGCCAGAAAGCCCTCAAGAGCACTCAGCAGGCCTCCAGCAGATTTTGATATTCCTGGACCAATAAGACAGAGCTCTTCTCTCCTCACCACACTACAGAGACTAAATATAGAGCTGGATCTACATACCGTAACCTTGGGCAATTCTTTCTAATTTCTCAAAGTGGTTGTTAGGTCCAAACATTCACTTCAAAGGTTGTTGAAGTACAGCAGCTAGGTAAGAAAGGATGTCTCTATCCCTGCCTTTATCATCCCCCACCTGACATGCCCACTTGGAGGATTTTTCATTACTTACAAATCAGTAGGTGATGCATTCAATTCTTCCCCAAAATCATGTGAACCTTCTTTCCCAAGCTTCCAAAATCTATCCCAAGTTTCTCATTTTTAAGCTCAATAGTCTGTCCACCTTTTCCCTTTGATCAGAACCTATTAGTGTCAATTTTCCATGAAAGTTCTTTGAAATGATAAGAAAATAGGAGCCCATTACAGAATTTTTTTTGCTTATGTTATTGAAATACTTACTGAACCCAATTTATATCTTACCTTGCTTTCTTGGCACTGGCACTTGGTTTTTACCCTATCTTTAAAAAGTATTCTTCTTGTAGTTTGACAAACTTCCTGTATGCAAATGACACTGGTCTTTTCAACTGAATATTAAAACTTTGGATCTAATTGCATCTCCAGAAAGGAATTATTATTAATAAAATCTTTACTGATTGCTTCCTATGTGACATAAATCCTCACAGAGGATCATCTAGTCTATGGGTTCATCTAGTGCCTATGGTACTATGGTTGAATCAGGTGACTTATCCATACTCTCATAGGACACACTGAGACTTTGGCCCCTCTTCCTCTTTTTTTTTTCTTTTTCTTTTTTTTTTTTTTTTTTGGTTTTTTGAGACAGAGTTTCTCTGTGTAGCTTTGGAGCCTATCCTGGCACTCGCTCTGGAGACCAGGCTGACCTCCAACTCACAGAGATCCTCCTGCCTCTGCCTCCTGAGTGCTGGGATTAAAGGCCTGTGCCACCCACACCTGGCCTTAAGAGGTTTTTTGTTGTTGTTGTTTTTCCCTCTTCCTCTTTTTTATTTCAAAACTACCATAAGGTAATCATGACTCCTCGATCACTCACCTTCACCTTGATATTCTGCCCTCCCACATACACAAAGGCAACCAGGTCAAGCTATCCTGAAATGACAGCTCAGAACTCTAAAGCCAATACAAGCCTTTCTGCTTTATAAGTTACATATTTTATATACTTTGTCACGCTAATGGAAATCCAATGGAACACCACTTAAATTTATAATATCGCTGTTTATAAATGGAATTTGATAGCATTTTCCTCACTACTGCTGTAAAAATTTCTCAGAATTTCTCCTGTCTAAAGCATTTAGAGAGAATGTCATCTACATTTGTAACCATAGTAGTTCATGCAAGGAACGAATAACAGAAATTTAAAAAAAAAAATCATGTGGCTGTTCAAAAAAAATTGGTGGCAAACAGAATACTTTTATTCAACTCAATTAAAAATGATAACATCATTGCCATCTTCAATATAAACATAAGGAAACTTTGGTCACAACATAGATAAGTACACAGTAGGAAGTCACCAAGGACACAGAGGGACATTCCTTTTCATGACTGGGTAGCATTAAAAGCATAGAGGACTAATAGTTCCAACACAGAAGCAGGTAATTGGATAAGTGCTAAGAGAACACAGGAAATTAGCCCATAAAAAAGAAATGAAGAATGTTTTTCATCTGCTATTATAGAAAAATGTTTTGAGTGACACATTTATTAATGAAAGATTGCATGTCAGATATATGGTATGTACCTTAACCCCAGGAATGAGATGTGATAAAAGGTAAGAGGATGGAAAATGTGTGGACTAAATACTGAGACACTGGGAAGAAAGAAAGAAGAAAAGAAAGAAAGAAAGAAAGAAAGAAAGAGAGAGAGAGAGAGAGAGAGAGAAAGAAAGAAAGAAAGAAAGAAAGAAAGAAAGAAAGAAAGAAAGAAAGGATGAAAGAAAGAAAATTCTAAACAATGTAAAAGACAACACTTATGGCTCAGCCAACAAATGTGTCCTGGTCCATTAGTACATATTTTTATTAATTATTTGCTAATTCAATACATTAAATTTTGATCATATTAAACCCTTTTCCCCAAAACTTCCAAGAAACACCCCCAATTCCATATACTCCCATTTTGTGTCTTCACTTTTTGTGTGTCACATTTTAAAATCCATCCAGTCAGTGTAACTAATACTGGCTCTGTATCCTTGGGTGTGGCTATGCAATGGAGTGTTCCACCCACTAAGGATGATAGCCTAGTACAAGTTAACTCTCTTCCACCTCACAACTGCCAATCATGAATAGCTTCTCAGGTAGGGGTAGAGCTTCCTAACAGCCTCCCCACCCATACTGGGATTTCAGGATTTGGTGTATCTTGAGTTTCCACTGCTCTTATGTGTGCTGTCACTGTCATAACCTGTTGTGAGTTCCTATGTGCAGCTACCATGTTAAGTCTAGAGAACAATGTTTTGTTGTTGTAGTCAACCACCTCTGTGGCCCCTATAATATTCTTGTGCACTCTTCTATTACAATCTCTGAACGTTGGAAGGAGGGATTGTACTGTGTAGATTGCATTAGGGCTGAGCATTACACAGTCTCCTATTCTCTGTGTATTGATCAGGTGTGGTCCCCTTGTTATTCACCATCTGCTCCAAAAGGAAGTTTCTCTGATGATTTGAGAGATGCACTAATCTACGGGTGTAAAGATGAGTTGTTAGATGTCTATTTAATACTATCCATTTAGAAGAGCAACAGCAGTAGATTCTCTCCTAGAACCCATGTGAAGTCAAGCCACAAGTTCTTTGCTCCCATAACAATGGCAAACATGGGTTCTCCTATGTGGAACAGGCAGTAAATCCAATCAGAAGTTAGTGGTTACTACCACATTATTCATGTCATTCTGAATGCCACTAGTGAATTTATTGTGCGTGGCTAGTGATCATTGTAGCTTGCTGGGTTCACAGCCATGTAAAGACTGATGATTTCTTTTCTCCTCCAATATTGCTCATTGCCTCTTCCAGAAGTGTGAAATCTAGCCAGTAAAGATGAAGCTTATTTAAATTTACTGCACTATTTGATAACATGTTTGAGGATAATTATGGATGTTGTGACTTTTAAAAATCTGTGTTTTCATTTCTGCAAGACTCACTCATTATGCTTTTGTGTTCTATCATTAACTGCAGTGAGTTCCAGTCTCTAATATATAATGTGACACTTGAGTAAAAAAGAATTTTACCATTTAAAAGAAACTGCCAAGTGAACTTGCTATGACTACTATATAATAGGACATTTTTAGAATACTTTTTTAGAATTGTGTCACAAAGGGAAAACTATTGTTTAATTGCTCATGTATCCTGAACACTCTTGCTATATAATTTGCAACATTCTTAAAGTGTGGCATATAGAAGCATAGCCTATAAGTTGCAATGTTCTTGTAAACTCAATTTAAACAACCTTATTTTGTTCTCAGCCAGATAAGTACTTCCCATTTTTAAAGAGAGTCTCACCAGGAAATGGTACTTACATACTACATGTAGGGAAGCATTCAGTCATCCTTCACTAATACCAGCGCTAGGCCTTTTGGAAATAATCCTCACTAGTAGAGTGAGTTCCCTTCCTTCTCAGTGTTCTGGGACATGTGGCATGAAAGTGCCAGTTAATAGTATCAGATTCTGTTGATTTCTGAATACTGAATCATGTTGCAATCCTTAATTGTAAAGCATTATTCTCACATATTACTCAAGTCTAGTGTTTTATTTTTTTTCTCTTCCATAAAACTAAAGCTTTTTCTTCTAGGAAGACAATCCTATCTTCATAAAATGTTTTGGGAATAATTGTTTCTGCTATTTTTCTTGATATATTATATAGAACCACCCAAAACTTAAGTTCGGTCCACTTACGTTCGGAATTCCCAAGTAAAAATCTCTGAGTTTTGTTGATTTCTCATTTGGAATTTACAAAATCAGAAACTCAATTCTCTTAATAGATTGACAATTGCCCAATTCAATTTTTCATACTAGGCAACTTGTAGCACATGTGTTTTTAATAAAATTGATTGATTGTACCTGTTTCTGACATTTACCTTTGAGTAGTAGTCCACAGTATTTCTTTGTCTTTGTGCTGTCTGTAAGATATGTAGGCCTGATGCTTCCTGAGGATTTTGAAACTTCATTGTTTTCCACTGTTTTTGTAAAATACCCATTTTATCATCGAATACTAAATTTTTGTTTCAATGATGTTATCTATTGTTTTCCAGTTGTCAACTTTATTGATTTTTCTTTTAGCATCAATATCCATAACCTATTGGTTTATAGTACCCCTTTTTGCATATCCTCTCTAATTATTTTATCAAGATATCTTGTCAATTATTCAGGAAAAGTATTTTAAAACCCCTGTTGTAGTTATGCATCTGCCAATTTTCTTAAATCCTACCAGTTTGATTTGGCATTTTTGGAAGCTGCAGTTTGATTTAGTTACATTTTCTCAATGGTTTGATCTTTCATTATTATAGAAGTTTCTTTTTGTCTCTGGTAATATTTTTGCTCTGATATCACTGAAATACAACTGCATTTTCTTGCCTTTAAGTTGACATGTAAGAAAACAATCTTATTGAATAGAGAAGAAAAATGCAAAGAACACTGGGCTATGTAATAACAAGAGTTGAGTCTGCAACCTAAACCACTCAGCCATAGTACCTCCAACATCCTGAAGTCTATGTACCATTCATTCATGAATGTTTTCTGTCTTTATACTGTCAATTTGCACACCATTGTATTTAAAGTAAGTTCCTAGCATGCAGCAAGTAGCTGATCCATATTTCAACCAAATCTGCATATCTCTGTCAGTGGTAATACATTCAGTCCATTAACATGGTGTTCATACTGGTATTCTAGAGTGTAAGTGTAGTGTTTATTTTCTCTTTGTTTCCTCTTCTCACTTCTACTTTTGTCTTTATTATTTGAATACGTTGACATTTACTGAAAATCCATCATGCTTTTTTGTTACATCTACTATATCTCTCTGAGTAGCTACATCAAAGTGGTTGTGAATATTACTGTTAATAATAAATCACAGATGTCTTCATTCTCTCAGCATGAGCAAAGACAAAAAAGCTTATCATTGTTTTCATATCATTATGCCTCCAGTTTATATCATTGCCTTCACAAGTTCCTTTAAATATATCTGGAGTGTGTATAAACCATAATATTTGGGTTGTTTTTGCAAGAAAATTTACATATTTATCATAAGTTAAGGGGTTGATAGTAGGGTAAAATGAAATGAACTTGAAAATTTTGAAAGGGCAAATAAATTTATATCTGTGAAATACAAAAGAGTGTCTAATCTCTGTCCTAACAATGGAAACACTAGAAAGTAAGTAATTTTAAGTTAATGCCAAAAGTTCCAGTCAACTAGGGGCGAACCAGCATAAGACTGAACCAGGGCCCCAGAACATGGGTGTCAGTTATGGGGGCTAAGGCAGTCTACGGGGCCTCTGGCAGTGGAACCAGAATTTATCCCTATTCCACAAATGGGCTTTTGGAGCCCATTCTCTATGGAGGAATACTCTGTCAGCATAGATACAGGGGGAAGGGCATAGGTCCTGCCCCAAATGATGTGACAGACATTGGTGATCCCCCATGGGAGACCGAACCCTCTCTGATGAGTGGATGGGGGGTGGGATGGGGAGATGGTGGGGAGAATGGGAGGATGGGAGGGAGAGGGAACTGGGGTTGGTATTTAAACTAGGATTGTTTTTAATTGAAATGAAAATAAAAAAGTTCCAGTCACTATAAAAACTTCATTCTCTTCAAAATTATTCAGTTGCTTACTTCATGTTTTTTAACAAATGTTGCATAAAAATTATTTCACTATCATTGTCCTAAGTATAAGGAATGAAAAGCTCTATCACAGTGATCAAGCCTAGGAGATACTTGTCAATAAATCACTTTCATGTAAAATTACATTCAAAATGTCTAACAAGTCCCATGAACCCTTGAAAGGATAGGCAAGCACTTACCAGGTGAGATTCAGATGGCTTAGATTATGAAATGGCTCTGTGGCTGGGTATTAGAGGGTGAGCAGAACTTGTGAATATGCAGAAAAGTATTCCTGACAAGGAACTGAACTTGACAAGAACAAAATCTAGAAATTTGTAGGGTTCAGAATAATCTTTTAAAAGTCATATTCTTCTACAGTTAAAACTCAAAACATAATGAGAATGCAATTTGGGAAAAAGAAAAACAGCACCAGAAAAATGGCAAACAGGGAGTGAATATTCTGTAGCTCAGTGATCTAAGTCAGGGTAGGACGACAGGTGTGGACCCAAAGAACAAGGGTAGATCCTTATCCCAGCCATGCTTTATCCATGTTGCTCATCTTTTCCTGCCTTGATTGTTGTTCTAGTCTTCCTCTCTACTATTACTTCCCCCAAACAAATACTGATAACCGTTTGTCTCTAGTGCTATTGAGTGCATCATTGGGGTAAGAGAGAAAAATAATTCCCTAGCCTGATAATTCTAACATCTCACCATAAAAGTGCACACCCAACTTGAAGAGTGGTGAGTGTTCAATGAATGCTAAGGCATGCCATGGTCACATTCCACTTTTTAATAAGTAGAAAGGAAGCTTTGGAATAAACTGAAGAGATATGATGACAGGTGAATATCTGCATTTCTAAACTGCGTAGCACAAATATTAACCAGCTGTAAATACCATATAAAATTGACATACTTACATTAAGTTATTAAACTCTTTATAACCCTCACTTGAATTACTTCACATAGTACTCTCCATAGTACTCTCAGGATTCTAATTTTTTTGGAGTTGTGCTGATAACAGTTTGGGAGAAGTATATACAATATTCTTCACATTCCTTGATGGATTAATATATCTAAACATTTACAAATTAATTTGGTCAAATAGGTCTGTATTAAAGTATACCTTTAGCTTTCAGAAATTGCCCCTCTTTCATTTATTCTTTGGCATTTTCATATATGTTATATATACTACTATATACTATATATAGTACTATATTATATATACTACTATAACATTATATATGTGTGTGAGTGTGTGTGTGTGCCAAAACCATCCTTATTACAATGCTGTGACTCTCCTACTATCAGTGAGAGCCTTCATAGTCAATACATATACTCCTTCTATGTTTATGACCCACTGTTTAATTGCAGTTGCTTAGATAAATGTATGCAAAGTTATATTTATTGGATAGTGGGCATTATACCCATAGTTACAACACTAAAAAAAAAGATACTCCCTGCTCCATCGGGTCTCTTATGTCTTCCTTCCTTCCACTATTCACATGTTTTAAACTTAGGCAATGGTAGTCACTCAATAAATAGTTTATAAATTCTGGATGTTTGAAACAATGGGCAATGAATTAGTCATCCTGAAATATGAAAAGTCACCTAAAATTGGCCATCTTGAATTTGTTTTCTATTTATTACCAGGCAAACACACAACTTCATTTGGTTACAAAGAATACCTCTACTGTCCCGTTATTATCACAACTGTTCTGTAGCCACAAAAGGAGCTAATATTATAAGATTCAAGCCTATATTAAGTTTGACATCACTGCTGCCATTCTACACGATGAGATAACTGTCAAGTTCTCCAGGCAGTGGATAGTGAAGAGCTGGCATAAAGAAAAAAATCTGTTATTTTCAGAATATCTGTATAGTCTTCTAGCAAAGAATAAATATCTTTTACAGCACAAAGAGTTGAGAGAAAAATAAAATAATAAAAATAAATAAATAAAGTATGTTTCTTAATAGCTGAAGTATGTAAATGTCAGCCTGAGTGTCACTAGTCCTGGAATTAGTAAGAAGGCTGTGTGTCCAGCTTCCCCTTACCCAATCACTAAGGAAGGCTGGTGATGATCATTTCTGGTGTGGATTAAGGAACTTCAAATTAGAAAATAAAAACTGTTATGTCTATTTGCCTTCTGGTTAACATTTAAAGAAAATGTCAGTGGATGATGATTATGCAGGGAATTCTAAATTTAGCCTTTTTTAATGTCTGAAATGCAAGCTCTAATAACATAATATTAGAGATGTGTGTGAATTTTAGTGGTTTTCACTAATAACACTCTTTTTAGATGTGTGTTTTAGTGGTTTTCACGAATACTATTTTTCTAAACTAAAAGGAATTAAATATATAGACAAAGAAATTAAAAACAGGTTTTTTTTTCTTTTGGTTTTTTGAGACAGGGTTTCCCTGTGGCTTTGAAGACTGTCCTGGAACTAGCTCTTGTATACCAGGCTGGTCTCGAACTTACAGAGATCTGCCTGCCTCTGCCTCCCGAGTGCTGGGATTAAAGGCGTGCGCTGCCAATGCCCTGCTTAAAAACATTTTTTGTGGAATTTAAAGAGATAGCTCAGGAGTTAAGAGCAAGTACTGCTTTTCCAGATGATCCATGTTTGATTCTCAACTCTCAACTTCCCCACATATTGTTTTTTATGTTGCTTCATAACTGACTGTTAACACCAGCTGTAGAGACATCCATACTATAGATGTGCCTGTACACACACACACACACACACACACACACACACACACACACACACACACACACAGGCACAAAGACACACATGTACATACACACAAACACACACACATACACACAACTGAAAATAATTAAAGCAAATTTTCAAAATTCTTATTTTTAATAGTTCATGGATCAATATTCTATCATAACCCAAAATGGGAATGTCATCTGTTTTGTTCTCAAGGGAGATTATGGATACTACCAGATCAGAACCTTTGGGTGATATTAAATTTAAAATACAGGAACAAAGAAAGAATGGGAAAATTAAATATATATTGTAATTTCCAAGCAATGTAATTTTTCAAGGTGGAGAAATACATTAATCCCCTATAGGAATCAGCAGACTTCCAATTTCCATAGTGATATAACTCAGATTCTGATATTTTTGGCTTAGAACAATGGAGCAGACCTTCATTCCTTCAAAGTTTTTCCACTTTAATACCCACACTGTGCACTGACTGAGAGCACTCTGGGTGATTTATTTGTATTTCTTCCAGAGATTTATATAGAATGAAATCACCACAAAAGATTTACAACCAAATGCTTTGCACGTAAAAATTTAAAAGTTGAAATCCTTTAAACCAGTGAAGACTTCTGTAATAGAAAGAAATAACTCAACAAATAATGCATATTCCATGTTCTGGCTGCTAACTGTATGACATTATCAATATCCAAATAGCAGAAGTCCCAGAGTTCAAAGGCTCTGGACTGCCTTACCAGAAAACTGAGGAATATACACAATTCAATTTTCATGTATACTCATGTTGTGTTTATTTTCACACGTGTATTGCATCTACTAACCAAGTGGATAGGTAGAATGTTAACCTTCCTAGAATAAATGTCGAAACACTCACAAACTCTGAAAACCAATATAAGCATAAGAAGATTCAATACTTAAAAGTACACACTCATCTCATAACCAAATCTCTCATGTTAGTTAATACTAGAAATCGTAAATAAAATAAATTTATTTATTTACTTTATTTTCATGTTACTGATGATAAAACTAAGGGTCTTTTTCACGCTAAGAAAGTGTTCTAATACCTATCTATCTGTCTGTCTGTCCATCCATTTGTCCATCCATTCAGCTCTATCATCTGTATAGTGTGTGTGTGTGTGTGTGTGTGTGTGTGTGTGTGTGTGTGTGTGTACATGTGTATAAACTAACAATCTCAGGTATCATTCCTCAAGTGTTATCCATTTGTTTGTTTGTTTGTTTGAGACAAGTTCTCCCAATGGTCTAAAATTAGCCAAGAAGGCTAGGATGGATTGACAATGTGCCCTAAAATTTGCCTGTTTCTGACTGCAGTTCTGGGATTACAAACCCAGACCAAAATGGTCAGATTTATTTTTTTTAATGTGTGTTTAGAGAACAAAGCTCACGTCCTCATGGCAATCACCTTATTAAACAAGTTACTTTCCAGTCTAAGTCTTTGAAAAGAAACAGTTAGTATGCAAATTATTTGAAGTCTGAAACAATTGCATAGCATTAGCCATTGAAATAGAAGGACTAGCATTATGTGGAAGGAGAGCATCAAAGAAATGTGAGGATTAGGAACAAGCTGAGTGTCAGCGCCTAAGCTGCTGAGAGAAAATGGTTACTTCCTTCATTCTTTCAATACATCCACTTTGAAAAGCATATCAACTATTAAGATGAAAAACATTTTTGTTCAAATAAAAATTTTATTTATCAAGCACATTCATATTTTGATTTTTGCTATTGTGACAGAACAAATATAACCCACAGTTGATTGAGTTCAAAGAGGAAATTATTATGAAAGACAGAGTATAAGAGTTTTGCTCTGTTATTGACAAAAGTATGTTCCTTTTATTTTCTGTTTGAGAGTTTCATGCATGCATATAGTATATCCACCCTCCATTCCCTCCTCTCAATCTCCTCACTATCATGAATAACACCATTCCTTCCCAATGTCACAAATTTTAAGAATTTGTTTCCACTTAGTGTTTAAATTCCTGATCCCACCTATTGTTTCCAGTATGCATATGGGTGTAGAGGCATCGATTGAAACATGGGTTGCCTCTCAGAAGCCCTATACTAGAAGGTAAAACTTTCAAATTTAATTGGAAGAGCTGGCGAGATGGTTCATTCAACAAAGACACTGGGCACACACACACAAAAAAGTCAAGAGACTGAAGTCACTCACTGACACCCACAAGGAGGGCAAAGAGAGGAATCTATTCCTGAAAATCATCACCCGCCCTTCACACATGTGCTGTGGTATGGATGCCACTTTTCCGTCTTCCTTCCTGAGAAGACATGAGACTCATTTTGTCTTGATGTACATCTAACCTGGTGAATTACTGGATAGAATCCACAGACATTTTATTTAAAAGGATTATTTTTTTATTAAGATAAAACATAAATCTGGAATATCCTGAGAACAAAAAATACAAGCAAAGAACAGGAAGACCTCCTTAATCAGTGCTTGCCCCTGACTACTCAGTAATGAGGGGTTCTCATTCAAGTTCTCATATGAAGATCAATTAGCATTTGGATTAAAGAAAAATGTAAACAATGAGGCCAGCCTGGGCTACAGAAATAGTCCCAAACCACCTTGAGCTCTAAGCCCCACCTCAAAAAAACAATAAAATGAAAATATAAAGTAATTTAAAGCTGAAATTATCCCGTGGCCCATTCAATTATGGGCTGTAAACCCTATCCTGTACTTTTCTGAGTCCCCATTTCCCAAAAATCAAGCTTTCTTCTTAGAGCTTTCCCCCTGAGCATCCATCTTGGCTTGCTCATACACTTTTGGTGAATCAGGGTTTGAGGTTTGCTTGAATATATGACCTTATGCTGTCTGCTCCACTATGCATCAGGTGTGGAGATCCAACTATGCCTCCTCTTACATCTCATATCCACTTATAAAAAATTTTATTTTCAAGGTTGAAGCAAAAGTGACTTTTGTTTTCCTGGAAGTCTCCTGTTTCAAAGGGCTCAAAAGTGATTTGTTTATTTCAGAGGAAACGGAGACCATTTGGTGATGACAGATTTATTGGGTAAGTAGACATCATACAAAAGGGCTCTCCTTACAGCTCAAGCTTCCATCTAACCGCACTCTAAATGTTCAAGATAATGTGTGCTTTGGCAAATAAAACCCATTCAATTCAATGCAGTCACTTTTCTGAATGTGCACACTTTGTTTCCATATACCTGGAGAAAAGAAAACAGGTTACCCTGAATTATGACCAAAAATAAATAAATAAATAATGCAAAAAAAACAAAACAACATAAAACCTGGATGAACTGTGAATGACAAATATATTTTGGATATAATATAAAGGCACCAGAAACAAAACATGATGAATCATAAGGATTAATGTAGACTATCTGATATTACTAACAGCCCAGTGGAAACACCCCTTTATATTCTAAGTTATGAAGTGTTTTCACAAACATAAGTATTATATATTGCTCACTTGTCTTTGATGGTACATTTGTAACACTTTTCTTTAAAGACTAAGTGCAAATTCCTGAATATCTGAACACATTTAACTAAGAACACAATTTCACACATGAAGGACATGAAGATCTCATCAGTGAAACTCATCTGTTCCAGAATTAATTTAAAATAAAAGAAGCACTGTCAAACTGATGTTCATGTGTGTCTTCACATCAGTAGACTAGCAACTGAATCCTAGCAGTAAGTGTCTAGGACAACCCTTACTTTTGAAAGGAGTCAGGCTAATCATTACTAAAAGTAAAGGTTTAGCTGTTTGCTGTCTTCTTAAAGAAAAGAATATGACTTCAGAGACTGAATTATACAAGAGACAGTCATGGAATGGTCCCTAAGAAGAAGGACACCTGTATACATTGTTCTTAAGGCCCGCAGTCTGATCCTCAACTCTCTCATCCTTAAGGCAACATAAATAGCATTGATAGGTTTCAAAGTCCCTTCCAATTCCTTTATTTTAATATGCTGAAGAAAACCCACAGACTTTATACATAGAAGGAAAGCTGACTACCACTGAGCACTAGCCCTTTCCTAGGATAACTTTGAATTAAAATGTATTTTGTTTTTCTCAATGATTCCCGGAAAAGCCTTGGTGCAATATGCAAAGGAAGAATTAAGAACATTAACAAGTATACCCTAGAAACATTTTGTGCACATTTCCAGGATCTTAAATAATACTTACATTTGATCTTAACAGGACCCCTTATACTTTTCTCCATAGGCCAAGGCTTGTGAATTTTCATACATATGAATATATATTACTAAAATTCAAGAAAGGGTGAGAGCAATTGACATAGGCATAATCTGTTTTTGTGAAGCCTCCTCAGATTCTCTGGAGATTTTAAAGCCTTTAATGGGTTGTTTGTCACATCAGTGCAGTTCTTGTTTCTGTCTCAGTCTCCAGGAGTGTGAATTTGTTTATACACCTCAGTGTACCCTCAGCATTGTGACACAGGAGATATTCATACTGGAATCAGTGCCCTTAAGGAATGACAAGCCCATGGTAGCAGCTATTGCATAATTCCTGCCTGGGTGGCTGGGCTGAGGCAGGCTGTATTATGATCCTAATGAGCATCCCTTAAAATAACCTAGACAACTGAATCGAAAAGTATTCCAACTTTGCTCAACAGTACCACTGCACTTCCTAAAGTTAAAAGGTGATGCAAAATAAAGTAAATAGATTATAAAATATAAAATAATAAAGTTCAAAGTATCTGGAGAAATAGAGAAAAATGTGAGGAAATGTTTATGTCTGTCCATTGAATAACACAACTACTTTATGAGGAAATCCCTTAGTAACATTCTACTTGTGGCTGCTGTGTTGAGTCAACCCTCTGTAGCACATCTTTGGGATATAGTTAAATTATGCATCTACTTCATCCCAGCCTCGTTGGATCGCATATTTATATCTCCTATTGGTTTGGTTTGACTGTTTCATGTCCAGAATTTTCAATGCAAGTAATTCAATGTGGAAATTATCCATTTATGTTTGATGCAGGCAGGCACTTAAGTTACTTCATTCAATACTGCACTTTCCTGTAATTGATAGAGATGTTTCAAGACTGTGCTTCTAAAGGTATATCTTTTCTAAATTATAGTATCTTACCTCTACTTAATTGTGTCTATGAAGAAAGCAATAAGACATTTAAAATTGGGAATAAATTCAATGTATTAATGTAAAATAAATTATCACATCCACACATTTACTTGCTGAAAGCTACTAGTAACATGAGTAAAATCTCAACAAAAAAATGAACTCATAAATTTCAATCACTGTAAACCAGTAAAAATGTTTCCCCTATCCTTCTTCACTGCCAATAAAACTTTATTACAAATTATATTTGGTCTGGACTTACTCTCTTCCAAAAGAACCTTTATAAAGATGATTATCTGCCTTGAGACTATGTCTGTCTGGCCCTCTTTTCCTCTTTCTTCTCTCTCTGCCTATCAGTCTGTTTTTCTATCTCTTTCTTCCTCCCTCCTTCCCTCTCTCCCGTGTGTGTGTTTGTTTGTGTGTGTGTGTGTGTGTGTGTGTGTGTGTGTGTGTGTGTGTGTGTGTGTATGTTTACATGTGTATCTTGCTTTCTGTGTTCCTTAGAATATCCTGGCTGACTTTAGTCAACAACATTTTCTACTTTTTGTACTATGATGACTACTTTTAAGTCATAAATGTGCCTAACATGAATGTGCCCAGGGTTATCTTTCAAATGTCTAACATTAACAACACCTTATACCACAAATTGCTAGCAGTTCAATCCTCAGTTAATTCTCAATTATTCCCTATTAATAAATGCATTCACAGATGAGCAGCCTGCTTCCCACTGGCACAGAGCTCTATGGCTGATGCAGTTCATTGAGTAATGTGCGGCCACAGCCCAGATGCCTCACAGTATAGCTGTGGAATTCCCACACTTCATTCTTCCCTGCATTCCCTGCTTCCTCATGCCAAGATGAACAAGTTAATGTCTGTCTTTAAAGAAAAAAAATGAAAACTCTCTCTTCATTACTTCTGCTTTTCTTTAGCTACCTGACTTGCAATTTTGGAATTCAGACCAATGTTTATAAAAGATGGAATCTTTTGGGAGCCTTTATAAGTTAATAATGCTATGTCATTAATTGCCACTGTCTGATTTTATTAAGTTTTCATACTTTCTCCCTGGAAAATCTAGCTTAGTTCCTGGCATGCTCCCCACCCTTTCCCAGAAAAATGTTCTCCTCCCCATCCCTCTAGAGGCTTAAAAAATCTCCCTAGCTGACCTTACATTTTTAATATGATTTTATTATTTCATTCTCCACTTCCAAAATTTTGATTTTATAGTTATACCCATTGCTGTAATGTGTTTTTTTCATTTTGATAGTATATTTATAATTTAAAGATTTAATATCTCCCACTATGTGTTTATACTGATAACTGCCCATTTTATTTTTCTATATACATATATGTATGTATGTATATATACAAAAATATATATCTTTCAACTAATAAAAGTTTTAATAAGTATGCCAAAATATGTTTTATTTAAATCAATATTTGATTGACAAAATAAACATTTCTACAAAAGGCCTTTGGGAAAGTAGTGGGTATTTTGTTATATACATTACTGTCATATGTTTTTTATCTTTTTGTAGTATTTGAATTCTCATAATTTCCTTCATTGTGTAGAGGCTCACATTTCAAAGCCTCTTCACTAGGTAAATGTTGTTAGACTTTAGCTTTGTGACTGATGGAATCCTGCCCCTGCACTGTCCAGTTCATTAGTAAAAGCAACCACAGGTGGCAACTGAGTACTTGAGTCTGAATCTATCGTTTGAGTTTTGTTGTTGTTGTTGTTGCTTTACTTAAATTAAATTTAAGTAGCCACAGGTAGCCAGTAGCTACTCTACTACATAACATGTTGTTAGGGATAATTATATGCATACAGAATTATTTCTTGAAAATCTGTTATATTATATGGAAAACCATACAGCCTTCCATGTGCTGAAAGGAAAGTGTGCACAACTTTTCATTTTGCAGACAAGACTCTTGGGATAGGTGCTTCTCAATACTGGCCAAACATTACAACCACCTGGGAACATACACACACACACACACACACACACACACACACACACACACACACACACACTGCTATTATTTCTTTGATTATTATTTTATACAATGTATTTTGATCATATTCAAATCCACCCCTGCCCCTAAGTTTTCCAAGATCCAGTGTCTCCTCCCTATCCTGTCTGTTTTGCTTTCCCCCACCCTTCTTTTAGAGGAGGCATCTTGCAGCAAATGTCCTGGTCTTTCTGTTCCTTCTTCCATGATTTCTCTCTGCCTCAAATGTAGGGGTTTTTTGTAATTGTATTGTGTAGACAGGCAAGCCTATTAGTTATACTCTGCATTTTGATGAGGCACGGCTTTGGATACTGATCTCAGTCTCTTAAGAAAAGAAGCTTCTTTATCCCCATAAAGAAGAAGAGCAGCACTCCCTCACTTTATAAGTTTTACATTGAGAGTGCAATTAGAGACTCTATTGGCTTAGGAAACTGGCTACTCTCTCCTTTGAGTTTCATATGGTATTGTCTATGTTAACGGCACAAACATAAACTCCTTCCTAATGAGCAGACCTAAAACACAATCTGACAGCAGCTTGTTACTGATCACATGAGAGCATTTTTTAAAATTCCAGTGTCCTGATGAAACAACAAGCTGAGATTTGTCTGAAAACAATCGAACAATGTGATGCAAGAGAAGATGGTGTAAATGAAATTCCATATGTCTTGTGCTGATAAACATTCAAAAATAAGGATTATGAAAGTTCATTATTCCATTCCCTGTTCTTTTACTGCTGTGAATTCTAATAATCAATGTAACAAATGACACCTCTACTTTATCTTGAACGTGCTAGGAGGAAATCGATACTTACATAAAGTCTCTTATCACTGCACACTAACAACAGTACTGACAACTATTGGTGTGGCTAACATAGTGTTACAGGACCAAAGAGGTGGCTCAGAAGGCAATGTCAAATGCTGCCCTCCTTGACATCCTGAGTTTGATCCCTGAGATATGCACAGTAGAAGGAAGGAGCTGATTTCTACAAGTTGTTCTCTGATGTCCAGTCATGATGCATGTGTCCATCCACATACATTAAACAAGTAAAATAAATAAATGTAATTTTAAAAGATTCATGTCATACTAATAAAAAGGAAGTGTGAATATCTGATTGTCACCTTTCTTTATTAATTAAAGGAAATAATAAAATAACATTAGTATTGGTATCATGGATAACAGAATTTACAGAAAAACTAGTCAGGAAAGTATTGTATTATGCACTGAGTTTTACTTTTCTAGGGAAAAAAATCTGATTTGCATGACACAAATAGGCTTATTGTTTATTTTCTCTTCACTAAATTGTGACTCAGCCGAGAACCATGTTTGAGGTGACATATCAGTTATTTTCTTTGACACATAAGTACTGTATTTAAATGAATTATTTCTTCCTCCATCTCTCCCTATGGAACTTCTCCTTGCCTTGCCACTACCTCTCAAATCTGTGACCTCATTAACTATTATTGCTGCATATTTAAAATATAACCAATAATATAAACACAAGTATTTAGAATTATGTTCCAAAGACTGATTATATATTTCATATAAATGTATTTTATGTAAAAATCCTCTCCTATGCAAATGTGTGCAATAGATTTTAAATAAAATTTGATTGCACACAAAATTTAGTAGATACAAAGCCCAATTATATATCGTTGAAAGGCATTATCCATTTCTTTGTGTCCAGGCTTATAATTGAATACCTATATTGTAATTATAGAATAATTACAGGCTAATACAGAGTTTCAAGCAGAGGAAGAATAATAGAGTTAAAATATGACATATGCTATAGATGTTTACTAGATTTTCATAGGATATTTACTCCAAGAAATCTCTAGTAAATACCTAAATTAAACCCAGAAATAATAAAAGAAGGAAGGGAACAGATATAAAGACGTGGTGCATTTGGTCAATTTGTGTGTTTTGAAACACAGATCGAGCACTAATCACACAGCTGGTGTGAAAGATGAAGGCATTAGCTGAGATCATCACTCAGAAGTCACTTTTAATAAATAAGGCTTAAGTTTTAGAGGTGTAGCTAGATAGCAGAACACTTGATTACATGTGAGAGGCTTGCTTTTGATTACTAGCAACACACATACGCATACACACACACACACACACACACACACACACACACACACACACACGTGTGCAAATAAAAGTGAACATTTTGTGTTTTTTGAAATCAAGCTGTATTTAGACAAGAAATTAAAAGAACATCCATGGGAAAACTACTCCCATTTTTATATTAAATCTGTGTTTTAAGAGAATAGTGAGAATTAAAGAGTAAAGTAAGTGAAAGAGGTCAGTGTTGATTTAGCACAGAGGCTGTAAGGTTAACTAATGAAAAGAATAGATGAACTCTATATTGCAGTATGTCTGGGAAATGGGTGTGAACAAGACAGGAGGGGATCAAGGAAAACTTTTCCAGTTAGAATAAATAAAATGGTAAGTAGTGCTTTTGGAGAGTGTGGTTTATTCTCAAATCAATAGCTGTAGAAAGATAAAAGAGCAAAAGACTTGAGAGGGTACACAAAAAGACATTCACAGTATAGTAAAACACAGTTTTAAAAATTTACTTAAAATTTCAAAACATGAAATATGTTTTCAAATCCGAAATGGTTACACAAAATATGTGTATAAGGATCACACGGTTGTGATTTTGTTTGTGTAAGTGTCTATTATTTGCAATGGCCCACCTGTACACTATATGAGATGAAATAGAGCATACTGAGGTATATGGTGTGAGGTGTCAAAATCCCATACAATTCTGTACTTACTATAAGGAAATACATAACTATAAAATCAAGCAAAGACAGTTCACAGGTGTCTATATTAATAAAAATGGAGGATAAAAAGAAGGTAAGATATTTGTAAAATTCAGAGCAAATCTATTTTCACTTAAGGAGAGTGTGTCACCAAATTACATTCTGTTAACCTGACGGTGAAAAGTGTTTTTACTGGGAGACTAAGATCTTAAGGTTTGAGTTTGAGATTTTCCTTGTAAGGGCTCCAGGCTGAATTTGGATTCTGGAAATTACCTACTCATTACTAGGCCTAAGAGCAATTACTACTTAAGTTCCTGGGTACATTCAATTACCTAAAGAAACTCTTGCAGAGCTGTGCCATGACTCCAGTCGCTCTGTCACAATCCAGAGTTCAGTGATCTATTAGCAGTTTGTAAGGCACCACGGAAACTGAGGATTCAACCCATCTCTAGAATCAAGGTTGATGAAATGGTTGATGCAATTAGGTCTTCCTTGTGATTACTAAGTCATGCAGCATTTAGCAATTTTCTTTCTCTTTACACATTCTTCAGTAAGCATTTCAGAATGTCACTCTACAGGAATCACACAGTTGAGAATTTGAAAGATTTGAAAGAAATTAATTATTTGTTGAGATTTTAATCATATATTTTAAGATATGCAGATTTTCTGCTATTATTTATTCAAAACTTAGTGCTGAAGACCATCAACTATATGAATATAAAAATCCTATAAAGTATTTTTGAATATTCCACATTGAAAGGTGGATTTCAGAGATGAAAATAAACTAAATAAAGTAAATGTACCTCATGTTCATAACTTAAAATTTCAAGTTTGCTGTCCTGCGTGGTCTTCACCTGAACAGCATTTCTCAGAAATATAACTACAAGGAGACAGATGATCCATTTTCTTAATACAAAGAAACTATCCCCAAATAAAACTTGTGGGAATTTGGTGTGAGATGGGCTTGCTTTTTCTCCTGTTTGCCATTCATTAGCATTTAAATGGAGTAGCTAAAAACACAGAGCTACAAACCTGCAATAAAACACATAAGACAGCATAAAAATGCACTATCTATCCTCCCGACCAATAGAAAGTGGAAATTTCATTGCTCTGTAATGAGTGTGTGTGTGTGTGTGTGTGTGTGTGTGTGTGTGTGTGTGTGTGTATGTATGTGAGAGAGAGAGAGAGAGAGAGAGACAGAGACAGAGACAGAGACAGAGACAGAGACAGAGACAGAGACAGAGAGACAGAGAGACAGAGACAGAGAGACAGAGAGACAGAGACAGAGAGAGACAGAGACAGAAACAGAGAGACAAAGAGAGAGAGAGAGAGAGAGAGAGAGTCTGTGTATGCATCGGGGTTAAAACTTTATTCTTTGTTTTGTACAGTATTATATTGTTTATGGAAAAAGTTCTATGATGGAGAAGTAGCAAGAGATATCCAAGAATAGGAGGTAAGCAGTTGAGACTGCAGAATGAAAATTTCTTATGAAGCCTGGTTAAATCGGCCTTGTATTTCAGGAAGATTCCATTAAAGTTATTCTAGAGACAATGCAGATTTTTTTAATCAGTAGCAATCACCTTAATTGGCATTGTTTCTTATTTTGATGTCAATAGTAAATGAAAATAGATGCCATAACAGGTTATTTTCACAGGATAAAGACCCACAATAAAACTGGCCTTTTCCTAGATGATAACATAGCAAGTACTATTTACAGAGCTGGACATTGCTGAATTTACATGCTCCCTCAGCTCATTTCCAAGGAACCAGGGCACAGTGGATTTACATTTCTGCCAAGGCTAGGTGACATCGAGTAAGACAGGAGTCTGCTTTAGCTCCTTGAGTCTTCTCTCCTCACTTTTTTGTAACCTGAATGCCTTTAGGGTGGAACTGAGGCAGAAAGACTAAGAGAACAGAGGCTGTGAAAATTGGTGATGGGTTGTTACCTGACCACCCACATGAGATCCCAGCCTTTAGAGGAAGCCCAACCCTGAGCCCTACTGTGAAAGGATCCTGGCTTGTCAACTGAGGTTAGAGCAGGCTGTTGGGTCCTGATCATGGGCATCCTCTGGTGATTCTTTGTTTCCTGTTGCTTTCCTATTACATACCACTTATCACCAAATTATCAACAGCTTTCTCATTGGAGTGTGCCAGTGCCATCTTTTCTTGTATGCTATGCTGAGTAAGGACTAAGACAAGTCACTTATGATTTATTAACTGCTGGCTAAGTTTGCAAACACAGGAAGCAGCATTATCACTTCTTTATATTTCCCCAAACATGTATGCCTCCAAAAACAAGTTTGATAAAGCTCCACTTCCTAAAACCTAGCTGTCCTAGAAGAAAAAGTATCATAATTTTCTAAACTTTGCATGTGGATGTTCACAAAGTGGTAACTCTTGAAATGTGGGCAGCAGCAGGCTGCAGGCTTGGACCCTGAACTCTGGCTTTGCTGGCATTTCAGTCTGTCTCAATAGTTTACATCTACGTTCTGTCACGTTTAATACATCCAGACCTGTTTACATTTTCAATGAGAAAAAAACCTCTCATGTAAACACAGCTTATGGTTTGGGAGATTTTAATTGTTGAAGGCGGTAAACAGACTGAGAGCTTGTTTTAGTTTTGAAAAATATTAAATAGGGAAAGATACCACTTGATTTTAATATACTCTGTCACAAAACAGTTTCTAAGAGTTCTTGCAATATGAGGGTCATTTGCCAACTTACTGATGTTTTACAAAAATCATAGCAAAGTTTATTCATTTGATGCCTAGAGTTTTGGGTGGAACAAATCAATTTTCTTGAGGTTTATTTCTTAGCTACTAAAATGAATGTTTTGTGAAATATTCTTTGTATTCATTTGATAAATGACCCCACCCATTGTATAAGTTTCCATTCATTAAGAATACACCTCTGTGTAGTTTGCTGCTCTATAGGCAGCTAATTATCACACAAAGTTTCCTGTGCAGTCCAGACCGTTCAAGAAGCCGTTCTACAGTCACTGCGTACATTTTCCTCCTGCATTTACAAGTGACAACAACATTGCAGCAGTAAGTACATTTGGGTGTCATTTCTGGCAGACCTTTAAGGCTATGTTTTCAAAGGGTAAAATCTAGGCTTGTAAAACTCAACTGGCACCTGCCAACTTGAGTTGGACAGTCCTGTTTGCCTGTCTCCTCCAAACCAGTGAGATGACTTCATCTTAATTATTTTCCAGCCCTCAGTCATGTAAGATAGCTCTGATTTCCTCCTTCTTGTAGTACTATGGGAAGCTATTGAAGTGTGTAGAGAATAATGAGCTAGATAAAGAGAAAAACAAAAGACAACATACACTGCAGGGCATTTGGCAGGTCCAACTTCAGTGACTATCATTGATTACCAGCTACAGACTGCTAGGGTCTCCACACAGCGGTGCATGCAGCAAGCTTAATGTTTTACTGCATAGTGGAAACATTTAACATCTACAGCCTTTAAAGCAAAAACTTTAATCCAGATTTACTATTATCAAGAAACTTCATTTTGAATTTTGTCTTGCTATTACTATACATGCTTATCTAAAATATTGAGTATAAACTCTAATATTGCTTTAAATGGGGCTGCAAGATCTTACCTAAGTCAAGACCCTCCTTTTAACAACTGAGCTTTCTATTAAAATTTTCTACTAAAATAAAATCTATGATAATTGAACACTATAAATCTAAATACCACACAAAAATTAAACATCTCATATTCATAATTATAATTACTCAACCTACACAAGCTTTAATTAGCAAATTTATAGCATCTTAAAAATTTATTAAAAACAAAACTGTGACAGCAACAACTTTTTCATTTAAAGCTTTTATAAATGGCGTTTTAGAATATGAGTCTAGTAAACCTGTTATATTTTTCAACTGAAGTTAAAATTCCAAAGATTTAAATATTAAGCCACCACCATTTATAAATATCTTGGAATAATTAACTTATTAAGTAAATGATAAATTTTAAAAGTGATCTAACAATATTTGTCAAAAATAATTTATTAATCTTGTAGCATGTTTAGAGTAGAGAAATCAAAGGAATGATTTTTAGAGCTCTTTCCTTCACACTAATCTGTTGTTAAAATGTATAGCATCACCAAGAATTTTGCCTGGTCATTCTTGTTCACATGCAGGCATAAGAAAACAAAACACATGTAAAACATTTTTAGTAACCCTGCAAAAGAAACAAGGTAAAGTGTACAATTTATACAAGTGACGTACAAATTTATAAATGTATTAAAATGAAAATTATAATACATGGGAATTCATAAATAATGAGATAATTATACATAATTCATAAAAATATTCTTAATTATGGATTTAAATTGTTGAATGTAGAAGAAAATTAATAATCTATTTGATCAACCCCAAATGTATATGCTTACCACATAGTTTTTTATTAGTTTAATAATACGTAAAGGTTTTACATTACAATATTTTAAGTATAAAAACAGTGTCTGAGTTTTGAATATATGGATCAGTAGATACATTATGGATTGATTCTTAAGACTTACATACTTCAGTCGCCACAATCATTCAGTGAGTAAGGACGCTTGTAGTGCAAGCCTAGTGACCTGTGTTTAATCTCACATAAATTCAGGAGAGAATAGAGGACAAAGTTGTCCTCTGATCCCTACTTTCCCATTGTGACATGGGCTCCCTCTATACATCATGTTATATACAGCACAGCAATAATGAAGCAGGAAGTGTTTCTTAAAGACTTACATACTAAGCAGTACATTTTTTTTTAACAGCAAACAAATTTTTTATGTTTTTAGAATAAAAGTAAAACAGGAGGAATAAGAGTTATTCTGTCTACGATCAGGTAATGGCAGGGATGCACACTAAAGCCCGGAACCTTCGGGGCTATACACACAGAGGGAAATGTTCCACAATTATGTCCTCTGAGCCTCACTAATCACTGGTTTTAGTAATGATGGGTTTGCTTACAACTCTGTGCTGCAATGCCCTCACTTGAGGGCTTTAATTCAATACACTTACTCAAAGCAACATCCATGAGAATCGCATGACAATAATGAAAAAAAAAACTCAGAGCTTAGTCATCTTTATGTACTTTAAACATGAGTTTCAGTAACTCAAAACTATGACAGTGACTGAAATATACAAACAGTATGTGACATGGCATAAATAAGTTACATAAAAATAGCTCTTATTTATTTGGGTTTCAAACTTGAGGACTAACATTATGGTTTGTATTTTTTTCTCTTTTCTTAAAAATAGTTATAATCACTGGAAAAAATCCATAATACCACGTGCCCAAGGAAATGAAATTTAACTGGCTAGCTAAAAATTGACGCTTTTGGTGCTATGATTATAATCAACGAGGAATGTGGTTAGTGCTGATAATTTTGTTTTCCGTGATAAATTTGCTAAAAACATATTTGATTATTATAGAAAGTACCATGACAAATTGGGGAATGTGAAGGAAGTTGACAATTATTTGAACTATAAACAATATGAATGAGAGAGACATCAATTACAAATATTACCCCAGAAAATGTCAGTACATTCTTACACATAACTTATTTTCTAATAAATCAATGTTTCCACCCTTTCATTAAGCAGACAGATATTTGGAACTTGTACCGCAATGCTCAAAATTATACTTTCTCAAATTAGATATTTAAATTAAGAGAGGGAATACAGTCTAAATATAACTATATTTAGATTCTAGTAAATAAAATTACTTCTATCTGAAATTAAAAAGCTAAAAGTATGCCCATTCAGTTATTCATTCATAGACTGACATCTTTCAAGTGAACAAAGTTAGTTTCCATTTTGTATAGAATTTTCTTCCAAATTTCTCCAGGTATGACAAAAATGGCTCATTTTCTATTTAATTTTCACTCAAAATTAATTTATCAGAATGATTAAGCCTTATCAGAAATATAAGTTATACTCTCTAGCACCAAGATGAAGTTTTTCCAAATACTGAAGGAAAATGTGTAGGATGATACTTTTTTTCTTTTACTGCTTGAAATTTGCTTATGGGGTTATCAACATAATGGTTTTTACTGATGATTACTATAAAATAAATACGAATGTTCACATACATAATGTCAGGATTTAATGTAGGTGAAATATGCCACCATTTCTCTCATTGACTGCTCTCTTTTAAAATGAACAAAAAAAATAAATAAACGGATGTGCAGGGAACTGAAATCAATTCCAATTTTTACTTGAAACTTCCACTTCTCTGCTCACTTGCAAGCTTTAAACACTGGACTTAGAAGGAACTTCTGATCTGACATTGAGAGTTATTAACTAAGGCGACTCATGTAGGTCAATGATAACTACATTTGTTTTTTTAAAGTCAGGTCACCATTAAAGAATGGTCTCATCTAAAATTAACACTGTAGAAAGTTCCACGATGTCATTTTATATACTATAGTTTAGATATATTTAAACTGCTCTGAATTCCCCTAGACATCTGAGATCCTAAAGATTGTATTTTATTCTAAAGAAAATATGAAAAGTTATAATCCAGCAACACAGAAATGAATAACAGAGTTGTTTGTCTTCAGAAATCATGATTATTGGAATATCCAGGAAATATCACACTGTAATGGCAGAGTTAGGCAGAAGTAGCATTATTCTGAGGTTAGCTTGTAGTATGTATTAGATGCAGCAATTTTATTCTATATAGTCACACACAAGGACTCGCATTCTATTTTGTATTATAATAGAAATTTGTAAATTTTTAAAAAATCTAATATGATTCAAAACCTAGTAAAATCTACATACCCAAGTTATTCACTACCTTTTTTACAGGAGTATGGGTATAAAATTATTCCTTAAAATAAAAAGGGTAAGATTTTTAAATTAAATTGCACTGAATAGAGAATATGTACACATTAATGGTGTATATTAACTGCATAAAAGCTGGTTAGGTTAAGTGAACATGGCTAGTTTAACAAAATTGAGCAATTTATGCCTAGTACTATATTGCTTGGTATAATTAAAGCCAAGGAATTCACAGTATATATATTTTTTCTGAATCACCTGGTTTGTCCTGATTGTTTTAAGCACAGCTGTAAAGTTTTGAACTTTAAGAGTCCCTTTGAAGGTATGGCAGATGTTGGCTTTACTAACATTACTGGAAAGGCTAACTGGTGCAATGGTCCAAAAATGTTTAGCGCATGCAATGACAATGTCATAATTTTCTATTAAAATTGAATTGTACAGTTAATTGTTAATTAACTATAAAGGAAGGCTAAAGTCTATAAGTATTTTATTTTATATTGGTAAGCGTATGGGGTTTATATTAGTGTGCTTTCATACTTGTTTTCCAAACAGAAAAACTGGACAGTGTTATATATTGAAGTTGTTGCATTATTTACAATGGATAAAAATGTAAGGTTTATACACAATTTGGTTGTTTAGCACTATTTCCTAGTGTTTAAATTTCCATTAGAAATGAACTTAGTTATTAGCAACTGCACTCCTATTAGCAACAGGTATATGCAGACTTGATATCAATATTGCCATAATGTGAAGCAGTGTAAATACTCTCAACTGTAAATACACAGTGATTGTAATGCCTAAATATATGTTGTTGCTACTCTGATTGGTGTAATATTTACCTAATATAGTCCTAAATCTCAGAGTGTACAATATAATTTACCAGACATTTGTTAATTATGTTGAAATAATCGAGCTGGGCCTAATGAGGCTTATGCGTTGATAAAAGAACAGTATTATAACTATTTTCTATGTTACTTTATCCTCTAGTAAGTCAAAATGTTTACACAAGAGTATCAGATGACTTGATCTTCAGTTGAATGTTCACTGAAAAAGGCGATAGATGGCTTGGAGTTAAACTTACCTATGATCTAATCGATGTTAACTCAGAGATTGAACATATAGATTTTATTTTCAAAGTGTACCAAGACAACTGATGCTTGCCTGTGATGGCCTATCAATGGAAACATTCTTTCTACGTTGGTCCCCATGATAGTATCCTTGCTAATGATCATACTTCCCGTTCTTGTCAAGCGTTACTACACCCCCGGTTGACACAAATTTCTATTCTGTTTGCTTGTTTCTATGTTCTAAAATGAGATTCACAACATGAAAACAAGCTTCCCTTTGCTGTGTGGTTATTTTCCATCGGTAAATGTGATGGAAACGACTGTTAGTCAATTTTAAGTCGGTTTTTATGAAAATAACTTAAGGATGTAAATTTTTTAGTCCTACTCTCCATTTCTGCAACTAAAAATAACTGTGGCCCAACAAAAACTCCTTCGAGTGCATAAATAATCTTTAGGGCATTGATTCAGCTAAGAAGCTGGCCATGGTTTCCCCTTGCAGAAAGAAAAAGTGCTTCTGGCTCTTGCTGTGGTAGCTACCAACCTGCTGAGGCCATCCAAGCACTCCAGTTCATAAATGCCCAGCCTGGGGAACCCCAGTGCATTCTAACGTTTTCACTGGTATCTTTTCAATAGCTTAGAATTTCCTATGTAGTTAAAGATAACCACTGCAAATCAATGACAGTGCTGGTAAATTGCTTAGACACAGCTAATCATTGTGGAGCATTAAAAAGTCATCCCCGACCTAGGAAAATAAAAGTTCAACCATCAGGTTGGTAAGGGTCACCCCACAAGGAGGCCAAGAAAAGTTTCTGTCATTTTTCAACATGATTTAAAATACACAGCAGTTACTGCCATACACTGCAGAACACCTGGACTAAATTGCCTAACATGCTACATTCTTTTCCATTATTTCCAATGCCCAGATTCACATTTCCTAAATCTCCATAGACTAACACAAAAGATTAAATAGATGCAAACTTTTTTTTTTTTTAGTTAAGTGACATCTTCCAAAGTATGTACCCAGGTTGCCATGTTCCTTCAGAGCAAGATGCAATTAAAAAGGAGGAGGAGGAGGGGATGAAGAAGGAGAAGAAAAAGAGAAACATCTTAATAATGAGAACTATAGCTAAGGGCGTTATGTGCTGTCTAGAAACTCAGTTTCTCTGAACTGCCACAATGCACTTGCTACTGAACTTTCAGGCCCTGGAAACCACTGGGGAGAAACCTTTGCTTTAGCTGCTCAAGTAATCCACACTTTCGCTGTTCACTCTGCTGCATCTTCTCCCACCACTGTCCGAGCTGCTCTTGTGCTCTCCGGAGCATCTCAAAACTCTACTCAAACAAGGAAGGCTTTTACTTTCCACTTTCGAAGTTCAGGGATTTTTTTGTTTGTTTTGTTTTTGTTTGTTTTTTTCCCATAGGATAGCCTCACCTGAGTCTAATCAAGAATGACCTTTCTTCAAATCCTCATCCATTTATTTATTCACGATTTTTAGATGTATTTCTTGAATACTTCTAGATTTCTAGATAGTGCCTTTTTCGGCAAATAAGTTAAATGCTTTTTAAAATTATTACTATTTTAAGTAGAATGCTATTTACGGAACTCTGAAAGCGAAACGTTAAAAAAAGAAAAAAATAAAACTTTTCTTTCGAGTATTTTGTCAAATCCCAGTTAAAGTTCAAGATATTGAGCAATAGTCTAGAAATCCAGTTAAGGATGGGAAAACTCGAGCTGTTCAGAATTGGGAAATTGTAAGGGAAAAACCAAGAAGCGCATGCATGCACACAGGCATGAACGCCCAGCCGATGCAACATCCCAAGGCTCACACCCCTCCCAACTCGTGGATGGAGCGCCATGCTCCTTAACCGATTTCGCATACTGTCACTCGCTCTTTTTTCACCGCCGCTGGAAAACTAGTTTATGGTCTTGTAGGGCTTTGAAGGGGCTGGACGTAGATATATTAACCTCAGCGAAACACGTGCTCCCAAATTACAGGGCCGAAGCTGCAAGGACGAATTCGGCCAGGCCACTGAGACTGGAAGAGCTAGGTATTCCTTAGTTTGTCTGTGAGAACCTTCTCGCAAATCCCTGCCCCTTCCCAGCCCAGGGAACACTCTCCTTAGAGGTGCTCTGCCCGCACTCACCTGAGCTGTCGCTTTTCCTCTTGCTGCCACTTCTCTTTTCTACATCCGCGGGTGACAGCGCTTGGCGGCCATAGTCCCCTGGTGCGCACGCGGCCCCGGTCGGGGTGCTGGAACCCAGACTGGATGAGTTGGAACACAGGACCGGAGGGCTGTTCCCCAGCTCCGGAGGCCCTCCCGAGTCGGGCTGCAGGCACAGGCTGTGCCGAGCCGCGCTAGGCGGGGAGGACATCTGCGGGAGGTGCCAGTTGCTCTGCAGAGCCTGGTGCTGCTGCTGCTGGTGGTGGTGATGGTGGTGATGGTGGTGGTGGTGGTGCCCCCTGTGATGCTGGCTGGCAAACATGCTCTCCTCGTTGGGGTATCCCGCGATTATGCAAGACGAGGAAGATGTGGAGAGTTCGGGGTAGGACATGTGGTCAGATCTTCCATGGAGGGCCAGAGAAGACTGCGAGAAAGGGTGCAAGCCTTGTGCTGTGGCGTGCGGGCTGCGCAGGCAGCCAAAGAGGGGGTGTTCCATGGCATGCAAGTCTGGACTTCCAGGCAGAAGACTTCACGATGGTCCCAAAGGCCACCAAGCTCTGTGACTTTTCACTGGAAATCCTAGAACTCTTTTTTCCCCCCACACTCACACACTCCCTAAGAGTCGCGCCTTTGAGCAGAGCTGGCTAATCCCAGTCCAGAGCCTTAGCGGCCAGTCTCCTGCACATATAAACACTGGGACCTGGAGGAGCTTCCCTCGCAGCTGCTCAGATGTCAAATGTGGGAGAGGTGGAAGCCAAAAGAAGGTGGTCCCAGAGAACTGCTTTCACGGGGGGGAAATGGCTCAGAGAGGTTATAAATAGAGTGTAATGTGAGCTGGGGGCTGGCTTAGGAGCCCAGAGCTGACCACATGCAAACTCTCTCCAAAACTCCCGCTCACTCAGCGCCACCATGCTCTCTCATTTCCAGTTCCCAACTGCTGGCAGGACAGGAGCGGCTGCTCCACGCCCGCCCGGCCCTGGGAGCTTCCACGACAGCCAGTGGAGAGTCCAGAGCCTTAATAAGCAGGGCCACCTCGATCTGTCCCATAGGCTCCCAATGGCCAGGCGCGCACCCACTCTCAGTCTCGCTAAGCCAGCACCAAGTGTCCCGTCCCGAGTCTCTTTCAGCTCTTGGTGGGGGTAGGGGTGGGAGTCACCTGCAGGAGCTCCGGAACTGCTCCCTGACCTTGCGGACCAGGAGAACTTATGAGAATTCAAGAGAAGGGAAAAGGCTAGAGCAGTCTAGCTTTTCAAACTCCGATACTCGCAGTTCCCGCGCCCGGGAGCGCAACATGGTTTTCCCCTTTCAGTTGTCTGAGGATAGGTTGTTAAAGATAAAATAAAATAAAATAAAATAAAATAAAACTGATGCCAGGTTGGAAGTTTCAGGGCTGTGCCCCAATGATAGCATAAAGCTGTTCTAAGTGCGGAAAAGAAAGGTACCTGGTTGAGTGAGGGATGGAAAGCTTGAAGCAGAGATGGACTCAATTTCTGATGCCCTGGCATCACACAAGTGCTGCTCCAACTTGTGTCTCTTTCCTCCTTTTTCAGACCCTCCTCCCACCTCTCTTTACTAGTCCAGCTCGCTCAATTTCCTAACCATTAGCTCACCGAAAGTTTTCCTAGGTCAGTGATAATCTGAAGCAATGTCAAATGAAATGTGCTCCCAGTTTAACTCTTTAGGAGCCAATCGACAGCCCCCTCTAATCCTTCCGGACAAACATTGTCTTTTTCTGTCTGAGGTGCTCTTTTCACCCTTTCTGTTTCTCACCGCTTGTCTGTTGTAAGCAGACACCACACTGAACACTCTCCAGTTCTCTCTGCTAGGACTGTTCAGTTCCCCCAGTTTACAGTCTCCTCCTGGAAAAGAACTACACAACTTGCCACTGGTGGATTTTGGAGAGCTGGGGATAGGCTGGGTTTGACACAGCCACTAGCCTAGGGACTTTACTGTGGGTCCTGTCGTTTACCCACATTCTGAGTGTGCCACTATGGTTAACTGCGTATGTTTATTGTCTGAGTGACCAGAAGATGATGGCCAAGTCTTTGAAATTGCTAATGGGGTTAATGAGTACAGCAACCTGAACTAGACATCTGGTTTAAATTAGGGAAAGGTATTGATTAATTTTGGAGGGGGTGTCCCCAAGGCAGAACCCTTCCCTTGGCCTGTCCTGGTATTAGTCTGCTGCCCTTTATTTTAAGAGGTTCTCCAGAAGGCGACTTCCAAACAAACCTTCACATCCGTGTGAAAAGTAGAATTGTTTTTCACTTCTTAGAGATGCGGTGGAGTGGGGGTTGATCAGGAATTCGAAGATTTGTAAGCACTGCTTTCTTTAACGGAAATTGAGCCCTATTTTGAGGGAAATTAGTTTTGCAGACTTCGTTAGGGAAAAAAAAAAAAAAAAAAAAAAAAGGACCTAAAACTTTTGTTCACCAGCTGCTCAGCTTTTCAGTCTGAGGCTGAGCTGGAACCTGTAGCAAGTCTTTGACGGTAAGGTCCTTTGCCTGTAATTTGGGAACTAACCCTGAAAAGAGGCGCTGAGTGTTCTTGGGGTACATGGCTGCTAAGAGCTTTAGTTACTGGCAGGTTGGCATCCAGAACTTAGATCTTAAGGCTTTTTCTCCTGCCACTACCCACACCCTTGGCTTTTTAAGAATTAAAAAAAAAGTGGGTGGGAAGTGTATTCCTCCTATATGATCGGAATATATTTTGATTTTTCTCTCTTTATGGTTTCAATATGTGCTGTGAAATTAAATGTGGAAGTACAAAGTGCAATGACAAATTTCCTCCCTATACTCCCTCAGCATTTCAGTTGATCTTGGATCCTGAAAGCATTAAGGTTTTATTCAAACTGGAATTCTCGCAATTAGTCCAATAAACATAAAAAAATATCTGCAGGGTGTAAGGTCCCTCAACTAGAAGGGTTGTCAGAAAGGACTGAGAAAAACATACTTCATCTATATAGAGTGGCTGACAAAATCCATGGCTATCCTTTCCGTTTGTGTTGTACAAATCTAAAGCTAAACCATTAGGAAATGAACAGTTGCATTGCAGTAGGATGGTGCAGGCAAGAGTCACTAGCAAGAACAGTCATTTTTATCTCCTTAGAGGCTGGCATTCTGTGAGCCTGAGGGGTGGCTATGCGGGCTTTTTTCTCATTCACTACGTTATATGTTAAAAGCATATCGAGAAATTCCTCTACAACCTGCCTCAGTCAATTATCCTCTAGGAACCTGAGGACAGCAATCTGGGAAAGAAGAGTTAGAAAAAAAAGTTAGAAAAGGAAGGGATCCCCACCACAGCATGCACTTAAAGGGCACTCACACGAAGCTTCTTTGAAATTGAAGGTACAGAGCATCAAATACCCTGAGACAGAAGAAGTTCAGATCTCTAGTATAAAGCATAGTACAAGCAAGATGTCATGGGAAAGGACAGGGCGATTAAACTCAAAAGGAGCAAAGTTAAATGTGGCTACCAAAGTTTCATAATGTTTAAATACTAACACTTCCATACTTTCAAAACTTCCCCCTTTTAGAGTCTTTGTAATGATATAGAATTTTTAGTCTTATATTCTAAGTAATGATTATTTTTTAATGTAGGAAAATGATAACAGAAAAAACAACAACAGCAGTAGCTGTTTTAATATTCACACTTACACAATCCAGAGATTAACTTGACTTTCAATAACAAAGTGAATTATGAAAATTCTAATAATTAAAATATCTGTGACATTAGAGCTATACTATTTATCCTTCATAAGCATGTATTACAGGAAAAGAAAAAACCTGTTTTGTTAGCATGAATATCAAATAAAGGGTTTAATACAAGTAGTACATTACACAGTGTAGGAAAATGTTTAGCTCTTGTGGGGACTCATAACCATTTAAACATTTATTAGATTCTGCAAAGTTGTGCCTGACCAATGAGGTACAGCTCAATAATAAAGACAGTTTCTTTAGATAGGCCCATTCAATGTTTAAATTTTATTTTAAGATTCATGGTGACACAAAAGTTGTCATATATTTGAGGAATGGTGAGAGTTAACAATAAATCCAAAAACAAAATTCTTTGCATTGTGCCTGATACATATAATGTCTTAGGCTTGGATGATTAATTTGTGCATAGGGATTATCCCTGAAATTTATTTCACATAGAAATGCTATTTGTACTGCATTTCTCCAGATACATAATTATATAATTCAGTTAGTTGTTTTGAAAACACAGATTTAAAAAATACATTAAAATATGCTAAGCACTAATGGCAGTTTAAATGATGTTTTACATACTCCATTTCAATTAACTAATGAGTTACCTTTCTCTAGGCATTGTGCATTATAAAATGTAAGGAACAGATGTGCTGTAGTTGTGCTTTTTCCACAACTTTAAAATGTAAATGATTTTACTCTGTTATAATTGACACTTTTATAATAATAACAAGTTGTTATATTTTCACAAATAATAGAAAACAATTAAACCTTACATCTGAAGTGTTAGGCATTATCGAGCACATTCTGTTTTTCTAGTTTCTATCTTTTTTTATATTTAGATTCATGATTTCTTCAGAAACTGGTGGTTTTCCTCAATGCATATACCATAGTGTAAATAAAACTGTGGCAAATAAAAAGTACGGCTGTGACCAAATCCATGAGACATACATAAATACTTAAAAATATATGTATGTATCTGTGATATACTTAAGTATACATATGTATTTGAGACATGTAGTTAAAATATAATTACATATAAGACATATTTGAATATATACATATTTGAAAACTAAAACATTTGAAAGGGTAGTGTTTTAAAAGACACCATGAAATATAGATCATGATTAATAAAGTTAGCCTTAAAAGATTTTATTAGTACTTCAAATATATTTGGTCAGTGTCAGCTATGATTCTAGTCACTTTCCAACTTAACATATTTTATGAAATTGATGAGGCTTTCTGCCTTCATTTCTGGACACCATTAAAATTGGGAAGATTGTAACTGGCCCCTACATCTCAAAAGGCTCAAAACAGAACGTCTTTTGTATACTTGTTTTAAGAATAGGCTTGCTTGACAATTAACTTATAATGAAGAGAATGGGAAATAATTATATTTATCTATATTTCATCTCCATTTATCATCTATGCTATTTTGTCAACAAATGGAGATACTTAAAAATCTTAAAGTTAAAACGCCAACTTTCCATATATAAATATAAATTTATAGGGCCATTAGAGCAAGATAGTTCTAGAATAAAGTGCTATACATTGCACGGTATGTTATTTATCATTAACTAATAACTATTTTATTTTATGTACAATTTGGAAGAACAGAAATTTTTATTTTTCCTGCATAATAAAGGTAATGCTGTGCACCTTTAAATGTACTGAATTGATAACAAGTTCTTAAATCTCAGAAACAAAAGTTCTATTGAAACTTAAGACTGGAATTCCAGGTAAAACCTTAGTCCTGTTCTGAGCTTTCCATCTTTAAGAGTTTGGCATGACTAATGCAGTTTTGGCACCAGTGTAGGTTATTCTTCCGTGTTTTTGTTTTTATACTTCATCCATTTCTGGAACATTATATTCTTAAAGTCACTCTTCCATTTTGAGCATGGTTTACAATTCAAATCACTGAAACTTCTGCTTTAGCTATATTAATATAGTTTCCTTCAGATAGTTAATGCAAGAGACTCAATACCTCAAATCAACTGGTTTCCATAGATGCCATTATTTTTAATGTATAAGAATAATAAATGGTTGCATATTCATGCTCCAAATGAAATGGTAAGTAAAGGCCAAGTAACATGAATTCTTATGTAACAATTTCTAAAATTTTATAGTTAGTTCTTTGCTTGGTTAGGGCTTTAAAATAACTTCCACAATGATAGGAAGTATTTTGTTTGACTCCATTTTCAAATAAAAATTGTCTCCAACAAGAAGAAAAATGATAAAATGACCACTGAGCACTTCTGTGTAAGTTGGTCTGTAGAAGTTCAGTAGACACTGACAAGTAAGCAGAAGTTTGCTGAGCAGCTCACAAACTTGAGAGTGAAATAAACTTTAACCACACTAAGAATAGTTTTGTATTTAATATAACTATTATGTCATGAGCTATATATGATAATGATAAAATCCCTAAGTATGTCTCTTCATTAACTTGGATTAAAATTAATTAGCAAGTTTTATATATGATCACCTCTCTTTCACACACAGACACATATTTGATAGACATAACAATTATGACATTTTCCTATTCTGAGAATTTTTCAAATGATCACATGAGCACAGTGAGGAAGTTAAAGTCATAACCAGTGCTTAGTCATGCATAAGCTCTGGGAAGCCGGTACTGCCGAATGGTCACTCTCTGTCTTAGAAACCTTTGGATCAAACTTGTTGTAATCAAGTGTTTTTATTCAAAATTTAATTCATTTTTAAAAGATGAGTTGTTGCTTTGTTAGGATAATGGTATATGAAAAGGAATAAGCAGAATTTCAACAGGTGTCACTTTCTGAGTTAGCCCTCTGAAGCTTTCCTCATTCCCAAATAGTAAGCCTGCCTCAACAGTCACACAGGCTAAATAAGGAGCCCAGGAAAAGGCATTTCTCTAGAACAAAGGTTACCAGTCATTTTTAACCATAGGTATTAGAATCTGTAATCAAAATCAGGGTCTGTATGTGCTACCTAAAAGTGCATATATAATAAATGAAAACTCCTCAACACTTAGATGACAGAAGATCCCAGTGGTGCCCACTGTGCACATCTTTGCTCAGTGATCAAATCACATCAGTGAGATGCTTCAATTCTACAAGTACTGTTCTGAGTCAGCTCCAGTGTTCTATCCCAACTCCGTATGTGATTTGATCTGAGTTGAAAGCCAAGTGCTTTTTGAGACTAACATTATAACCAGCAAAGTATTTCACTCACAGTTGTGGTACTATATTAGATGATTTACATTCAGATTCCAGATCCAAGGACAACCAAAGGCCTGTAGGGCACTGCAAATTCCACAACTGTTTCATGTGTGATAATATGGAGATGCCCTTAGAAGTTTTAGGTCTTGCTTTTATTGTTAGCTATCATTTTCTTTCTTCAATAGCATTAAATGCTTACTGATACAGACACAGATGTGTTATGTACACACCCAAACTACAGTAGCAGTTTGTAAACCAGTATTATCTATCATATGTGACTGACATGATATGTAATGACACAGTGTTCTAGCTATTTCAGTTCAAAAATTTGCCAAATACTAATCTCAGGTGAATAAAACCCCATATAAGTCTCAGGTTGGAAGCAGGGACCAAGATTAACAAGTCTCTACATCTCCTTTACCATAGGAAGCACAACAAGAAAATTGCATTCTCAACTGACACTCTTCCATTCATTAATTCCATCTTTCTATCACCAATATTATTAATTTATTCCAGGGCTTCACTATCCCTTCTTGAAGTGCATGTAGTTTCATGATTCTCTCTTGCTTACAGCTTTCTTTCAGGGGTAAGACTAAGAATTTGTTTGGATATTAGCTCTATTACTTCTAATTTTACAGCTATATTCATTTCAATATGAATGAATATTATCACAAGGGAAACAAACAATGTTTTGAGTGTGCTTATAATGATATGCAGCATAAGTTCTATAAATGTTGAATAAATTTAGGTTACACCATGAGTTGCACTGTCAAATACAGCCTCATGTGGGGATTGAGCACTTGGAATTTAGCATTGTAAATGAAGACTTGCTGTAAGATCAAATAATCCCTAATTGCAAATTATCAATTAATAACCTTTTACACTAATGACATCGTAAAATGGTCATTAATGGATGCCATTAATTTTAGTTCATTAAAGCATAGCATCAAAATTAAATTACTTTCATTTAACTTTATTTGTGTAGTTACTGCCATGTTTCAAATGGCCTGTGTAGCTGAAATCATACTTTCCGCAGTTCTGAGCTAGAGAGTGAGAGTGGTCATTTAATTTTTACCTCACTTATTCCCTTCTTTGCAAATAGATACCGAATTACAAGCAGATCTGTCAAAATGATGTAAGAGCAGAAATCATTCTGTAAGTTGATCCTCTTTGACCCCGAGATTTGGAGCTTCCCAGTGTGGAGCCACACCTGGAAACCTGAGAGATCTCAGACAGGCTGCAGAAATTCCTAGAACAGAAAAGCATCCTTGTTGAAGTCATCCAGTTATCCCTCTGTGCATCAGATGCATCACTGTCAATTAACTGTTGATATGCTTGGAAGAGTTTGTTTGGCAGTGGCCCTGTGAAGGAAGGCCAGCCAGGTGTATTTTCAAAATGCTGTAGACAATGCTGTCATAGTCAGTTAAGTTCCACATCTTATTGCCTTAACAAATGCTTATATTTTTACTCTTCCAAATTCTAGTTGACTCTATGGGCAGCTATTGCAGATTAGTCTTCTCAGCAAGATTCTCTAAGATGCCACAGCAGGGAAAGAGGGAGACAGAGTGTCACATACCTGGACTCATACATTGTAATCTGAAGGGGATAAGTATCATTTCAGTTCACCATTCCACAGCCCAAACAATTTATGCATACTTGCAAATGGCCTGGAAAATATTTTGGAGTATATACTACCTGGTAAACTACAGATATCTCCTTAAAGCAGGCTTTGACCAACTTCTAATACATAAAGCTGACACAGTTAAAATACATTTCTTAGGCCTTCCTCCATCTTACAATTGTATTTTCTAGTGCAGTTGCCCATGCAATGTACTCAATAAACACACTCAACAGAGGATCAATTCAAAAGGCTTCTCCTTTAGCTACATTTTAGTGCCCTAGTAGCTTCTGAACTCATCAGTAACATCTGGCTACAATGACAGCTACAAAGACATTTTCACTTGTCCTAGCTTCAAGTTTTTTAGCTTCTTTGGGTTTCAGGAATAATTTAAACCTGGTTTCCTGCTCTAAAGTAGAGGCACATTTCTAACTTCCGTTGGAATCAAAATGTTTGCATCCTATATGTATGATGACATTTGGGTTTGTTGGGTATTTTGTCTACAATGTATCTACAATTGAGTTGTAACTCAATTTGTACTTATCACATGTTCAATATGATTCCAATAGTCAAATAGTATCATAGATTCTGTAATGGTTTATATCATGACCTGTGGAAATGCTTCCTGTGTAGAGTCTTTTCAATTACTGACACTGGATTATAGCCAAGCTAAATAAATTGTGTCTAGATTTCCTATCTAAAATAAAATTGCTTACTGGTAACATTTCAATTATATACTAATTATATAATATACATGTAATTCTGCTAGCATGTTGTATAATATATTATGTCAGAATATTAGTATGAAAGTAGTTATGATCATCATTATCATCAATCTACAGGTACAAATTCTGCACATAAAAAGAAGCTATATTCTGCCTAAAATAAGCCCTATAAGAAAATGCTTATGTGTATTGCATTGTATTTATTCATATTTATATTTCTTCCTTATACTGTATTATAGTTAACAATAGCATTTTAAGAAATCCTGTGTAACACATAGATAAAAACACTGAATGAAAAATGTATTATGCAAAATATTATTTCAATATTTTAAATAAAATGTTCATGTACTTATTTTACATATATTTGTGTGTCTAACTGTGACTGTGTGTGCACGTTTTTGTGCCTGTGTGTATGTTTGTGTGTGTAAGTCAGAGGGAAACACCTATTGTATTCCTCACTTTTATTTTATGAGACAAGGTCTCTCTCTCTCTCAACCTGGAGTTTATCAACCAAGCAGCCAGGTTAATCAACAAACCTGAGGACCTTCCTGTTTCTGGCTCCCAGAATTAGGAATACAAGTGCCTGCCATTGCATTAGACATTTATACCTTCTTGGTAGGGCTTGAACTCAGGTCCTCATGCTCACACTGCATGCTCTGGCAAACATAGCCTTCTCCCTTCCCCCAGTCCCAGGCTGAATATATCTTGAGTTCTCTAATTCTTTCAAAATAAGGTTGTAATTAAAATAAACAAGTAAAATTTAGAATTTATTATTCTAAATACATTAATATTCATATTGGAACATAATAAATATTCCAAGAAATATGAAAGTGAGAGGAAGAAACTAATAACCAATACTTTTCTTTAGTACTTTGGTATAAATTTATAATACTGTTAGATTTTTTTGATTTGTTTTGATGGATATAAACTTTGTTTTAGAAATAATGAACACCCTGCTAAACAACAATTTAGTAGAATAATGTCTGGGGAACTAACTCTGCCCTAGATCTAGTACAATGTGAAAATCCTAATTACAAGCAGTTAGGTGAATCAGAATGAAATAAAATACCCTTAAATTAAATAAGAATTTAAGAATTTAAATTCACAGTGTTGAAGAATTAACATCTACTAAAATAACCTGCATATATATGGTATGCTTTAATTTAATTGCTGAGTTAAGAATGGCTTCTTGGTAATTTACATGCAATTTTAAAAATAAAACACTATAAAGTTGGAATATGGAAAGCCTTACAAAGCAGTGACTACCCAATATTAATTAGCAGAGATGGCTTTCTTCAAAAGACTCTCTATAGGATCGAACTGTGTAAAGTGTAAGTGAGAAGCAGATTGTTATGGTGGGTGTAGGTGAAGAGTCCTGTATTTCTTGCTCTTTGGACTCTCTTCTCCCTGAGGGCTCAGTGTGGCTCCCACAAAGTAAAAAATGGATCTCAGATGCATGTTTTGGTGTAGACACACACACACACACACACACACACACACACACACACACACACACACACCATACTTGATATATAAGATTTACTCAAAGTGACAGAAATCTGAGTTTGTAACTGTCATCCCTGTCAGGGGTCACCTAAAGTCTTCCAGAATAGCTTTGGAAGTTTTAATAATAAATAAATGAATTTTATTATCAGGGGAATGCTAGTATGAGTTCTAAACATTTTAATGATATATAAGAAGAAGTAAAATGTGTCATTGGGATCCTATTCCCCTTGCTGGGATGTCTCGCCCAGCCTTGATGCAAGGGGAGGGACTTGGTCCTTTCTCAACTCAATATGCCATAATTTGTTAACTCCCATGAGAGGCCTGCCCCTTTTTGAAGAGAGACTGGGGAGTGGATTGGTGTGAGGCATAGATGGGAGGTGACAGAGGGTACACAAGGAGAGGAGTGATGGGAAACTGTGGTTGGCATATAAAATAAATTAATAAAATCAATGTAAAGGATAAAAACACTTTTAGTTTGAGTAGCTAGATCTTTCTCATGTTAAAAGGGGTTTGATCACATGCAGACATTGATCATATAGCTTTTATAATCTAGTAGCTAATTTACGTATACTTGTTTTCTTTGCTAAATGAATTGCATTAGAAAAAACAATTATTTTCCTTCCAAATAGTAGCAGATAATCTGAACTGTATTCTTGAGCTACCTGTAGTTTAGAATCAACCTGCACCAACTCGAAAGTGAAAGATTCAATTGTCAGGTAAAGCATATGGAGTATGTTCCACCCAAGCTTAGATGCTGTACCTGTTGTTTCATGGTGTCTGTATTACAATTCACGGTGTTGTCTAGGATATCTTGGACACATTTGCAACCAGTTTGAGCTTGAACTTGGTGGAAGGTCCTTAGTTCAAGTAGAGGTATATTTGGAGAGCATTGTGAGACACCAAGTTCATGATCCTGCCGTTTAAAGATTCTATCTCTTCCTCTCCCATGTTGCTTCCATGATGGGAGAGAGCCAAAAGGGCCCTTGCCAGAGCTCAGCTGATGTCAGTGTTATGCGCTTTGAACTTCCAAAATGTGAGCCATATAAACCACTTCTGTAGATAATTTTAGTCTGTTTCACCTGTTCTATCACACCAATATTAAATGAACTAATGCTGCCTGGGCATATAGACATCCACACCAACATAAAATGAACTAATGTTGCCTGGACACTCAGACATTCACACCAATACAAAATGAACTAACACTGCCTGGACACACAGACATTTAGAGTTCATAGACATGAGTGTTTTTTTTTTTATTTTCAAAGAAAGATTACTAATTATAAAGAAGTGTTCAGAGGCTAAAGAAAGATAAGTATAGCAGTGGGGTTCTTTGACCTTCCTTCATTTTCTGACATCCAGAAACAGTTGTCTGGTTAAATGCCATAATTGCTTTTTGGATATTCATTTCAAACGTCACCTATGTGTGAAGACCTTTGAGGACTGACAAGTTTCCTCAAGGAGTTCTTCCCAATCAGCATCCAACACGTGCCACAATTTCTTTTAGAGAGAAACTTCATTGATCAAGGCCAGAAATGAGAATGACATTTTCTCCATTATTTCTAGTAACTTATTTGTTGTAGAATATTATTTTAAAATATGTTTCATTTGTTTATGCTGAGGAACATTTGCTTAATGATGTAAAGATGTATTGCATTCTTTTATGTTGCATTTGTTTAACTCTATGATGCTGAAACACAGCTGTCTAAAACATCTGATTGGTTTAACAAGGAGCTGAATGGCCAGTTAGCTAGGCAGGAGAAAGGATAGGTGGGGATGGCAGGCAGAGAGAATTAAGAGGAGGATCTAGAAGAAGGAGAGGAGGACATCAGGGGCCAGCCACACAGCTAGCCAGAGAGTAAGAGTTAAAGTAAGATATACCAAATTAATAAAATGTAAAAGCCCAGAGGCAAAAGTTAGGCAGGATAATTTAAGTAAACAAAGCTGCCTAGAAACAAGACAAGCGGCCAGACATTTATAAGTAATACTAAGCCTCCATGTATGATTTATTTGGGAGCTGGGTGCTGACCCCCAAAGACTAAAGAGTCATAATAAAACAACAACACCTATTAACAAAATTTTTGTATGCTGTCCCCATAAATTTATGTTATTCTGACCTTAGAGATATTAGTTTTAGTGGCACAAATGTTTCCACCAGAAAATATAATTAGTCCTTCAAACAGGCAACCGTGACCACTAATTTATATTGAACTTCTCATGCCTTGAGTCAACAGACAAAGAAGTATGTTATGGTACTGGTTGGAATGATTTATTGGAATTATTGAATGAGAAATCAGACTACCCCATGTAAAAGTAAAAAAGAATATGTCCAAAATATAGGCGATTCCTTAGATTAACTCTTGATATTTCCATGCCTTTTGATCAAGGCAGCAGAAAATTAAGAGGAATATGTTCACAAATAGAGGGCTAAAGGAACACAGTCAAAAAACTGTGACCATTGATGTGCTTGTAGAAGGAAAATGGACTAGAGAATGGATGGTAGCTGTGAGCTAAAAGTACCAGATATAGAAATATGCACTGTAATTGTGACTAAGGAACATTTCCTCTTTGTGTAGTTATAAGTATGTTTTGTTATAAATAAGAAAGTCTCTACTCCCCTCTTTCATTCTCTTTTCAGGTAACTTAAATGTTTGGCTCTATATAATAGTTAACTAGTATTAATTGTGTAAGTATTTAATTTACTGACTATTAGAAGAATAAGCATCATGGAAATTTTTCTTTCTCAATAAAGAGAATTCATTTTTATGTTTTCTGTTTGTTTGTTTCTTGAAACAGGATCTCATGTATACAGGCTAGCCAACAATTCACTATGTGGTCCAAGTTGGCCCTGAACTCCTGATTTCCCTGTTTCTACAAGCTGAATGCCAAGATTACAGATGTCCATTACCCTGTACAGCCTATATTGTCAATTTAATGTATGATAGTTTTGTCACTTGGATTTATGGCTTTGGTACTTGGTTTTATTTGGGGGTTAAAATGGTTTAACAAGATGCATATGGCAAAAACAGATGGGCAGGTGACAGTGAGTATTTGGTATGCACTGAACTTGGCTGAGAAATCTACTGATGACTGACAAAACATTGTTTAGATGTACTTGTTGGGATTTTTCTGGATAAGATTAGAATTTGAATAAGTAGATTGAGTAAAAAGGATTGCCTGTGCCAATATGTTAGAATTTGTAATTTTGTAGACTTAATAGGAAGTATTTTATCACAAATATCCATGACTATTCCTTTTAAAACATATATGGTAATTATATAGCCTTAAAATAGTTGTTGTCAAGTGCCATAAAACAAAATAATGCTTTTATTCAAAATTTGAACTGAATGCATTAACTAAAATAAAACTCTTTTTCCAATTTTGAACAATAATGGCTACTTCATCAGAAAGACAATGTACATATAAATCATGTGTTCACTACTATGCTTAGTAGAAGTGAAAATTATCAAGTTGTCTTTGACAATATATATAGTGTGTGTGTGTGTGTGTGTGTGTGTGTGTGTGTGTGTGTGTGTGTGTGTGTGGTTTTAAAAGATGGCTTAGTGGGTAAAGGAGAAAGAGATGCTCTGAAAGTATTAGACCTCAGAGTTCCAGTGAATCCCTGGGCGTGGTAGTATAGGCACAGGATCTTCACACTGTGGGTAGAGACAGGAGGATCCCAAGGCAGTTCACTGCCCAGTTTAGAAAATTAGCGAGCTCAAGTGTCAGTGAACAAATGAATCTTAAAAAAAAATTAGAAAATGAGGAAGACAAAGACACCTGACATTAAATGTATGCCTCTGTGTGTTTGTAACATCAGCATTAAAGTGTGCAGATTACCACATTTGCCAACATATGGTCACACCAAGTCTCATCTAAACAAAATGACAAATGATTGTAATTACACATAGTTTCCTCTGGTTTAGCTTTTCCCATAAGATATTATAAATTTATTTCAGATATACAATTTGCATAAAGGTTACCAAAGCTTAGAATTACCTTTGTTAAAAATGATAATCATCACATAATTTGATAAAATAAACCATGATAAAATTTGAATGAAAAAAATGCTCAGTTCATTATAATGTTTTATAAATGTGGTCAAATACTTCTTTTGAGAAAACTGATGGCTTATTGAGCTGGCACATTGTACACACAGGAAGGAAGTAGGTAACAATAGAAGAGAAGGGAGAAAGAAAGGAAGAGAGAGAGGGATGCAGAGAGAGGGATACACAAAGGAGGAAGGAAAGTAGGGAAGCAGGCAGGGAGGGAGATTACTAACAGAGCTGTGGGGCTCTAAAGATAAAATAACTTCAAGAGTCCTCATAATATTATTTAGAGAGACTACTCTCTAGAGCAGGAAATATGTAAATTGTTAAATGATTATGTTTTAAAATTAAGAGCCAGTTATGTATGATACACAGCATTTACCCACAAAGGGGTTTTATTGTATTGGATAGACTTGGGGACATTGAAAAGGATCCATCTAGAGGGAAAGGTGATGAACATTAGATAAAACACAGCATTGGAACTGAAGGCTGCGTGCTTATATACCTTTTTATTTAAATCCTGCATTAGAAGTGAGAGTAAAAAGTTTACTTGTCAGGTACTACCTGGGATAGTGGTTATAGATGAGCTTTTCACTTTTTCTAAAGAGCAACGATGTGGAAACTTTCCTTCATAACTTGTGTAGGCCTAAACAGGGAGAAAAAAATTAACTGATAGACAATTAAGAAAGTGCTCAACAACCTTAGCCATAAGGGAAATGAAAATAAAAACAAGTCTGAGATACCATTTTACTCCAGTAAGAATGGCAAAAATAAAAAACAACAACTTCAGTGTGTGCTGGAGAGGATGTAGAAAAGGGGAACACTCCTCCAATCCTGGTAGAAGTAACAACTCGTACAGCTACTTTGGAAATCAATATGGAGGTTCCTCAGGAAAATGGAAATTAGTCTATCAGCAATTCCACTCTTAGGCATATACCCAAAAGAAGCACATTCAACTATGTTCATAGCAGTATTACTCATAATAGTCAGAAACTGGAAGCAATCTAGATGTTCCTCAACTGAAGAATGGATAGAGAAAATGTGGTACATTTACACAATGGAGTACTACTCAGTGGGAAAAAAAACAATAGAATCTTGAATTTCTCAGGCAAATGGATGGAACTAGAAGAAACCATTCTGATCAAGGTAACCCAGTCACATACACAAAAAAACATAGTATGTACTCACTCATATATGGATTTTATACATAGAGCAAAGCATAACCAGCCTACAATCCACACCACAAGAAAGACTAGAAAACAAGGAAGACTTTAAGAGAGACATACATGGGTAAAAGGACAAGCTCTCCTGAGCAAATTGAGAGCACGGGGGAGGAGAGAGGGAGTTAGGAGAAAGAGAAGGGGAGAAGAGGAGGGGAGAGGAGAATGTGAGGGAGCAGGAAGGTTGAGTCTGGGGAAAAATAGAGAGAAAGATAAGAGGCACCATAATAGAGGGAGCCATGATAGGTTTAAAAAGAAATCTGGCACTAGGTAAATGTCCAGAGATCTACTAGAATGACCCCAACTAAGAATCTAAGCAATAGTGGAGAGACTATGTTAAATGCCCTTCCCCTATAATGAGATTGATGACTATTGTATATGCCATCCTAGAGCCTTCATCCAGCAGCTGATGGAAGCAGAAGCCGACACCCACAGCTAAACACTGAACTGAACTTCTGGAATCCAGTTTCAAAGAGGAAGGAGTAATGAGCTCATGGAACCCAGACTGATAGCTGGGAAACCAGCAAAGGATGGACCCAGACCCCCTACACCTGGGTATCAGTTAGAAGGCCTGGACAATCTTTGGGGCCACTGGCAATGGATCAGTATTTATCTCTAATGGACAAATGGACTTTGGGAGCCCATTCCACATAGAGGGATACTCTCTCAGCCTAAACACACAGGGGAGAGCCTAGACCCACTCCAAGTGATGACAGACTTTGAAGATCCCCATGGAAGACCTCACCGTCTCTGGGCAGCAGAAAGGAGATGGGATAGGGAATTGGTGGGGAACAGGGAGGAGGGAGAGGGAACTGAGATTGACATGTAAAACAAGCTTGTTTCTAATTTAAAATTTAAAAAATATGAGGAAAAAAGAAAGTAAAGGAAGGCATGAGTACTTTGAATTTCTTGCCCAGGGCTTTTATCTTGTACTCTAGCAATTATAGGCATCTGGTCAACCTTTGTAAGAAGTCCATGTAAACTTGAAATTAGTGCATATTCTATGGTGTCTTTGTATATGTTCAACACATTTTCATTAAATCACATTTTTTTATACTGGATTCACAGTCCAATGCAGTATCAACTCCCCTGCAATCACCACTTTTCCAAATACAGTCACATTCTTACCATACTCATCACAATACAATAAATAAAAGTATTTCTTAAAAGGAGAGAGTGGACAGAATGTCATTTTAAGTCATGTATCACTTCTGTAGTAATTTCTAAGCATATTCTTAAAGTTGATGATGATCTAAATAGCGCTTTTATTTATGTTATGTATATAACATAAATAAAAGCGCTATTTAGATGATTTATTTATCACAAATAAACAAAATAGTACCTTCTCCCTTGGTACTGAAAATAAATTGACTGTAGATTTAGGCATAATTGGTAGTCAGGTGATACAATAATTCACACAGATTGTATGAACTCACATAAATGTTTATCTGACATAGTAGCACATTGTTTCTATGAACATGGAAAGAAAGCTTATCTCAAGCCTTATAGGAATTATATCTGCAAGTCTCTACAGAAAGAAAATAATATTCACATTTCAGAAAAAGAGTTCCACTCTAACTTAGTGCCATCTCCACAGACTTTCAGGGAACTCTGGGTCATTTTTTCACTTGATGGGAAAATGTCTCCCCTCATTGCATGGCACAGCTTACAGACACAGCAAGCTGAACCTTCCTCTGATTTCACTCTCTGTTTTTTCATGCTTTCTACATTCTCAAAGACTGAAGGGAACACTTACCTCTAAACATCTGCATATATTATCTAGTGTTCCTAAAGAAATACCTTCATATTAAGAAATATGCACTGCCAATTTCCTAAGAAAATTTTAGCTGGTGATTGTCCATGTTCCCATTCCCATCACTCTCAGAGGCAACAAAGTTATAATCATGCAATGTTTGGAATTGCAATTCACAAATTTCTGATGATGCTATTGATTTTATAGTTTGTTTTAAATTTGTTCTCCTCTCATATATTACATCCCCACCATATCTTCTCTTTCCTTCTCTTCTCCCAGACACAGCCTCTACTACCATCTCCCCAGATCCACTACTCCTCCATTTCTCTTCAGAAAAGGGCAAGTCTCCCAGGGATATTAGCTGAACACAGCATGACTAAACACAACAAGACTAAGCACAAACCCTCATATTAAGGCTGGGCTAGAAGGCAAACCTTTAGGAGGTAATGGTTTTGTCAAGGACAGACAAAAGAGTCAGAGACACCCCACACTCCCACTGTTTCTTGGATGTGAGCCTAGCCCTTAAGAACTGAGCCCTCTCTCCAACTTAATTTTCTATTTTCCCTTAAGGACTTGGGATATTTACATCAAATGTGTTTCTGTCAGGCTATTTTATTCTGTATGTCATATCTCCACAGTGAGCAACAGTTTAGGAAAACCAGGAGAAAATGACCCAAGAGCAGATGAGATTGCTTAGATATGAAAGTATTGCAACTGCCATTAAACTACTCCCATCAACTTGGGGAAGTTATTTCATCTTTTAGTGCCTCAGTGTATTATCTGTGAAGAGGACATAGTCCCTGAGTTGTTACAGATGTGACACCATCTAAAGCATATCAGGTCTGGCAAATGGGGTAGTGAGCACTGGAAGAGGGTTAATTCTCACTGGATTAGTCAATGTTCTATATCTCACAGGTCCTCAAACTGAAATCTACAATAAGCATCATTTGAATACATCTAACAAGCCATCTAAAATATTTGATGTGACTCATGATAGGATTAAGTGTGATGAACTGAAACAGCATGTTCTATGTACTACCTTATTAAACTTCAGTAGTCCTTTATTAGTATTTCTTGAATATATGGAAATGATATCATCATGTATATATTTTAATTGGCCTATAGGCATGTTCCCTCAGATAAGTAAACTTCAGTTTGAAACTTCCAGTTGTGAGATTATGTTAGACACACTGAATTTCAAACAAACCTATCATTCATAAATGTTTGTTTAATAAAACTTTGATGAAAAATACTAATTCCACTATGTATGTGTTGCTGAAATAATACAACATATAATTGTATGTGATATGAAAGGTGAAAAGTATGGAATATGAAGCTCTAGAAACTAATATATGAAAGGGAATTTCAGAGATCCACTGATGAACACAAAATCGGCAAATCATTAAATGAAAATATTCAGAGAAGGATAATTGCTACCTAAATAAAACTCATGAGAAATTTTGGTGGGATAAAATATAATGACTTTACATTTTATAACAGTTTAAATTTTATGTCCAGAATAATTTAAAAATGTCTGTAAGTTTATATCCAATAGATTTTAAATCATAAGCCCAATTTAGATTCCTGACAAATAATCAGTGTTTCACATTCTTTCTTAGACATAGGTGAATTATTCTAATGAATACTTTATTCTAGAATTTTCTATTTTCTTTTAGTTATAAAACACAATGAATTTTCAAGGCTTACCAAATCTAGCTTCTAAACATACATTGGCACTTTTTATTTCTCTTCCTAATAATCTTCACAATGATGGTGGATGTCCTTCTGTATTCTCTTGTGTATTCAAGAGGGCTGAACATCACCAGGCAAGCCAAGAGCATGTGGAGATACACAGATTATTAGAAATGGGTTAATAATTAACAGAGAGCTAGCCAATAAGAAGCCTGAGCCATCAGCCAAATAGTTTATAGTTAATATAAACCTTTGTATGTTTATTTGGAAATAAATAGCTGCAGGACCAGGCAGGACAAAAACTTCAGTCTACATCACAATCCAAATGATACCGACAAAATAATAGAAACTAAATTTGGTTTACTTCGTGCATATGCTTTTGCTATTGGGTTACTTGTATGTTGGACATTAGTCTTATTTTACTTTTGTTAACGTGATTACACATATTTTGGGGGTATGATGTAATGTATTACTACAGGTAGACAAATAGTAATCATCAAACTAAGGTAATTAGAATTTTCACAAATTTTAACACTTTCCATCTCCTTGTGAAAAAAGTCCCAATTCCCTCCTTTCAGTATTTTAAAGTATGCAATACATTGCTATCCTTCTGCTGTACTATCAGATAGACTAGAATTCTTCCTATGCAACTGCAACGCCCTACAAATTCAGAAACTTCTCATGTGAACAATGAATGGGAAAAGTGTATGTGTGTTCACATATGTGTATTCAAAATTATTCAAAATTGTTCCCAGGTCATGGAAAAATAAATTTTCTTCACCACTAGCTAGCTTTCAGAGCTTCAGAGTATTGTTCAGGCTGCTGGCAAAGGTGTCCACCCAATTATGAATCCTTGAAGTACAATGATGGCCTGACTAGCAAAATTTACCCATGAATACATGTAAGTTGTAGGGATGATGAACCACATTCTCAGTGGGTTTACGGTTCACTCCACAGGAGAAAATGCACACCCACTTCTGTAAATCTTGCCAAGAAATATTGACTGGAACATCATAGGTTACAGGAATAAACCTTCTACTGTTTTTATGCTAAATAGATATATCTGAATCTACGTTCATATGAGAGAGAGAGAGAGAGAGAGAGAGAGAGAGAGAGAGAGAGAGAGAGAGGAAGAAAGGGAGAGAGATGAAAGATTGCTTAATGGGTATAGCCCGTGGAAAGTTACCTGCCTGCCGTGGATGATCCCATACTCATGGCTATATGGACAACATAAATTGAATTTGGTGGGTAATGACAACCAGAAACAAAAAAGGCATGGGATTAATAAACTGATGGGGAAAGAGGTAAATGCATGAAAATATATTGTATGCATGTATCAAATCTCCTATTATTATATTAAAATCTTCTAGTCAGTCTGTGTGTAGTCAGTGAGGAGAGCCTCTCCCTTCTCACATATGACTATTTCCACACACATTCATTTTCCTTATCTGTTTGATTCTACACATGTGTTTGTTTTTCTCCTCCAATCATCTTTGTGCTCCCAAAGATATGACTTTCTGCTTTGGTAGGCCAAGTCCTAAGAGTACCTGACACGAATCAGTGCTCAAAAGTTATGATAAAAAGAAATGGGTGAGTGTGTAGCTCTGTTTCCACGTAACAGTTATCGGTCGAGTACAGTATTATGTGGGCTCCCTATGAGCTGCTCCACCAAGCAGAAATGCAGAATATGCTTTAGGAGAATCAGCATTCACTCTGGTGTTCAAAAATGAGCAATTAATATCAAACAAACTCTCTATAATCTCTAACCCTGAATTCAATACAGTCATCTAAAAATAATAATCCATTACCTTAGGAAATGAGATACAAATTATTTTAATGAATATTGTTTTAAAAGTTGATGTTTATAAGCATGTAAACTACAACTATAAAATACCTCCCCTTCTGCTTTCCTCTGTTCAAATAGTTAATATTTTCTTACTTTTACCTGGAGTACCAACAAAATACAACCAGTTGCACATTGGTTTAATACTCAAGGAAAGGCAGGTGTTCACTAAAGAGAAAATTAAAAGCAGCCTAAGTGCTGAAACTCCCTTTGAACCACAAGTTTAAGTTTTAATGGTTTTACAGCCTTTTCAAGCTGTCAATGGAAAAACGTGGCTTGACATTGAACACATACCAAATCAGTAGCATAACATTTTTATAATGTCTGATTGGTCATTGAAAAAATAGTTTAAAATTCAATCCATGTGATGGAAACACCACTCAGAAAAAGACCATTCATACTGCACCACTACAAGAAAATCAGCTGCAATAGTTCCCAGTTCTTCCAGCACATGAGAACTTTTAAAGACTTAAAGTGGAACGGTTCCTAGAATATTGCATGTTGAGAATTATTACCATAAATTTTACTACCATAAAATTTACCATTAGGAGAAGAAAAATACATAACATTATTTTTTAAACCTTTATGAGTTGTAATTTTTTATGTGTTAAAGGAAGATTTCAGATTTATTTATAGGAACTCTTTGGGACTGTCCATTCATAATTCCACTAGCTCATTCATTCATTAATTTAACATCAATAGGTTATATTGTTATATTATGTCTCCTGGTGAATAGAGGCTGCCTAGTCATCCATCCAACTGGCATTTATATTAGTCACAGATTTTGTATTTTCTTTGAAAGTCCGTGAAAGGGAATTTACAGTTAAAAAACTTCAGATAACTGAAAATAGAACCGGTGTTGTTCTACCATATATGCCTACCATATAAATGCATCTCTCAGGCCTCATCTGAGAAGTTTCTTTTTGCAGTAGAAAGTGATTAACCCAGAGACACACAACTGGCAAATGTGCAGAGGATCAGAGACTACAGAATTTCATCCTGAAGGGAATGTAAACACAGCATCCTTGACCTCAGGCTAATAGATCTGTCATTTTGGAAGAGGCTGTGAAAAACTTTTAACAGCCAGAGTTGGTAGATGACTATAAGAAAATATAAAAAAAGATGACTATTAAGAAAATGGTGTCCTCTAGACAGCAAGAGCAGTTGTATATTCGAACTCACAGCAGTTGGATTAGCATGAAAAAAAAAAAAAAAAAAAAAAAACTTGTGCAAGCCTAAGCCAGATCAAATCTCAGCATGGAAAGGCAATTGTTAAATGTGGGGAAAGGTAGACTCCTAGTTCTTATAAGTTGACTATGCTTTAGTGAAAGACCACATACCACATTCAAGATATTTTGGGCAGCATAAATTGGTCTGGGTTAGAAAAAAAAAAAACATGAAGTTGGGTAGGTAGAGAAGTGATCTGGATCTGGAAGGAGTTGGGGGAGGAGAAACAAAATCAAAATGCTTTGTGCAAGACTCAAAACTCTCAAAAGTAATTAATAACTGAAAATATAAAAATAATCCTCACTTCACGAACACACATGGGAACTGTATTTCTAGAATTACCTAAGTATTAATTTAACAAATTTACTAAAGTAAGCATGGAATTTGGGGGCATAGTTGGGGATTAAAATTATGGGAAAAAAGGGAAATAAAATAGTTTCAAAAATGTAAATTTGTCACATAAAAACCATTTTCAAGTTAGAATGTTTGTTTTTGCATATGTGTGCATACACACATATAAATATTGTTTTATGATGACATGTGCCAAAATTTTGGGTCATTCTCAGTAGCATGCAAACATTTTACTCTGAATATTTTCAGAAAATATCTAATGTACTTGAAAATAGAAGAAAACAGTCTTTTTAAGATAATAAGAGTGGAGGGATTCTATATATGTATTTACTCGATTGATATAGGTCCATTGAACTTAAATGTCACTAGGAATTATGTCTTCCTTCCAGCCTTGTGATTTAGAAAGTCTCTTCCTCTTTGGAAATGCTAGGGTTGGGGATTTCCAGCCCATCTCCTATTTCTTTTGATAGTGTTCTATCATCTTCATATAAATATCTGATGATTGCTAAAGTACCCCTCACATGCACATGGATACAAGTGCACACACACACACACACACACACACACACACACACACACACACACACACACACACGTAAATCTGCTCTACATTATTTTGTTTGTTCTCAGCCCTCATCACACATTTTGTTTGATCAGAACTGTCTCATCTGATTTTTCATCTAACCTCTGCATCTTGCTTTATTTCCATTCTGACCAATGGTAAGAAGGATAGTGCCAGAGAAAGGAAAGCAGGCAATTATTGTTTGCATTCTTTCCATGGAATGAAATGCAGGATAAATGCATTTGGTAGGAACAGGTAGAGCTAGAGGAAGGTTATCTTCCAACCAAAAACAATTGTTGGAGAAATACCAAAACAGTAGCTCCTCCTTGAAAACCACACTGTATATCTTCCCTGTTTCTTTCATACTCCTTGTTCAATATCATGGTTCCACAAGAACAAGAGTGTTCATATAATATTTATCTTTCACATATATGTGTGATTATATATATATGATACCACATATATATATATATGATACCACATATATCACATGTGATATCATATATATAATTCCAGATTCAATTTCTTGGTGCACAATACATAGGTTAAAGACAGGTCAGCATGTGAATACCACCTTCACTGGTAGTGCTGGTTTCACTTACTTACTCAACAGATATTGATTAAGAATTAAAAAGTGAAACATCCCAATTTGCAAGCAAGAAGGAATAACAGGAGAATAACTATATAAATGTTAAGGATGGAATTGACATAAGTATGTTGAAGTTCCTGTTTTATGTCAGAGAGAGGCTTCAAGTTCTCCTTCAGAAGATGCAAAAAAGATAACTGCTGTGAGGAATCGCATTTGATTTATTATGGCCTTCTCAGCTAGATGTATAGTGGCAAGTTTTCCTTATTTTTCACAAGATGCAAGTCATATCCTAATTATTAAAACAAATGAATTATTCTTTACCCTTTGAACACACACACACACACACACACACACACACACACACACACACACACACACACACACACCATCACAGTGGAACATGAATGGAGAACAATATTAATTTCAGCTATACATACAATGCATAGAGGAATATGTAGCTGAAAATAATATTGTATTCTAATCAATTTTGTAATGTTTTCTTTACACCCATTACAAATCTCTCTCTGTGGACATGTGTGAACATGTGGAGGCAAGAATATGACTTTGTCATAACCCTCTCTGTTAATTCTCTATTTTATTTGTGAGACACAGTATATCACTGAACCTGGAACCCACTTTGGTGAGCCGGCAAGTGAATCCCCAGGAAGTGCCTTCCCCTAGGATCTGCACTGAGGTAACAGGCTTGCTTTTGTTGCTCTGTGTTTACATGTATCCTGAGGGTTTGAACTCAAGTCCTTATGTTTGAACAACAAATATTTTACACACCGAGTCATCTCAACTGCTGCAAAGACATCTTAATTTGAATAAAACAGGATTGCTTTGGAAAACATTATAGAAGAAAAAATATATTGAGTCCAACCTCAGCTCTAGAAAAATGTTGAAATATTTTACTCTTAACCATGGTGTATGAAGAGAAGCATTCAATCCCTAATTGCTAGTCTATGTAGTTTTAATACCTGTTACATATTATTTAATTTTGAAATGCATCATTAATTTTAAAACACAACGTTTGAGTTTGATTTCAAAAGAAAATAATGGCCTGAACAAGGGAGAGCACATCGACCCCAGATGCTGTCCAGGAGGCCTGTACAAGACTGATCCAGACCCCTGAACATGGATGTCAATAAGGAGGCCTCTGCACTCCAGGGAGCCTCTGGTGGTGGATTAGTATTTTTCCCTGGTGCAAGAAGGGACTCTGAGAGCCCATCCCATATGAAGGGTTACACTCTGCTCCTGGACACATGGGGAAGGGCCCAGGACCAGCATAGGAAGACTTGGTGGACTTTGCCGAGCCCCCGTTGAGGGCCCTACCCTGCCTGGGGAGTGGTGGGTGGATGGGGTGGGGGTGGGCTGGGGTGGGGGAGGAAGTTTGGGGGTGAGGGGAGGGAGAGGGAGAAGGGACTTGAAATAAGCTTGTTCCCTAACTAGAACTAATAAAATAAATAAATAAAAATAAAAAATAAAAAAAGACAGAGTTAGCCAATATTGGCCAACAGTTTAATAAAAAAAAAGAAAATAATGGATTTAGCCAAAATTATATTCAGAGAATCAAGAAAATACACCACTTATGAGAAATCATAACCTGAATTTCTGTCTTCTTGTCAAATGCCAATCAATTAGTTTAATTTAAATTTAGAATGCTCAAATACATATTTTCTCCAAGAGGTCTTCAAATTTCTTTCAAAACCTTAAAATTGAAATATCATTGCACGTGCTTGCGTGCACACGTGCATGGGCATATGTGTGTGTGTGTGTGTGTGTGTGTGTGTGTGTGTGTGTATGTGTGTCTATGACCTTAAAACTGAAATACTGGAGTGTGTGTGTGTGTGTGTATGTGTGTGCATGTATGTCTGTGCGTGTATTCATGCACAAACGAACTTAAAATAACTTAGACTTCTGTTATTCCAAAACTTGGAACACAGTTTCTAAATGCATATGTATTGTGCAAATGCAAAAGAAAAGAAAAAGAAAGAAAGTGTAACAGGTTACTTAGCATTGTGGACTTCATTTATTTTTTTACAATGTCATCAATATTGCAAATAAACAAATATCACAATGAAAATATTTATGTGCATAAATACAGGAAGATATAGTTGAGGAAATATGGTAATGTGTAAGTAACCTTGACAAATTAAGCTTCCCTGAAATACTTCCTAGGTCTTATCCAGAAGCATAAGTAATTCACAGATCCCAGAACCAAATACAAATGAAGAACAGTTATTAATTGAGCCTTTTCTCCTTCTTTCCTAGCTACAGTATTGATCCTTCATCATGAAGCCCATTTTAAGCCACTTTCTCTCCCTCTCCATTGTGACATCACTTTTTTAATTTAAATATATATGCCATAATTTTATTATTTTTTTTCTTTTTTAAACTTTTTTATTTGAATTAGAAACAGGATTGTTTTACATGACAATCCCAGTTCTCTTCTCCCTCCCTTCCTCCCCTACAATGCCCCCCATCTAAAACCTACCTATCACATATCCTTTCTGCTCCCCCTGGATGGTGAGGCCTTCCATAGGGTGTCATCAGAGTGTATCGCATCCTTTGGGATAGGGCCTAGGTCCATGTCCGGGTGTGGACTTCATTTAAATCAGACCAAATATTTTTGCATAGTCAAAGAAACTAAGACTCTGGTCTCTTTCATTCCCAGTCACATGTGATGTCAGGAGTATATGTATTTGGAATCCCTATTCCCATGGATGTTGTATACTTGACATCAATCCCAGTGATAAATAGGAAATGGTACTTCACACCATACAATGTTACTCTCAACATAGCAGAGTTTAAAGATGGTACGTACAACTGAGTCCCACATCCATATACTGCAATGCAGTTTGAGCTTAAGGTAATAGTTCCAAATAAATGCAGCCTACATAACAAGAAAAAGACTCCAGTAATATACTAAATTTAAATTATGGACATACTTTTATGCTTCTTCCTTTTTACATTCATGGTTTTATATAAAATTATGACATTTTAGGTCTTCCAGAACTTCACTTTAAAATAAAGTCAAAATTTTAAATTACCCAGTTTTTATTACATATTGTACAATTTAATTATTCAAATTAGGAATGTGTTTTATGTACTCAGGATTCATACTGTCAGCATTGAAATATGTTGTGAGTTTTAAAGATAATCCATAAGATTAATCTGTCTTTAAGATTGTTGGTCATTTGCTTTTAGCATGGAAAATCAATCTTAAAATTAGATATTTCAAAAGTCTTCATGGAATGTCCATCTATACCATAAAAAAATGAATATTGTAAAGTGATCAAAATCACACAAGTGTGATTGTAATGTGAAATTTAGTCAGCAAAACATTTTGCTGATTTTCATATTTGTGCAATATTTAAGAGTACAAATTTTAAATTCTAAATATAAAGCAGTAGAGAGAAACACTTCCAGGTAATTAAATTTCATTTTTTAACAATGGAATGAATCAAGGGACAAAATTTTAAGAAGTATTTTATTATTGTTATTGCTAATCAAGACATGACCCTTAACATGTAGATGTGGAAACTCCCTTTTTTCCCAGTGGTCAGATGTTATGAATTTGTGTTGAGTTAACTGTAAAAATGGCTGACTCTCCCATTCTTCCACTAAGGAAACCGAACCTGAAAGATATATTTACTAGCTTTGTTCCTGCATCTTTCCCCCTCTGAGTTATCTACTTTTCTTCCATTCTTTAGATTCTATTTCTGAGAATTAGTATAATATTTACTAATATTTCATGCCAATGAATAAGACAATTATGATTGTGTCTTTTTTCATCTCCATCTGTCTGTCTGTCTTTCTATCTCCCTATCATCTGTCTATTTCTTGTTTTATTTCTTTTCTTTTTTGCAGTGTAATAGGAAGCTGCACTGCAGAAGAATGTAGCAAGGGTATAGACAAGAAGACTCATAGTTTCCCAAAGAACTACTGTTTGCAGGCTTGTAGAGTTCATTACAAGGACTCAAACATTACAGGGAGATAAAAACCAAAATAATGAATAAATTGGACAATATGCTTAAGTGTTGGAGAAGTGATTGTGTATCAGAAGCACCAGTAATGCAATATTGGCACAATATCTAACCCCAAAATGCTTCATAAAATTTAATTACATTTCTGATAATTAACTGGAGAATTAGTTCTCAGTATACATACTACAGAACAGCAGTCTTAACAAACTGAAAATATAGAAAGTTTTTCTACATTATGAGAGTTAGGTGACAGTGTCTGAGAACCCACGAACCATATCCTGACAGCACCACCTACCAGTTGTAGCTCAAACTGCAAAGAAAAATTAGTCTACAGCCATGCCTCTGCAAACCCCTAGTTTCTGAAGGCATATAATGTGTGGTTATATCCAACATGCAAAACATTTTCTTTGAAGGATAATTTTCTGTTATTTCTATGGCCTCATAGTGAGTGATTCACAAGTTTCCAGTAAACATGTGACATACTCCATGAGCCTTACATATGAAGTTATAGATGTAGGCTATACATATGCATACAGGGGCAAAAATACAGCCTTCTGAGCTTTTACATGACAATTCAAGTTACATCAAAAGCTATATATTATCCAGGAGAATATAGCATCATAGCTCTTCCGTGACTGTGTATTATTAAGTAAAGGTTGCCATGAGTTCTTGCATCACCTGCCTTCTCATGGTATCCTGAGGTTCAGTGACATCTATGTTCATGGTTCACCTTAGCATCAATTTGAAAATGTTACTCAAAAGCATAGATTAGTTTTTATTTTATTTTATGTAAAAAAATTAAACTCCTTATTTCTAAATATTTCTATCATGATCACAAATACGGTTTCTCCAGTCGCTCAACTTAAAGACAATGGGATGGAAAGAACTTTAAGATCAAATTTTTCTTGAAGTAGTACTTTAGTGAGAAGTCAGCTAAATTGCTCAAGCAAGGATGGGCGATAGGAAGTCTGTCCAAAAGTAACAGTTGATGGGGCTCCATGCTCACACACCCTTATTCTCGGCTTCCTCAACTATTCTTCTGACAGAAGAAGAAAATTATAGGAACATTTGGGAATGGGTGACTTTCAGAGCCCAAAATATGTCTTTTCTACTATGCTACTGGAAAACCAGAAGAAACTGTGCACTGGGAGGACCTACACTACACAACTGCAATCAACTAGAAAGCATGTGTCCCACACATAACCTTGGTGCTACCTTGCATTTCTAGATGGCTGGGTATTTAGGTCTTTGCAAGGATTCAAAAAAAATTTTAAAAGTACAAACAATAAAAAAGCATTATAAATACTGAGGATTTGACTAAAATTATCTTTTTCTTTTTTAACATAACTTCCACTACAGACAACAAATAACATGATGGGAAAAATATTTTGGGGACCATAAGGCTCTAGTTGTTCAACTTCCTCTGTAAGGGCTTTATGAAGAATTTTATGAGGTCACAAATAATATTCCCTTTTATTCTTCTTTGAGGAAAAAAGAATACTTTGTTTGTACATGTCCAGACCCCAGTAATACAAGGCCTTTCCTCTTTTGGAAAGGAAGCTTTTTATACTCTTGATTATTTCACAAATACATTCAATCTGGTACACAAATGGAAGCAATTAAAAGTACTAGTTTGAGTGAAGATCTGTCTGTATTTATCTTATTCAAAAGATGACATTACAGCATTGTTTGAATGGTGGTGTTTTAGTGCTGAAGACTCGGCACTTCACAGAAGGTTGGTGTCTACACTTGACGTGTGTAGTTTGTGCTACATAATTTTGTTCCATGCAAATTTTAAGGGTACACTATAAATGGATAATTAAAAATTCATAGAACTCTGTAGTAATCTACAAGTATCTTCAAATGTAGTGTTTCCATTCCCCTTTCTTGTTTATGGGTTTAGTCCTGACATTAGTGTAGTTTTATTGCTAGTAGTTAAAGGAAGACAAGGAAAATTTTCCCTTGAATTTTTTTGCGTGTTATTTTTTTCCTTTTTTAAAATTTAAATTAGAAACAAGTTTCTTTTACATGTCAATCCCAGTTCCCTCTCCCTCCCCTTCTCCCCTGACCCCCACAGATCCCTTATCCCATCCCCTTTCAGCTCCTCAGGGAGGGTAAGGCCTGCCATTGGGGATCTTCAAATTTAATTAAGTATATAACTCTTTGAAATTAGAATTATATTTCCCTGTGTAAATGGCATTTATTATAAACTTTAAAATTAGAAGTATTATTTTCCTCAGTTTATAAGTCAATATATTTACTCATCCTGACTCCTTAGAGTAGATTTTAATTTTTAGTTCCAGAGTGAAATTCAGTGCAGATTCCCAGTTTCTCACGTGGTCTATTGCTTTGCTGTTAAGCACTTCCCAAGCATTCTTTTCATCATTCTCTTATCTGTCCTTTGCATGGCTGTCAGGGTACTCTTTCTGCTCTCATTACCACACTGTCCACACATAAAATACACACACTGACGCATGACTGTGATTCCCTTTGGATGAAGCTTCTTCCCACATCTCAATTTCAAACCTGTATTTGACTCTTACTGGATAAGTAATTCACTTCTCTTTCAAAGACTTTTCTGACATTTTTTCCTCCTCTCCATTCCTATTCCATAATCTCTAAGCTTCACAATATTTTCATTCGTTTTCAAACACATACTAAAATAGTGCTCATCAAGAAAGGGTTGAATCCTTCTGTTCAACTCTCAACATTTTTAAAACATACTATAGTATACTCAGACTCTAAGAATTATATTGGTAAAGGTGTGTGTGATCCCTATAATCCTTGCACTGAAGATTATATATAATAATAGCAAATATAAGCTTAATGACTAGAGATGATTGAGTAAGCAGACAGACTTTGTGATGTTAGAACAATCATTTGGAGAAGTAGGTAGATGTGACACTTGTCTAAAGATGAGGAAAAAGTATTATGACTCTACAAATCATAATTACCACTGTGAATAAACATTGACAGATAGAAGATGTGACTACAAAGGCTGATTGATTGTTGTCAGGATCCATAAACATGACTCCTCTTCATCTTTACTTAAGGTCACAGAATTCAAAACTGTCCTTACTCTTCCAAGGTTAAAATCATTAAGACCAAATGTCTAAGGTGTGGCTATAGTAGGATGTTTGATCTTGGACTTGATTGTCTTATTGAAATAACAGCAGACTTGCCTCTGAGGTGTGGCTTCTCTTGACCCTCAAGACCAGATAATAGGAAATTGAGTCTAAGTTGTGGTTATCAAATGTTTCGGAGGATGAGTAAGGAAAGAAGTCGGTTTGTTCCTTATACATGATAAAGAAAGTCTTTTGCCATGCCCCCCTTCTGGTTAGGGTACTTAAGAATACTGAAGAATAAACTTGGGGTGTCCAGTATTCACTGGTTTGCCCTCCTGACTCTATCTTGTGCCTCTGTCTTTTTCTTAAAATCTTTACCTGATGTTTCTCAATCCACACTTCCCCTTTGAGGTACGAACAGGGCAAGTCTGCTGGATCTAACTGAAGCCCCACAAATACAGGTTATGACAGATTAGTGACACAATGTGGGGATACTACAGATGGCTACAACAGATTGATTGTTTTATCAGAAATTAATGATGTGAAGTTAGACTACAGTAATTATACAGCCCAATTACATTGAGCCATCTATAATCACCTTAGTTGTCATTTATTCACCTTTCTCTATATCTGATTTAACATATTTGTGGCAATTAAACTCAATATATATATAGTAGAGAGAGAGAGAGAGAGAGAGAGAGAGAGAGAGAGAGAGAGAGAGAGAGAGAGATATATAGGATAAGAAATAGGATGAGAATGCTGGCAGAAAACACCTGTGCCTTGTGGTTGAGATTTCCCCTGCTTTTCTGTTACCTGCCTATCATATATGTTCTGGACTTTAGTCCATGGGACTGTCACCACATCAGAACATGGTGTGGGGGGTTTAGTGAAAATGGCCACTATAGGTACATATACTTGAATACTTCATGTTCAGTTTGTCGAACTGCTTGGGGATGGTTTGGGAGGACATGAATCTGTTTTCCAGGACCATTGTTCCTCATATCTGACTCAGGAAAAACCCATCTTTTTGAACTTTTAGAACTGTTTCTTTTATCAACATTATTTGATATCCCCTTTCCCTCTATTTGCTGACAACAGTGTCTGAATAGTTTTTGGTATTAGCAACATTAATTTGTGACTAAGACTTTGCTATATGTAATGACTCACTAAGAACAACATGTTGTGCTTTTTTCTTAAATTGTAACAGGATGTGTTGTCCAGAAGAATGCTGCAGTCAGAATCGGGTGTTCTTCCCCTACTCTTGAAGTGGAGAGAGAAGCTTTGGAACTCTTCCCAGGAAGTGTTCTTAGTCCTCTTTCTCAGTGTTTGCTTGAAAATTTAGGATTTTTATGACTTCCTGTAATTTCTTTCTTTTTATTTTGAATCTATTTTCTATCTTAGAAAAACTCACCAAACTGGCTAGAAGATGTTTTCTTAATAAATGCTTCCTCTGTGGCCCACCCATATTTCTTAGATGAGGATCTGTATAGAAAATACAAGGTAACTGTGAAAAATGTGAAGGATTTTTGGGAAATATTTTTTCTGATGTAGTTAGAGGCAGCACTGAGACAAGGATAGACTGTAATGTCTCCTATCTGAAAAAAAACATGTCAGTAGAACTAGCAATTTCTACTCTTGAGTTTTTCAGGCTGAACACTAGGCATGCTGGCTTGTATTTGGTTTGTTCAAGAACTTTGTTGATTATTCTTAGGTCAGATGCCATTACATGTTCAAGTGTTTAACCAGTAACATTTCTGAAAAGTCTGCCATTCCCTAGTGTCAACTTAAAAAGAAGTAGCTGGTCAAAACACCCCTGAGAAATAACTGGGAGAAAGCATCTTCAAGGTTTTTCAATTGTCAATCTGATTTTATCTAAAAATCAATGTTCTGAATTCCTACTTAGATCTTGTAAATCCCCATTCTCCCCCAACTGGGATCTGAGAAACCCAGTAAGATAAGCTAATTACAAAAGAGAAAAGTATTTACTCTGATTCCTTTTCAATTCTTGACATTTTCCATTCACTAAATTTAACCCTTCCTTGGATTAAATGTATGATTTTTTCCAAGATTCTAGGTTGCTGTATATTGCTAATTAAAGAGTTAAATAGCTAGTATTAACACAGCAGAGGATTAGAAAAAATAAACAATGAGCTGTACTTGGCATGACAACAGAAGAACTAACAACACTCCAGTCTCTCAAGATGAGTTATTGTCATTTATGCAGAGACTGATGATTCTCATGAGACACTAATTCAGGTTTTGGTGGAAGTTCAGAGAAAGGAGATATTGGAAATGCTCCAGTGGAAACGCCAGGCTTTTATTCTTCCTTGTCAAAGACATTAGATTAGCATGTGAAATCAGCTACCTGAGCAACTGGTTTAAGGAATTTTTTATGTATGGCCCTTGCTAATTGGGCAATCATTTGACTGAACGCTATCTGGTTCACTGTTTGTAGAATTGGCAGTCTTACTTTTCCTATGACTCATGTTAACAATGCTGGACATATTTAGAAAGTTTTGGAAACTGACATCCTAGATATATAATGTGAAGGTTGCTTACTAAGGTCAACAGTAAGTTAAAAATTATACATAGCAATCTAGTTGCAAACAAAATGTACTGAATATTTGCCAAATAGCACACCTGTGATGCATAGCAGAGAGAAACCAACTATCTTATTGTTTATGGGAATCTTTGTCATTGTCCTATGAGTCAGTAGGACAAAAGTTCCCTTGTATTCATTAGATGTATTGATTGTATTTTCCCTAGTAACTGTTGAGTGATTAAAATTGTGATAGTCTTTTTTCTCAATTTTCATTTTATTGAAAATAGATGGTTTTCTCATACAATATATTCTAATTATAATTTCCCCTCCATCTATATATTTCATTTCCCTCTTCCATCTCCTCTCCCCTCTGGATTTACTCCCCTTTCTGTCTCTCAATAGAGAAGAACAGGCTTCTAAGAGATAACAAACAAACATGACAAAAATATAAGACAAAGCAAAAACCATCATATCAAAGCTGGTGGACAAGGCAACCCAACAGAAGGAAAAGAGTCTGAAAAGGAGGAACAAAAATCAGAGACACATCCATGCTTACACTGAGGAGTTCTATAAAAATACCAAGCTAAAAACTATAATATATATGCAAATGTGTTTTTGATATATAGTTTCTTGAATTGTTTATATATTTTGAATATTATTCCTCCACAGGATGAAGAGATGGTAAAAATCTTTTCCCATTCTTTAAGCTACCATGTTTCCAATTGATAGTGTTCTTTGCCTTACAGAAGATTTTCAGTTTCATGAGTTCCCATTCACTAATTGTTGATCTTAGTGCCTATGCTTGCTGGTGTTCTGTTCAGAAAGTCTTGTATGCCAATGAGGTCAAGTATATTCCACACTTTCTCCTCTATCATATTGAGTATATCTGATTTTATGTAGAGGTCTTTTATCCACTTGGACTTGAGTTTTATGTAGTATGGTTCTATTTGCATTCTTCTACATGCAGATGTCCAGTTTCAGCAGCACCATTTATTGAAGATGCCTTTGTACAGTGTGTATTTCTGGGTTCTTTATCAAAAATTGGGTATCCATAGGTGTGTGGGTTTATATCTGGATCTTCAATTTGATTCCATTAACCAATGTGCTTGTTTTTATACTAATACTGTGTAGCCTTTATTTATGTAATTTTACTACAACTTGAAATTAGGAATGGTGATATCGCTAGCATTTTTTTATTGTTTAGGATTGCTTTAGTTATCCTGGGTTTCTTGTGTTTTCATATGAAGCTGATAATTGTTCCTTCAAGGTCTGTGAAGAGTTGCACTGACATGGGTCTACAGATTGCTTTTGGTAGGATTTTTACTATGTTAACTCTACTGATCCATGAGCTTGGGAGATATTTCCATCTGCTGATATCTTCATCAATTTCCTTTTTCGAAGTCAATGTTTTCTTTTCATAAATATCTTTCACTTGCTTGGTTAGTTACCCCAAGATATTTTGTATTATTAAAGACTATTGTGAAGGGTATTGTTTTCCTGACTTCTTCTTAAATCCATTTGTCATTTATATATAGGAGGACCACTGACTTTTGTGAGTCAATTTTGTATCTAGCTACTTTTGCTGAAAGTGTTAATCAGCAAAACCAATGCTATTCTTAAGAGGAAAGAATGATAAAGTTCTCCAAAACAGTGATATTTTGGTGATCTTCATTTTAAATTACTTTTGGAAAAAGAATGCAAAGAAAGCACATAATTTTGATTGATAATATTACAAGGAAGGTTTTTTATCTAAAAGAAGAAACTGAAAAACTAAAGCAGCCTATATGACAGAAAAACTAAAGAAAGAAGACTCAAAATACATGTAAAGTATGTTTAATGTTAAATTGCTTGCTATTTCATACTACCACAGTGGCTAACTCTTGGGAAGAGTTAGGTAGGGCTTTGTAACTAAGGTTTAATTGCAGAAAGATTTTCCAGAAATATCTGTGAAACGATGATCATAAAAGATAGATAAGACCATGTTTGTTATGAAAATAAGACATGATTATGGGTTATACTATCAGTGATTATGGAAATTATTGAAAAGAAAAAACTAATTGCTAGTAATTCTGAATTTTGTGTCTTCTGAACTAAATTATTACTGGTGTCACCAGGAGCAAAGCAAACAAGCAAAGTGCTCATTTGGAACAGGTAAAAGGGGAAATTGATGGGGATGTCCTTTTATGATATTAATATGTGTTTCTCTTATAGGTGGGTGAGTAAAACTTTGAATGGCCAGTAGCCAGGCAGAAAGTATAGGTGGGGCTACCAGATGAGAATTCTGGAGAGAGGACACAGAGAGGAGCTTCCAGAGAGATGCCATGTAGCTTCCAGGAAGATAGGATACCTATGATAAGGGCATGTAGAGATACATACATTAATTACATTAATAGTTATGGGTCAATAATTAAGAGAGAGCCAACCAGTAAGAAACCTTAGCCATTGGCCAAGCAGTTTATAATTAATATAAGCCTTTGTGTGTGTTTATTTGTGGCTAAACGGTTATGCACCCAGGTAGGATAGAAACCCCATCTATAGGAAATAGTTACATTTATTGGCAGTAGTGTAGAACTGTGAGGAGAGATGTGAAGAAGATTTTCCTGTTCAGGGGGGATTGTCTTCTGTTTCATTCTCCAGGGCATTTCTAAGTGTACACTTCAGAATCTTGATATCAGTGACATCACCTCTTGTTTCCCTGCAGTCATTGTCTTGATCTTTAGGAGCTCATTGTCTCATCTGTTATTGGTGTTTCCACAGCTACCTGGTGCACGGTTTTGTGCACTGATGGATATACTTGTTATTCCCCCAAAATGATTCTAGGTTATACAGACCTGTGACTTCAGAGAGTACTAACAGAGAGGACTGTTAGTACTCTCTAGAACTTACTTTACACACACTTGGATTTCTGTTTATTGATGGTTATACAATTCTCATACAATTATGTTCTGATCACGTTACAGTGTGTCAGCTTACTAGCTATCCTTGGGTAACCCTGATAAAAAAGGAATATCATCCCAATTGGGTAGTGAATTTTCAAAGTTGCATCATTTCAAATAAAGCTAAGGATAGAAGTTTCATAGTCCAAACACAAACATTCTTTGATTATTTATATATTAGGAATGGGTTATCTATGTTGGCTAGATCAGATACATATACATAAATTTTTAGAATGGGATCCAGTACACCACTGTAGTTACTTTTTCATTTGTGTTCTTAAAAATTTGGAAACATGATTTAACCTATTTTATGGCAAAGAAAATTTAGGCTACTTGTGCACTAAATCATATCTAAACATACATAGATGTAGTGTGGTAGATTCATATTGCAAATTCAACAAAGTCTAGTTTTATAGCCTCCCATCAGAGAAACAGCTGATAACCAGGGATATTTTTTCTGATTTAAATATAATTATAGTCACACCTACATGCATCCTGATGTATTTCATACTTACTAATGTTTTTCTTTATTAAATTGGCACCATATACCAGTTTAGTCCTTTTAATCCACTTTAAATTACCAGATGTAGCTTTGTAGGCTAGAACTTTGTTTTAATAATGTTATTAAAATATTCTATATTAATTCCATTCATCATATTCTTTGCTAACATTGTAACTCCAATTGTTTGAGGCTCCCAAAATTCTGATTAAAGTATGTGATTGTTCATGATGAGGGGTGAGTGTGTGTGTGGGGGGGGTGGTGTTCTATGAGAATTTTCACTGCAGTGATTCAGAAACACAGACATACAAGTAGGATTATTGGGAAGAATAGACAATTAAAACTATGCACTTGTCTCCAGATTACTCTCCAAATCCATATCTGTTCACATCAAATACATATCAAGGTATTTTACATCATAACTGTGTGAGCACACTAGATTTTAGAATTTTTTTACTTTAATTAAATATCTAGGTAAAAAGTATAATGTTGCTTTATTAGATAATGAAATTGAATATTTTGTGAAGTTTTGTCTCTTTATATTTTTTACATTAACTTTTTCCTCGTTATCCCCTATTTATTTTTAGAGAGTATTTTTGTACCTTTTCCAATCCCCGAATTTTACTCAATATAAGGTACAAAAGCCTCTCTTCATTTTACTCTGAATATTTTGCAAATAATTAAACTTTTCCTTTATTGAGTAGTTTAAATTATATGTCTTAAATAACTGCACTTGGAATGTTCAAAAGTACATTAAAGCAACACATATCAACACTTTAAGCTGTATGTTAACTTTGTAGTGTCTGCTCTTAATCATTTCCGCATGTGAAAGGCAAGTCTTCAAGCTCTTACCAGACATAACTAAAGCATTTTCAATGAGTAAAAGAAATGAGACTACGCTTGCCAGAGTCCTGTGTTTTTATGTTTGCCAGTATGTTCTATTTTTAACATATACATTCAGGCATATTTTAGAGGGGCATGCATCAATAAACATATTGTATTATATAGAGAGGTTATAACGATATCCTAGTACTTAATTTCTAAGCAATGATCTCATTGTGTGGATATGTTTTAAGTGATAACACTTGAGGATGCTATAAAAAGAATCAGAATAGAGAAACTTACAGTTGAAAGAGATATTCAAGTAGCAAACCCACTAATAGAGTGGGAACCAGGAAAACTGATCTAATCAAGAAAAAAATTTCATTCATTTTATTCCTTTCTTCTCAGCTCAATATTTCAACAAAATCAATGGATGGAATCGAGAGTGCTCAAATACATACTTTAGTATTTTTTTCTCCTCTCAACCCTTCCTTTCCCCTGCAGTATCTCCTGTTTTGGCTTTCTTAGTGAGTGATGTTGATCAGGTAAAATTTTCTTTCACCATTTCAGGCTATATTGTGTCATGGAAAAGAGAATTCTATTAAAGCTTCAGAATTTATATGTCTTTGTTACCCATGAATCATAACAATGCACACATCCATTGTCTTCTGGGTACACTCATATAAAATATTCAAGGTAAAATGAGTCAGTGTGTCTAAGCAAATAAAATAATAGCTCATATTGAATGATTATTATAGTTTAAAGTCTCTTGGTAAAAAGAGACAAAGTTTCATCATGAAACTCATGTATATATTAGCAAATAGATTTTAATTGCTTTTAAAAAGATATAAGAGCAGCAATGTAGTCTACATAGTAGTCATTGTAGTCTCAGGTGTTAATACTGGTCTCAGCACAGCCACTACTGAAATCTATGTGATCTTGGAAAAATTGTTTAAGTGCTTAATTATGTTGTCATGGATTATTTCCTCCTGTCATCTGAAAGAATTAATGCGAAGGACACAAGACTAGAAGTAAAACTGTGCTGTGGTCTCTGTTCTCATCTCTACTAGACTAATAATCTAGGCCTAGGTTTACTTATCTGGGATAAACGGATTGGATGATGTAATCTGTAGAGTGTTGTTCATGTTTTAGGACAAAAAGTGCCCTTGTCCTCACACTGTATTTCACATTGAAGAGAAAGCAAGCTAAGCATTCCACTTCACTATTTATCTATTTATGTCAGACAGGGTCTCATGCATCTCAGACTCACCTCCAACTCACTAAGGAACCAAGGATGACATTAAATTCCTGATCCTCTTGACATCATCTTTTCACTGCTTTCAGTGGATAGATTTGAATAATAATGTCTACAGCTGTACATGAATGTAGGTGGGGATGTAAGTGTGCATCAAACCAGGCGATTCATCTTTTAATTTTAGAGTTCTGCAGCAAGACTATCATTTTGGTGTTGGATAAAAAATAATGTTGAAGGTTTTAAAGTTTCAAAAACAGTTTATTTACCAAAAGAGACCTCTTACATTGGATTTCAAACAATGATAGGAGTGTCTTAGAAAACATGGTCTTCATTGCAATTTATTTCCCATGGGCTATGGAGAAAAAAAAAAAAAACCTCTCCCAAAACTTGCATTTTTGAAAAAGGAGGAGCAGAGCTCTCATCTGTAGAAAACATCTGTAGGAATCTATGATTCTTTGCCAGAACCTTTGGAAACTAGTTCAATAATAGCACTGTATAACAAAATGTTGCTTTGTATCTCAGTGATAACTTTCTTTAGACAACAGTTCTAACTTATCTATAAACAGGTCTAAGAAACACAGGCTGTGTCTAGATTACCAAACAAAAAAGATACCCAAATGACAGGGAAGCCATGATGCTCTTTATGGAGCTGAAAGATTCAGTAATTGACATATTGGTTTATTCCACAGCTAATTTTCATGAGACTAACAGATACATTTATACTTTATGTTAGCATGTGCCATTTGAAGCACTCTCTAACAATGTTTTTCAAATACCTTTATGAATACCTTGCTGTAATTAGTGATGATAGCTTAAGAAAATGTAGACTAACTCGGGATTTACCCACACAAGAAGATAAAAATAAAGTCTTAAATTGGGTTTCTCGTGTGTGTGTGTGTGTGTGTGTGTGTGTGTGTGTGTGTGTGTGTGTGTGTGTGTATGTGTGTTTTGTTTTGAGCTAGAAACCACTTTTCATTCTAGATTCAAGTTCAGACAGAGGTGCTGAAAATGAAAGTGTTTTTTCAGTCCTTTGTTCATTTGTCTGTTCATTTAACAATGTCTTTTCAAAAGCTGATAGCTTTTATTTTGAGGAAGTTTAATTTATTTGAATATTTCTAGCAAAAGTTAAGAAATCTTTATAACTTATGATTATTACGATTTTCCCTTGTGTTCTTCCTACCAAACTGTGAGAATTTTTCACAGAAATCAATTGAGCAAAACTTGTAGATTGACTTTTAATAATCCTTCTAGTTCATTGATCTAAGTCTATAATAATACCCACTTTCTTGGAAATTCAACCAATATCTTCAATTTTAAAAGCAATCAGTGTGAAGGCCTCCAGTGAAGACATCACTGAATGATTTTGGTAATTGTTGTGTTAACAATGTTATAAATTCAGTGTATGATTTTTCATTACAGTCAGATCATGAGTTTACTCTAAGTGATCTATTTGATTTTCAACTCACAGAACTTGCACATCTTCTGTCAATTTTATCCATAAATCATTACAATATTACATATTGATATAAATTATATCTTACACATAATTTCTAATTAGGAATGCTAGTTTAGGAAATTTTGTCTGTTTAGTATTTTCTATGCATTCTGTAGGATTTTCTGTCATAAATTACTGAAAAATTCTTTTCAACCTAGTTGCACAGGCTGGAATCTCTAGCATAATGCTAAAAAGAAGCAATGAGATTTTTCTACTTTTCTTTGTTCTTACATTACAGGAAAAGCATTCTGTCTGTCTCCATGTCTAACATGGTCAGTTTCCATGTCTATCATGTTGATTTTACTTTTCCACAGGTTCTTTTTATGGTTACACAAATTGTGAGATATATACACTATCTGTGAGTATTATTTCAAGGGAGGGAAAGGAGGTTGAGGCAGTCACCAGATGTCTGGCAGGCTCCAAATCACAGTTCCCTAAGGCAGCTGTACTTATTTATGTATTATATAGGTGGCATATCTATAGCCCAAATGTTTATGTTAGTCGCCAATAACATTAAAAATTTGAATTTGAATAAAAAAGTTAGACTCCTTGGAGAGAAGAAACCATCTGCACCAGCAGTAAGCCAATGAGTGGTCTTACAGCTTGATGAACACCTCCTCTTAGTTTGTTTCAGGGATTTTGTGCTTCGAATTTTTTTTTTTAGTTTATTTTTTACTTAAATTAGAAACAAGCTTGTTTTACATGTCAATTCCAGTTCTCTCTGCTTCTTCCTCCCCTCCTCCCCGGTCCCCCACCAACTTCCTATCCCATCCCATTTCCTCTCCCTAGGGAGGATGAGGCCTTCCATGGGAGATCTTCAAAGTCCGTCATATCATTTGGAGCAGGGCCCAGACTCCCCTCCATGTGTCTAGGCTGAGAGAGTATCCCTCTGTGTGAAGTGGGCTCAAAAAGTCCATTTGTGTACTAGGGATAAATACTGATCCACTACCAGAGGCCCCATAGATTGCCCAGACCTCCTAACTGACATCCACATTCAGGGGGTCTAGAACAATCCTGTGCTGGTTTCACAGCTATCAGTCTGGGGTCCATGAGTTCCCCCTTGTTCAAATAAGCTGTTTCTGTGGTTGTCTCCAGCCTAGTCTTGACCCCTTTGCTCATCACCCTTCCCTCTCTGGAACTGGATTCCAAGTTACTCAAGATTTTTAGCAGAATATTTTACAGCACATTATCTTCAACTGTTCAGGTGACTTCTAGCAATAATTAATAATGAAAAGTACATTCACTTAAATCTTAACCAACTAAGAATACTTGAAGTTAAAATCCATTTAATCAATGTATTCATATTGGATTGGTTTTGCTGGTGCTTTAGTAGAAATGTTTACATTTATATTTCTAAATTTTCATATACAATCTTCCTTTCTCTTCCTTCTTTCCTTTCCCTTCTTTCTTTCCTTCCTCCCTCTTCCTGTATCTGTCTTCTCCTTTTCCTCCTCCACCTACCTCACCTCCTCCTTCCCGTTTTTCTTTGTGACTATCATTATAAATAGCCAAGATTGGCTTCATACTGGTAATCTATTGGGTAAGTTTCTAATTGCTTAATAATTGAGTCATAGTATTTGCATAAAATTTTCTAAGAAGCTTCTATAGAGTTTCTTGGGAAGTCATATAAAATTTGCCTCCTCATGCTAATATGTGAGGGTTGTAATTACTATCTCTGTCAACAATGTACTTTGTCATTCTAAATGATGCTAGAAAGGTGTTTCATTGTAGTTTTACTTGAAATTCAATAATCATTAATGAGTGTCCTTTCATATATTTGTTTTCTATAATTTTATAGCTACAGTCAGGAAATAAATAGATATAACACAGGACCTTAACAATATGTAATTATTCAAAAAGAAAACAGGAAAGGGAAATGGAACAAATAGCAAAAAATCATAGTAAGAGCATAATACTATCATTAATATCAATAATCTTCTTGTTCATAAATAGAGGAATCACCCAGGACATACTCAGATGATTACCAAGTTCCATCCATCACATGGAAATTAATACTCGAGTCTGAAGTGGTTGCTTAATGCTGAAAAGAAAGCCCTTGCTACTTTTCCAAGGACTGGAGTTTGATTTGCTTCACCCTTTTGTGGTGCCTAACACCTGCCTGTAACATTCACTACCGGGAATCCAATGCCATCTTGTAGCTTCTTGGACACCTAACTTATGTATATATACCCACAAAACAGACAAACACACATCCACACAATTTTCAAAAATGGTATTTTATAAAAGAAATATTTTAAATAAGAAAAATATAGGTTACAAGTATTTGCAATACTATGCAGCTAGGAACCACCACGATTAAATATCCTTTTACATAGTCAAAGCCTTTCCATGAGGGTAATTTTTTTCCATGAGGTTAATGATGTTCTCTTTTGGGTGACATTCAAGGAAGTCTGAACATCATTTTTTATTGTTACTTTAGGAATTTATGTACCTGCTACTTACGTATTATCAAAACTCCTGACTTCACTTACTGTTACCAATTTATCTCTATCGCATCTTGCTTTCCCATGTTGAGGTATGAAGTCTAAAGTGAAAATAGTTAGTCCCGAAAACATGCAGGACTAACTTTACACAGCCTAAACATGTTGTATTTATATATTTAAGAGTATATATTCACAGCCACTACATTTTTGCATATTATGCATTTTGCATTAATTGGAAATAAAACAGAAAACAAGCCATACATTTGAAAAAAAACAAAGAAGAATATATGGGAGGTGTTTTTAGAGAGAAAGAACAGAAGATGGAAATGATGGAATTATATAATAATCTCAAAAATAGAAAAAAACAATTAAGGATATGTCAATATCATCTCTAATAACAAATTACTGTTTCTTCACCCCCATATAAGTGACACACATCTTAAGTATCCCTTCTTCTTTATTACCATTTGTAATTAGTTCCCAGTTATCCCCAAATCCTTGTGAATTACAACACACATTTTCTCTACCCTCTCCTTTGGGTTTAGTATACAATATCTTGTGTGAACTATCTTGTCAGCTTAAGATTTCTAGCTAACAGAGAATCAAAAGTATTTGATTTACCTATCATGCATCTTCCATCTATCACATGTACTATGGGAGAAGCTAGAGGGGATGGGGATGAGAAAGGGCATGTTGACTGTATGCAAATGTACAACAGCAGATAGTGACTTTGTCTCTTTCCAGATCAATTGTTTTTCACTGTTCATCGTTTAAACTATATATTCTATTTCCCCCTCTCCTGTAGCAACTCCAAATCCCTCCTGTAGCCACAGGATTCGGACCGTCTATCTGTTATTTGAGGCAATACCATCCCTCTGTCACATTTAAATATATTACTGGTCAGTTTTTTTTTAATTTGGTACACTTTTATATAAAAGAAAGTATATTCTCCCTCTCTCCTCTCTCAATCTCTAACTCTCTCTGCCTCTCTCTGTTTATAGCTTTCCTTCCTCTCAAATCACTCTTCACATCAGTTCACACTTAAATAACTTTCCTTTTCTGCTTCTTCCTTCCCCTGGAGGGATGGGGTGGGTCAATGCTATAATAATTGAGAGATTGTATTTTTTAAAGTATTCTCTAGCATCTTTAATCTTCAAACTTTTTGCTGTGAATATTTTTTTAAACTAGAGTTTGAAAAACATGTTTTCATTTTTTGTTTCCTACTATTTCCTCTGCTAGTGCTATACAGGCACTTTATTACCTCATTGTGGAATGTGGAAGCTATTGTTTTCCTTTTGGAATTTGGGGACTCTGCCAAAACTGAAAAGAAAGCTTCCCATTTTAACTTCCTGTTACACATGAATGTATATTGCCAAAGATGGGATGTAATTGAAACTGACTATCAAAGTTGTGGTTTGTAGAACACAGGATTGCAAGAAGCATCACTTATACGTCTCTTGAATGAATAGCTGGACATAGTTAATGTATTTAATTTCTGTTTGCATTTATTTCAGATTCTGAGCTGACATCATAATAGAGTATGGATTGTGTAACATAACAAGGTTATGAGTAACTCTGAAAATGTCAAAATATTGGCAAGGCATCTTATTAACAAAATCTCCTTGAAAATTATCAAAATCCTAATGTAAAATTAGGTTCCTTTACAATATCCAAATAGTTTTATTTTATCTTGAAATTATTAGGGAGAGTTTACTGTTGAAAGCTCATAACACATTTGTATGATAAAGTCTTTAGACTATCTAGTAAAACTGGATAAAATATGTAGACATGTACTAGGAAAAAAATCTAACAAGCAAGGGACTTAACTTTATTTGTTTATTGCAATAGAGTGAGTCCATTGGGACTGAATATATGAGAATCTCACAATGGAAGCCTTTCCTTTAACTTTAAATAAATAAGAAAAGCAAGATTTGGGTAGGAGGATTATGCAGTTACAATTATTTTTGTAGATGAGGAAAGTTTGTCAGTCAACACAATTAGACATGCTTTTCTTGTATAATCAATAACATGAATAAGGTATTTCAGCTAGTTATTTGTGAACAAAAGAATAGGACTTCTGAGGTTTTCTATAAATTGGATTGTTCTAAATTATGCCAAAAATTCAGCTATAATATTTGGAATGTCAAAAGAAGTAGTTGATAGTTTTATTGCACTCAAAAGGCAAAGCGTATCTCTTTACATCAAGACATTTCCTAAGACCCAGTAGTGTGGGCAATTCTAAAAACAAATGTCTGTGGATGATGCTTGGTCACTTATCTTTGTGAAGAACATGAGTCTCAGTGAAGATCCACACCACCATGGTTATTTCCAGGAAGATAATGTTAGAAAGGTCAGCTAGGGAATGTTCTTCCTGTACTTCTTTGAAATTGATAGTGTGATTACTTTAATACATTTTCTTTTCAAGTAAGAGAATATTAACTTCTAATGTGACATGTTACAAACTTTAAAAATTTGAGTTATATCCTCATACCATAAACAACAACAAAATCTTTGAAAAACAAATATCAACACCTACCTCCACCATAGAGAAATAAAGTTATGACTGTCTAAACTATTGCCTTGAAAACAAAAGGAGCCAGAACACTGAGGACCACAACTAGAGTAAAAGCAGTCCAGCAGACAATAATCAGTACACATACTTAAATATTTATCGGTATTGATAGTTACCTATGGACTATCATCAGAGATCAAAACTTGCGGCACCCACCCTTTCAATAGCTTTCATATTGTTGCTAGAGCTTCCACCCTGCCTCCTGATGCAAATGACTACTGCAAGAGGAGAAAACTATATTATTGGATATGTGTACATATGATATATATGAAAAATACACATATAAATATTTATGTATATATATATATATATATATATATATATATATATATATATCACATATATATGTAAAAACACATATGGAAAAATGAGTTTGTTTAAAGCATTAACCAAAATAAGGGAGAAACTGTCAACCTGTCTTTACCATGTCCATCCCAGTATTATAACCCGTACAAAAGATGAGACAAAGGCCATGGAACATTCAGAAGCAGGCTATGGTTATTGGGAGATTGTTTATCCTGCCACCATCCTCTGGGCATGACCATGTTCCTGATGAGCATTGAGCTTCTGTGGTCATGCTCCCTAGGTTTCAAGATCTCAATTCCTTGGGTGCTTGCAACAGTGCATTCTGAAGGTTCCAGAGCTCTGCGTTCTGGAGCCCACTGTGTTCTCAGGAGGAAAATCAGAGGAAATCCTGCCATGCTTTTGCCAGATGGAGAGGAAAAGCCAAGCTTTGAAACATGCAGGGACTTTAGTGCTCCCTAACAAAGGCCTGTCCTCAAGGGAACCTGTTTCTCTAGTATTCAAACTAGTAGAGTTTTTCTCAGAAACTAAAAGATCTTAAGGATGGGAAATCCTCAGCCTTTCAAGTTTCTAGTGTCTTCTGAGAAAGAAAAGGTTGAAAAAGCACATACAAAGGTCACAGACAAGGGAACCACTTACTACTGTGTGAACCCTAGGATCATAAAGCTTTTTGCAAGGTCTAGTTAGAAGACTTTTGGTACAATTAAAAAGTACAAAGCTCAGGCTTAGACTGTCTAAAAGGAGTTCCCAAAACAATGACATTAAAGGAAAACTGTGCTCTGACACTTACAACCATGGGTAAGAATAAAAACAGCTCAGCATTTAGCCAAAACTATTAGTACACTTCACAGTAGTTTCTGATTCATTATACTTCCTTATACCCCAATCACATTTTGTTTAAAATAAAATCACATCACATATGGAAATAGAACATGAAGACACATAGTAAGAAAGAGCCTCAGACAGGAAGGATAGAGTGTAAAGGCTTTGTTATAAGACTGGATGTATAAAATAAGCATAATGGGTGTGTTAAATATATTAAGGGGACATATAGGAATAGTCAATACACAAAGAAAACATATTTAAAAAGATAATTTTAATGTTGGAATTTAAAAAATAACACTGTAACATAGATAAAGAATTCCTTGGATGGCCTGAACAGCATACTGAGCAGGGTAAAGAGAGAACCATCCATGGAAATTTTCAAAACTGAAAAACAAGAAGAGAGTGAAATGACAATATCCAGGGGCTCTTATAAAATGATATAAGGTATAACAAGTACAAAATGAGAATGTTGGAAAGAAACAGAAAAGAAAGAAAAGAGAGACAGACAGGAAAGAGGAAAGGAGAGAACACTCATACAGATTTCCTTATGGCTGTAGTAGTTTGTAGTATCACCATCAAGCAATAACATTCCTATTTCCCAGCATCCTTGACAGCATTGTTAGATTTCTAATTTCTGACTACAGTGAGCTGATATCTCAAAGAAGTTGTAATATGTATGTCTCTAATGGCTGAGAGCACAAGAAATAATACAGATAGAATCCTACAATATCAGTGACTATAGCTAAAACATAGAACAAGAACCTCAAGGCCCGAACCAAACTGAATACCAAGAATACATATGTTACATATGTAGCATTCTAACTACAGTATGCTGAAGAAGATAAAAACATTGGAAATGACTAGAAAAGGTTGAGCAGTGAAGACACAAAAGCAAAGCCCCTGGTACATGAATGAGATAAGCACTTCATAAGACTTCTTTCCCAAAACAATGTAAACAAGAAGGCAAATATTTTTGTATTAAAAGAAAAACTTTATATTCAGCACAATATAAGATGATAAAAATCAAGGATTTCATAAATGAAAACTGGGTGAATCTGTTGCTCCTAGACCTACCTTGAAAGAAATGTTACATTCTATTAAGAAAAGAAAATTTATTAAGGTCAGAAACTTGTGTATAAAGAAGGAACAGAAAAAGAGAATAAAATGAAGTTAAGAGCAAATATTTTACTATCTACCTATTTGTTTATGTATATTAATACAGTGTGTGTGTGTGTGTGTGTGTGTGTGTGTGTGTGTGTGTGTGTGTCACAGCATCTATATGGATGCCAGAGAACAATTTGTGGGAGCCCAGGATGTCATTATACTGCATGGGTTACTGGGATTAAATGCAAGTTGTCAGTTGTCAGGCTTGGTAGCAGGTACTTTAACCATGAACCATCTCACTGACATCAAATATTTTATTTTTGCCATTTGAATTGATTTGATAATAATGATTTTTACAAAATAACAATGGGATATATGTGTATTAATTATAGAATATGGCTAAGTGAAAGTAACACCACCAATATTAAAAGGAAGAGATGAATTGGCAGTGTTATTATTATAAGGTATTTATATTAAAATGAGGAAGTGAATTGGTATTTGAAAATGAAATTACTTTCTTTTCAACTGTATAGTAAAAATTCTGGGGAAAATATATGTTCTAAAATAATAAAGTGAGATATAAATATTATCAGGAAAGTACAGAAGGTAAGGTAAGGAGAAGGAAGAAAACAACAGGATGGAGGAAGTAAAAGGAGCTACAGAAACCTTGGGACAGAGATGTTATTCCACAAAAGTACTGCTATGAGCTGTTAGCTGTAGCTGATGAGACAGAATGGCTAAACAATACCTTTCACTATAGACTCAAGAAATATAAAATATTTCTAGGTAATTCTAACCAACCAAGTGAAAGATATGCATGCTAAAATGCCTGGAGACATGAAGAAAGAAATTGAAGAAGATATAAGAAGATGGAAAGATCTCCTATCCTCATATATTTGTAGGATTAATATAGTAAAAATGGCCATCCTATCGAACGTAATCTACAAGTTTAATGCAAACATAAAAGAACAATTTTCAGTGTTATATGGAAATAAACACACTCACACAATCAAATAACAGAATAGCAAAATGATCAATAATAATAATAATAATAATAATAATAATAATAATAATAATAATCTGCTAGAGGTTTCACTATCCCTGGCTTCAAATATCACTACAGAGCTATAGTAATAAAACCACATTTTATTTTCATTAAAACAGATGCAGTGATCAATGGAATCCAATGGAAGACCCAGACATAAATCCACAAATTTATGGACAACTGATTTTTATAAAGACATCATAAACAAACACTGGGAAAAAAGACAGGATCTTCAACATATAGTACTGGTCAAACTATATGCATAGAAAAATCCAAATAGATCCATATTTATCACTCTGTACAAATCTCAAGTCCAAATGGATCAAATGCTTCAAAATAAAGCAGATAACCTGAACCTGATAGAAGAGAAAGTGGGGGAAAGCCTGGAACTTATTGCCACAGGAAAAGAATTTCTGCAGAGACTTTTAGTGCAGGCAATATGACTACCAATTTAAATTTAAATATGTCACTTCATGTATTTGAGAAGCTTCTGAATGTGAAAGAACACCATCATTCTGACAACAGCAGCCTACAGAATGGGGAAAGATTTTTTACCAACTACACAAGAGATAAGGCTTAATGTCCAAAATAAAGAAAATTACTAAAAAAACCAAGATATCAGAAACTAAATAATCCAATTAAAAATGGGGTACTGATCTAAATAGAAAATTCTTTTTTTCTTTTTTTTATTTAAATTACAAAAGCTTCATATACATTCAATCTCAGTTCCCTCTTCCTCCAGTCTCTCCCTGCTCCCTAATGACCCCCTATACCTATACCTTTCTGCTCACTAGGCAGGGTGAGGCCTTCCATGGGGATCTTCAATGTCTGTCATATCACTTGGAGCAGGGCCTAGACCCTCCCGGTTGTGTCTAGGCTGAGGGAGTATCGCCCTATGTGGAGTGGATTCCCAAAGTTCATTCATGTATTAGGGATAAATAGTGATACACTACCAGAGGTCCCATAGATTAACTTGCCCTCCAAACTGACATCCTCATTCAGGGGGTCTGGAACAGTCCTGTGCTGGTCTCCCAGCAATCAGTCTGGGGTCCATGAGGAACCGTTTGTTCAGGTCAGTTGTTTCTGTGGGTTTCTCCAGCATGGTCTTGACCTCTTTGCTCATCACTCCTACCTCTCTGCAACTTGGTCCCTGGGTTCAGTTCAGTGTTTGGCTGTGAGTGTCTGATTCTGCTTCCATCAACTACTGGATGAAGGCTCTACGATGATATATATATATATATATATATATATATATATATATATATATATCAGTCATCAATCTCATTATCAGAGAAGGGCTTTTAAGGTAGCCTCTCCACTATTGCTTAGATTGTTAGTTGGGGTCAACCCTGTAGATCATTGGACATTTTCCTAGTGCCAGATTTCTCTTTAAATCTATAATGGCTCCCGCTATTATAGTTCTCTTTTCTTGCTGTCCTCTATTCTTCCCCTGACTCTATCTTCTTGCTCTCTCTTGTCCTCCTCTCCCCTCCTCTTCTCCCCTTCCATTTTTTCCAACTCCCTCTCCCCTCCCCCCATGCTCCCAATTAGTTTAGAAGATTTTAATCCTTTCCCCCTTTCCAGGGACCATGTATGTCTCTCTTAGATTCCACCTTGTTTCCTAGCTTGTCTGGCAGTGTGGATTGCAGGCTGCTACTTCTTTGCTCTAAGTCTAAAATCCATATATGAGTAAGTACATACCATTTTTGTCTTTTTGTGACTGGGTTCCTCTTTCTTTTAGTTCCACTGTGAATTTCAACATTCCTTTGTTTTTGTTTTTTCTGCTGAGTAGTACTCCATTGTTTAAATGTACCACATTTTCTCCATCCATTTTTTCAGTTGAGGGGCATCTAGGTTGCTTCCAGGGTTCTGGCTATTACAAATAATGCTGCTATGCACATGGTTGAAAAGATGTACTTGTTGTTTGAATGTGTTTCTTTTTGAATGGAATTGCTGGATCTTGTGATGGGCTGATATTTTAAAGACACTGTCTTAGTTAGAGATTCCATTGCTGTGAAGAGGTACCATGCCACTGAAACTCCTATAAAGGGAAACACTTAGTTGGAGTGGATTATAGTATCTGATGTTTAATGGAACATCATGACAAGACATGGCTGCATTCTGGTAGATATGGTGCCAGTAAAGGACTGAGACTTCTACATCTTGATCCACAGGGAACAGAAAGTGTACTGTGGTACTGGGTGTAGTTGAAGCACAGGAAACATGAACACCCACCCCAAAGTGACACACTTCCTTCTAGAGGGCCATACTTCCTTATATCACCACTACATATGGGGGCCATTTTCTTTCAATCCTACCAGAAACTGAACATTTATTCATTTATTTGTATTTGTAAAGAATGTGGGACTTTTAACCCTTAAGTTTTAATATAAGATCTTGGGGATGAATGAGAAAGGAAAGGCTGTAGCTTAATTGTGATGTGTATGTGTGTCAAGTTGATAAGTGGTTAATTGTGATTCATAGTTTTATGCAAACTTGATACAAGCTAAAGTAATCTGAAAGGATGGAACCATAATTAAGAGAATATATTTGTAATCTAAGGCTTTAGAACATTTTCTTATGTAGGCTTTTTTTTATTTAGTAATTGTTAAATGTGAGTCCAAACCATAGTGGAAGGTAATACCTATCCTGACTTGTTTCAATAATGAACAGTTATATGGAAGGATAAACCAAATAAACTGTATCCTCCACATTTTGCTTTGTTCATGCTTTGTACATCATATCAATAGTAAATAAGCAATAGCAATAGCAATGCCAACTAAGGCAGTGTGTATTTTTTTTAAGTGTGTATTGCTTTTAAGTCAACATAATTAACCTATAATCCATAGAACCACATAGAGTAAGGTACCAGAGGGCAAAATGATAGGTCACCCTAGAAAAATAAAATAGATAATTATAGATGCATGGGGGAACTGTAATGGAGGAATCAATTTGTTGGGGATGGTGCAGAAGGGGACTAGGGAGGGAATATGGGGAGAAACAGCTAAAATTAAGTATCATTTGCCTGACAGTGTGGAAATCTAATACAGTAAATGCTTCCAAAATATAGACATATATGAAGGCTATCTAAATGAAATTGTCAAAATAATGGGAAGACAGAGCCCCAACTGGCCAACTCCTGACACCAGATAAAGCTTCCAGTACTGGGACTGAGTTACATCTAATTCAATAGTTGGCCAAAGGTGTCCCAAGGGAATCCTCAAACAACCTAGACTGTTGCCAAGGCTATAGATTATTCTAAGTGAACTGAGAGCAAAGCCTAATTTCTGAAGACAATACCTACGCAACTCCATTAACATGAAGAAGTTGAGCTAGTACCGATAGAGAACCTTAACCCCTATGTTCAAGCCTCCTTTGTATAGGAAGCTACTCTACATACAAACAAAGGAGAAATGTAGCACACAGACAGCCACAAACCCTTTGATCGAAAGTGATGCCCTGACTGCATGATATGCTAGTGCAATGATGGCACAAAGCTTACGGGAATAAGGAAGCTATATCTGATTTGACTCAAGGCCCACTCCACTGCCTGGGTGACCACAAACCTAAGGCTAGATAGCCCAGGAAGCTAGGGTAAAAACAAATATTACTGGTCTAAAAATGAAAATAATACACTGATAAAATAACTCCTAATAATATTCTCCTATACTGATAGATCAGTGCTTTGCTCAGCCATCATCAGAGAAGCTTCCTATTGCAACATATGGGAAAAAGTACAGAGACACACAGCTGAACACTATGCAGACAATGAGAGACCATGGAACACTCATCCATAAATGGAATGTCTCCATAAAATCCCTCCCCTCAGAGCTCAAATAGCCCTGCAGAAGAGGAGGCAAAATGGGTTTAAGAGCTAGAGAGGATAAAGGCCAGAAAGAAAATAAAGCTTTCTTAATAACAGAACTGATGCACATATGAACTTACAGAGACTATGAAAGCATTCACAGGCCTGCATGTATCTGCATCAGATGAAGTATGAGTCCTAAGAAAAGTGAAGACAGGCTCCAAATTTAACCCAGAAGCTATCTCCAATTGATAATCACAAAGGAAAAATTTAGTGTTCTCCAAGAGAGTTCCAATAGGTATACAAACCACTCTTAAGGTGAGGTCTCATGCCCAGCAGAAGATGACCTACATAAACTCAATGGCATCTTTGCAAGTTCCTTGACTCTTAATATCACATCATACACACAGATACACACACACACACACACACACACACACACACACACACACACACACACACACACACACACACAAGATGCTATGGTAATGTGTTTCTTCCTCACAAAGCTTTACTTTCACAAGAATGGTTGATAGCTAGGTATAGTGCTTTGTTCCTGTGGTCTTAGATGCTTGAGGTGCTCAAATAGAATTATTTAAATAAAGAAGTTAGAGACTAGCCTGTGTATCATAATATATTACTTTACATGAAGAAGAAAACTTTATAAAATATTTAAAAGGGAACTTAGCATACAAGTCTGATTACTTATTTTCATCCCCAGAACCGATATGAAAGTGGAAGGAGAATACTAACTTCACAAAGTTGTCCTCTGCCTTTTTACTTGAAAACCTGTGAGTGCTCGTCTGTGTGTGTGTGTGTGTGTGTGTGTGTGTGTGTGTGTGTGTGTGTGTGTGTACACTCACAAATGCAGTTTGTCAATGAATTCAGGTCAAGACTCATCACTGCTCTGAACACTTTATGAGAAATGGCCACACCACTGAACCCATATTGTCATCCTATCATTTTACAATGCAATATGGCTGACAAGAAAAGAGAAACAATTTCCATTTAGTTGTTATTATTAACAAGGTCTTCAAAAATAATATTTGCTACCAAATTCTTAAGTGAAATACTATTATAACCTGGTAAAAATACTCGCTAAGGCCTAATGTAGTGAAATTAGACTCTATAATATGCATATTATAGAAGAATCATGCTATGAGGTATATTTATTTAATTAGTTATGTGTATCATAGGAACATAAAATGAAGTTTATTTAATAATCATAACAAATAAGCCTAATAACCACATTCTTAAAAGAAGAACAATATCTAATATTCTCTGACTTAGGATACCATAAGTAGATTCTGCCAATGGATATTCTTAGGACATTCTGAGGTATAGATTTTCATAAATACTGCATGCCTAACCTAACATTATATTACAAACCAGCAGCATGTGTTTAATATTATATATTGAGGAAATTCCAAGTTTATGTTAAACGTTTAAAGTAAACAAATGCTTAGAAACAGAAAATTCTTATAAACTGTCACTACCCAACTGTCACCTGTCAACATGCATATATTTTAGACATCATTTATTTTAAACTTTCCTTTTTTCATTGGAGTTTGAAATGAGCCTATTTCCCAGTAACAAATCTGGAAAAGTATGTGAATTGTTCTCTGAATGCTAATGCTGCTGGTGAGTGATTTTTCTGTGTTCATGAGGAAAGGACTGGATATTTTTTCACTGAGTTTACCCCGGAATCTGTGACTACTTTCTGTTTTAATAATATAATTTTAGTTTTCTCTTTGAAAATGTCACACACATATACAGTTTATTTTCATTACACTCACCACCCTACCAGCTCTTCCCAGATCCCTGTCCCTCTTCCAACTTTGTCTTCGTCTATTTCTAATTTTTTAAATTTTGAATATTTCATGCATCTACACAATGCAGTATGTTTATACACAGGAACACACAATTCTCCTTCTCCAACACTCCCCTATTTATCCAAACACAGTCCATTAGTCCTGCCTGTATGTTTGAGTGAGTCTAACGATCTGCTATAATATGGGAAACCTCTTACAGCTACATCATCGAAGAAAACATACTCTATAATTTTATTTCAAGTTAGCTTACTGGTTACTGGATTCCCATAAAGATCTCATACAATCCAGGTCTTAATTAGCTGACCTACTACTCCTTTTCCTCCATTCTCTCTTCCCTGCTTAACCCTTTAAACACCAAAATCCCCTTAGCGTTTTTCATTTTACTTCTGTTATATTATTTCTCCATTTTTAATCACCTGTTAGAAGGCTTCCATATGGCTTTTCATATCTTCTGTCTTTGGGTTAGTAATGCTCTTCACCCTGATTTAATAATATTCCCAAGGTCTCCCGTGGTTAAGGCTTTCTATTCCCATCATTCCGCCTACTTTGATCTTACTTATAATCTACTATTCCCCTTTCCCTTCCCAAACATCCTTTCTAGTTTCTGGGCATTTATTCACAGTCCTATATTAAGTCATTAGACAAAACATTTGAAGCTACAACATACATGAGAAAGAACGTAAAGCATTTGTCTTGCAGGGCCTCAGTTACCAAGCTGTAATGCTTTCCTGTTCTATCCATTCAAGCACAGATTTCACTTTTCAGAGATAAGTAGTATTCACTTTTCCATATGTACCATATTTTAAAATCTGTTGGTAGAAATCGATGCTGATTGTATTTCCTAACTATTGTGAAATGACTAGCAACAAATGTGGTCTGACTCTAATTGGTTATAAAATCCATTTGGTGTTTGCCCAGGAGTGCTATCGCAGGTTACTTGGCGTTTGATTTTTAGTTTTCTGAGAAACCTGCAATGCTGATTCTCAGTGACCTTCTTAGTTTCCACTACACCAACAGTGTTGAAGACTTTCCTTTTTACTACATCTGTACTAGCACTTTCTGTCATTTATATTCCTGTTGATGTCATTCTGAGTAGGGTTAGGTACAATATCAAAGTAGTCTTAATTTGTATCTCCCTGATGACACTTTTAAATTGTTTGCTACGCATCTGCCTTTCTTTTGAGAATTTTCTCTTTAGCTCCATAGACCGTTTTTAAAATTTGGTTACTAATTTTCTTAATGGTCTGTGTTTTAGATCTTTGTATATTTTAGATAGTAATCTTCTGTAGGATAGATACTTTTTTCCATTGTTCGGGTTGTCCATTTACTTATTTGTATTTATTTTAATGTCATAGGCTTTTGTTTTGTGTGGCTTCTTTTTCTCTACAGAAACTTTGCAGTTTTCTGTAACCTCATATATATTGATTGCTGCTCCCCTTTCCTATGCTATAGAAGTCTTACTCAGAAAGTCCTCTCCTGTGTCTGAGTCAAGCCTGCCTCCTAATATTTTCCCTGGCATTTTCTGGATATAAGTAAGGTATCATGGTGACCTGGTAACCCCTCACCTTCATCTAGAAAAACCAAAATTTCAAACTGTAAAACATATTAAAAAGCCTGTAGAACTGTACACTAATGATTTCATGTAAAAATACAAATGATTATCCAACTTAAAATAATACATAGTCTTAAAATATATGTGTATCTGACACAGTATTGATGAAAAAGTCAAGAATTCACATACAGTAGTCAGATATTGACATGCTTTGGTAAAAATAAATTTCTTTCTTTTTTAATTAATTTTTTATCTTATTTTGCATACCAATCCCAGTTCCCTCTCCCTCCAGTCCTACCACTCCCCTCACCATCTCCCCACCCAACCTCTCATCTACTCCTCAGACAGGGTAAAGCCTCCCACGGGGAATCATCAAAGTCTGTCACTTCAGTCATCATTTTGAATAAGAATATGTCAATCACATGGACTTACATGACTACAATAAATAGCATAGGTAACAGCAGCTGGTGAGGAAGTTGAAATACATGAAATACATGGGGTAAATTGTTGCTGCTATTTTGGACAAAAATTAGGTGGTTTTCAAATGGTTAAATGTAATATACCCAGGAATTAGATTCCTGGTTATCTACCAAAAAGATCTGAGAGCATGTTTCTTCCTGAAAAAAAAAATATGCTTTCAGGTCCATCACTCCATCTTATACAAATTCTGTAAAACTTCCAGTCAACCTGATAGAAAAAATGGAGCATGCTAATCCATGCAGTGAAATATTGTCCAGGATTTAAAATTATTCACATCTTCTATGTCATACAATAACCTGAAGTGCTATGCTCCATGAAAGAGACAAGACAAAGAAATGCCACACTTTGAAGATTATTTTTAATATGAACTGTCAAAACCAGGAAAATCATGAAAAGAAGTAAATTATTAGTTGACTAAACAGGAGATTGAATAGACATTATTTATATACAGGAGGAGTGATTCTTTTAGAAGGATAATCCTCAGTTCTAAATGTTGTTTTATGTTGATGTATATACCACCCAATAGTGTTATTATTATCAATAAGATGTAGCTATCAAATGGGTGAATCCATGCAATATGTAAAAATTAACCCAGTTACTAATTAAAACCATACAAAAGACTATAGTAAGCTAACTAGTCTCCCCAGACCAGTTAATCAAGGAACACATTGCTTTGTGGATTCCTGGCCAATGGCTTAGATTCCTGTAAGCAGTTCAACTGTTAGTAGTTTCTCATGCAAAGCATGGGCCCAGCAAGGGGATTCATTGAAAATTCCAAGAAAGACTCAGACACAATGAACAATCTTTGTCAAGGACTCACATGAGAAGAGGAAACTGTCTTCAGTGAAGACAGTTCCTACAATTGACAGAATTCATTTCAAGTGAATTCAGGAATATGATCTCTACGGGAAGACAAAGTGACAGGAAGAATTGTCGAAAAAGTTTGCTTAAAAAATGAGCAATGAACTATAGAAATAATCCCTGAAAGTAAATAAAAAACACCAATGAAAGTTTATGCTGGAGATCATGTGGAGAAAGGGGAACACTCCTCCACTGCTGGTGGGAGTGCCAACTCTTACAGCCACTTTGGAAACCAGTATGGTGATTCCTCAGGAAAATGGGAATCAGTCTACCAGAAGAACTAGCAATTCCACTCTTAGTTATGTACCCAAAAGAAGCACATTCATAAAACAAGGACATCTGTTCAACAATGTTCATCACAGCATTATTTGTAATAGCCAGAACCTGGAAACAACCTAGATGGCCCTCAACTGAAGAATGGATAGAGAAAATGTGGTACATTTACACAATATAGTACCACTCAGCGGGGGGGAAAAAAGCAACAGAATCTTGAAACCATTCTGAGAGAGGTAACCCAGTTACAAAAAGACAGGCATGGTATGTACTTACTCATATGTGCATTTTTAGACATACAGTAAAGGATTGTCAGCCTGCAGTCCACACTGCCAGAAAGGCTGGTTAACAAGGAAGACCCTAAGAGAAACATAAATGGTCCCCTGGAGAAGGAGAAAGGGACAAGATCTTCTGAGCAAATTGGGAGCATGGGGGAGGGGAAAGGGAACTAGGAGAATGAGAAGGGGTGAAGAAGGGTGAGGAAGACATACATGATGGGGCAGGGAGGTTGATTTGGTGGAAGAAGAGATCAATATAAGAGATAATATAATAAAGGGAGACATTATAGGTTGAAAAAGAAATCAGACACTAGGAAAATGCCTGGAGAGCTACAAAGATGACACCAATTAACAATATAAGTAACATATGAGAGGCTATCTTATATGCCATCTCCTGATAATGAGATTGATGACTACCTTATATGACATTCTAGAGCCTTCATCTAACAGCTGGTGGAAGTAGAAGCAGATACCCACATGTAAGCACTGAACTGAACTGGAATCCAGTTGCAGAAAAGGAGGAGTGATGAGCAAAGGATCCAGACCAGGCTGGTGAAACCCAAGGAAACAGCTATCCTGAACAAGGGAGAGCTCTTGATCCCCAGACTGAAACCTGGGAAACCACCATGGGACTGATCTAGAACCCCTAAATGTGAGTATCAGTGAGGAGACCTTGGAAATCTATGGGGCCTCTTGTAGTGGATCAGTACTTATCCCTAGCATAGGAATGGACTTTGGGAGCCCATCCCACATAGAGGGATACTCCCTGAGCCTAGACACAAGGGGGTTGGCCTAGGCCCTATCCCAAAGAATATGACAGACTTCTAAGACCCCCCTATGGAAAGCCTCACCCTCCCTGGGGAGAAGAAAGGGCATGGGATAGGTAAGGTGTTAGTGAGGGGCATGGGAGGAGGGGAAGGAGAGGGAACTAGGATTGACATGTAAAACAAGCTTGTTTCTAATTTAAATAAAAAATGGAGAGAAAAACAAAAAAGAAAAAATGAGTACAAAATAAAATGATATGCCACCTCCAGAAGAAGGGGGTGAATAGAGTAATAAGATATTTTGTCAGGGTATATGTCTATAATTAGTATATCTGATTACTAATTAGCATGGTGAATCTCTTAATGTGCCTAATTTGTCAGTTAAACTTTATCATATCTGAAGGTAGAGAAAAACTAGGTGTTTTTAGAGTTTGATGTTATTTGTAGCTTTGGGAATTCAGTGAAGACTTGGAATTTAGACACCACAGAGCATATGCTGATTTCTGGAAGTTTTCAGTTAAAGAGAGATTTGGCATCCAATCCAATCTGTGGCATCCAATATCCTCAAAGTACAGAATTACTAAAATCAGTCACCTATCTGTGAATTTACTAAGTAGTCTTCATTTCAAACCTATAGCAGTCAAGTCAGAAGAAGGCATGATATATTTGGGTAGAAGCTGAAGATATATACATGTCTTGTAAAAACACCCATTTTTCTGGTTAGATGTTGCTTAGTTGGTTGTTTTTTTTTTTTTTTTTTTTTTTTTTTTTTTTTTTTTTTTTTTTTTGAAAGAGTCTCAATGTTAAGCCACTCTACCCTGGAACTCTATTTGTAGATCCTGTTGTACTTGGATTCACTTGCTTCTTCTGCCTGTATGCTGGCATTAAAAACCTGCATTGCCACACCCGGCTTTGTTTTTTAAAAATAATCTCAAGAAAATATGGGGATAATTCCCACTGCCCAAATTTTTAGAGGCAGAAACTACAATAAAAATCTGGAAAATATAACTTAATAATGCTTTGGGTGAAATTATCAAGCATACACGAATTCCAATATGGGAAGTTCTCAGGTCTTTAAATTGTGGGTCTTCTAAAAACAGGTAATATTATTTCATATTGTCTCTTTTTAGTCTCAACTACTTTAAGATATAGGTAAAATGAAGATGCATTCTCTTTGTTTCAAGTTATCTTCAAATTCTAGCCTCCATTATGTCTGCATAGAGTAATGTGAGATAGTGTAAGCTAAGTCAGTAGTTATTTCACACACTAACTTCTGAGGAGTTAGTTCCTTGTTTCATTAATAATCATGGTTATCATTTAGTGAATGATTTCTTTGTGCCACACATTACAGGGATCAATTTAAGGGATTTAATCTCAATCAGTCTTTGTAACAACTTTACCAATAGTCCAGCATTCATCAGGTTCCTCAACACTGGAAGACAATGACATGACGACTACCTTCCTTTCTTTATTGGAATGCGACTTTGTATGTGTGCTTGTTCGTGGATGTGCACATGTGGACATTAGTGGGATATTTGCTGCACAAAACTCTTTTCCTTCCACCATGTAGGTCTTCAGGATCAAATTCAGGCCACCAATTTTGGTAGCAAGCCTCTTTACTTGCTGAGCCTTCTTACTAGCTCATGGGCTAAAATAAAATAAATATAAAAATGATATAATTTAATGAGCCATCAACTATTAGGTGGCATATTTAAATTCAGACCCAACTTTGGAACTAGGTACAAAAGTGTTAAATGAATTACAAAAAACTCCCAAGGAGTAGCAGAAGAATTCCTGGTATAAAATTCAGTCTATATAACATGCAAACTGTTAATTCTTAATGATACAGAGAGTGGTCTCATCTATCTGGCCTGAAGCCACTGCCATGACTTCTCACCTCAGACCTAGAACTGGGCAGTCACATGCAATACAACCACTCATTTTCTCTGCTAGAAGGTCAGGGAGCCAATGAGCCGAATTTGAACAACACAAAATTGATGATACTTTGATAAAAAATTAGCAAAGACAATTGATTTGCAGAGAAAAATATATTATCATTATAACACACTTTAGGATAACATCAATTCTCTAAAGATATACAGAAAAATCAGCCCAACCCAAAGGGTCAGAATGTAATGTTTAACAAAAACCGATTGCTAAAAAGTTGTCATCCCAAAGATATTCTGACGTGTGTGGTTGCTTAGCTGAAGCAGATGGAGTTAGTCATGCCATACTGGGACTTCTTTCACCTCCCCCTGAAATAATTAACCACAAGACTGTAAGTACATTTTTCATGTCAAATGAAAAGCCATGGACAGTGGCTTCAAAGAAATCTGAGGGCAGAACTGCAAGAGAGTGAGAAGACTGACTCCATGCACAAAAGACAAAATATCAACATTTCTTATATAACCACTGAACATGTGTCAGCACCCATGAGGTCACATTCAAATGGAAACAACAGAACTAAAATAGGTAGTGCACTAAATATTTGAGCAGAAGTAATGAAGTTGATCTTGTCAAATACCTCAAACCCTTGCAGAACATTGGGAATACCTTCAGAGTTTGGGCAGCTCTAAATTCAAACACTGAATGAAAGCACAATGAAATTGCTGGCAAACTAATGCCAAATATCAAGCCTTGAAAAGAAAAGCAAAGGCGTAATCACAAATTGACCAGATTAAACTTCTGTGTTTTATTCCTACTCTGCATTTTGCCTAATGTTCATAAGATTAAATCTCTCTCAGAGAGCAATTATGTTAATAGGATGGATGGAGTCTTTCAGTTATTTATTTATTTAGGCAGGTAATTGTTTTACAAACAGGAAGTCACTACATAGTGAAGGCTATCTTCAAACTTTCAAGTCTACTGTTTCTTCTTCTTGACTACTGAAAGGACAGGCATGCCCTTCATGTCAAGCCCATAAAGACATCTCTTACTTTCTTAGCAACGCTTACCAGGGTGTATAATCGAAATGTCGATTTTAGAACTTCCCCTGTAGACATACTAAATTTTCAGCAAAGGGACACAATGAGTTTACAATATTTGCTTTCATGTCTGTCATACTCTAGTTATGTGAGCCAAGAATGGTCACATGTTTGTATTAACCAGGCTAGTATTGATTACTATCAAATATGTGCATAATCCTGCCATAGAGAAATAATCTTGTAAATTATAATTATAATGTTGTAATCAATTTCTTCACATATAATGACTTCTACTACTACTATTACTAAAGTGGTAATAATATCTTTGAGGACCACTTGTTAGATCTATATTTTATTAACAGAGAAGCCAAATACAGAAAACTTAAGAGACTTCACTACTCTGACAACTATTAAGTGTCAGAGCAGAGACTGAAACTTGGCTATTTCACCTTTGGAGACTAGGCACTGAGTCCCTGTGCTACACTGAACTACAACATCTATACCAAATGACAGTTTTATTGAAACCTCTTGACTACAATGCATGCTGTACCCTCCCTATCAGATCCCACCAGAGAATTCTTCTGGGCTGTGATGGACTGTTCCACGAAGTAGTTCCTTTCACTCTTTCTCCAGAGTAATCTGAGTCAGCATTTATAAGAAGGTACTAAGTTATATGTACCCCTCATAGAATATAATTTCATTTTCTTCACAGCATATAGCAAGTTCCTGGGGAGGTGGAAGGTGCCATCTAGAAATTCAAAAGTACAGCATAGTATATGTTTTATAATATAAGAATGCTCAGAGAGGCTGTATCTACACCCTGCTCAATCTTGAGAATGCTTAAAATATATTTTTCTTTCCAACTTACAAAAATGTTCCAAGTCATGTTGAAAAGAATTACTAATGTTTATATTATCCATGGAAATTTAGTCATTCATAATTAAGAAAGGAAAAAAGTTCCATTAGTATTCTCCAAATCTGATTTTTCTTCTTATTTCTCTTGTCTTTATAAAAACCTATTTCAATTTTGTTCATCATGATTCTCTATGTAAACAACAAAAATCATTAAAAGATCATCTTAATGTTCTGACATTTATCAGACTTGTAACTGGTTCCTTAGTTGGTGAGTAATGATACAAAGAGTGGCAAACCAGAACAGCAACCTATCAGCCCTGATAGGCTCCTCATGCCTGTGTTCCAGGACTTATGCACAAGACAAAGCCCTACCATACCCAAGGATCCTCCTACTTGAATTCCAGAGAAAATGCACAAGACTCAGCCCCACCATATCCAAGACACCTCATGATTGTGTTCCAAGGCTGATGCACAAGACACAGCCTCACCATACCCAAGTCTCCTCCTGCTTGTGTTCCAGGGATAATACACAAGACTCAGCCACACCATATCCAAGACTCCTCATGCTTATGTTCCAGGGCTGATGTATAAGACATGCACCCCTTGGTGTTATTTCAGTGTTGCCAGCTTGGTCAGAACTAGACCCATGTTCTAGGTCAGTAACATGCTGTTCTCTTTCTTGTCACAATTTCCCAAATTAAAGCTATCACAATTGAAAATAAACCTTACAATTTATGGATTTATGGTTCTGCTATTCAAAACATTAATTCACCCTGATTTGTTTGTCTGACCTCAGCTTTCATTGTTTTTCTCACTTTTAATTTCTGAAAATATATAGTACTACTCTGTAGATGAAGTTTCTTTCCTGCCTAGTCCCAGTGCCCTTTAGCCCCAAATAAACGCACAGAGACTTATATTAGTTATAAACTGTTTGGCAAATGGCTCAGGCTTCTTATTGGCTAGCTCTCTCTTAATTATTAACCCATAACTAATAATTATGTATTTCTGTATAGCCTTATCTTACCAGAGAACTCCAAGCATGTTCTATCTTTCCAGTAGCTACATGTCATCTCCTCGACACTCCTGTCTGCATCCTCTCCCCCTACTTCTCCTACTCTGGTAGCCCCGCCTATACTTCCTGCCTGGCTACTGACCAAGCAGTGTTTTATTCATCAACCAATAAGAGAAACATATATACAGAAGAACAACCCCCATCAATACTCATGCCTCAGTCAGTTCTTCCTTGTTTCCTGTTTTCAATGTCTAACCATGTGGCCTTACAATAAGTGGTTCCAATCTTTCAATACCCTCCCCAACGTATGCTGCTGTACTCCAGTGCAAGATATATTTGTACACACACACACACACACACACACACACACACACACACACACACACACACACTGGGCCTCAAGCTCAGTGATCTGCCTGCCCCTCCCCCAGAAGTAATGGGCTTAAAGGCATAAACCAACATACATAGCCCTAATTCTTTCCTTTTACATTTTCCCTCATGTATAGGTCATTAAACAAATCAATTCCAGACAGTTACCATTAAAAATTTCATGTTGAAAATAAATAGAAGAAAAAAAGGGAAGCAAAAAGGAAGAAAGGTTAGCCCTGGAACCAAGGGAAAATTATCCAAAAGTAGTAAAGAAAATAAAGTACTGATTCAAGTCTTAGTTTTTTGAGTGTGGTTTATGTTAAAGTATAGCTTAGATGGCTAGTGATGACTTTCAGATCAACAGTTACTTATAATATGCACAATTGATAACCATGATAAGTATCAGAAGTGAATGCCAACATTATTTTAGTGTTAATGACAAATTCAGTCTGGAGAGGGAGGTAAAATACAGATGTTCATGTATTCCAAGCTCTTGTGACATTCCTGCTAGATTTTGAGAATGGATGGGCTAGTTAAGCCTGGGGTTTTTTCATTTGCTGTACAAGAGACAGTATTTTTTTGCTTGGAAAACAAGGAAGAATATTGCTTAAAAATATTACAGGATAGAGCCTAGGAATGATACTATAAGACAAAATGCAATCATAGAAAAGTGTTGATATTTTCAGTTAGCAAATGACTATATTAAGCTGGACTGGTGGCTCAGCAGTTAAGAATGCTTGCTGCTTTTCTTTTTTTTTTCTTCTTCTTTTTTTTTCAACTCTTTTTTTATTTGAATTAGAAACAGAATTGTTTTACATGACAATCACAATTCCCTTACCCCTCCTGTCCTCCCCTACCAACCCCGCCAACTAAAACCCTACCTATCACATATCCTTTCTCCTCCCCCTGGATGGTGAGGCCTTCCATAAGGTGTCGTCAGAGTCTATTGTATCCTTTGGAATAGGGCCTAGGCCCACACCCATGTGTCTTGGCTCAGGGAGTATTCCTCTGTATGGAATGGGCTCCCAAAGTCCACACCTATGCTAGGGATAAGTACTGAACTCCTACAGGAGGGCTCCATAGATTTCCGAGGTTTCCTCACAGAAACGCATGTTCCTGGGGTCTGGATCAGTCCCATGAAGGTATTCTAGCTGTCAGTCTGGGAAGCAAGAGTTCCCCAATGTTCAGGTCAGCTGTTTCTGTGGGTTTCACCAGCCTGGTCTGGACACTTTACTCTTTACCAGTCCTTCTCTGAATCTGGATTCAAGTTCAGTTCGGTGATTAGTTGTGGGTATCTGCTTCTACATCCACCAGCTGCTGGATGAAGGCTATAGGATGGCATATAAGTTAGTCATCAATCTCATTATCAGGGGAGGGCATTTCCTCTCCTCTGTTTTTTAGATTGTTAGCTTTGTAGGTCTCCAGACATTTCCCTAGTGCCTGATTTCTCTGTAAACCTAAAATCCCTCCCTCTATTATGGTATCTCCATTCTTGTTATCATCTATTCTTCCACTGACTCAACCTTTCTGCTCCCTCATGTCCTCTGAATCCCTCCTCTTCTCCCCTTCTCATTCTCCTAGCTCCCTCTCCCTCTTGCCATGCTCCCAATTTTCTCAGGAGATCTTGACCTTTTCCCTTCTCCAGGGGACCATGTATGTCTCTCTTAGGGTCTTCCTTGTTTATTAGCTTCTTTGGCCGTGTGGATTGTAGGCTGGTAATCCTTTCCTCTATGTCTAAAATCCGCATATGAATGAGTACATACCATGTTTGTCTTTTTGTGATTGGGTTACCTGGCTCAGAATGGTTTCTTCTAGTTCCATCCATTTTCCTGAAAATTTCAAGATTCCATTGTTTTTTTCTGCGAGTAGTACTCCATTTTGTAAACGTACCACATTTTCTCTATCCATTCTTCGGTTGAGGGGCATCTAGGCTGCTTCCAGTTTCTGGCTATTACAAATATTACTGCTATGAACATCGTTGAACAGATGTCCTTGTTGTATGAATGTGCTTCTTTTGGGTATATACCTAAGAGTGGAATTGCTGGATCTTGTGGTAGATTGAATCTCATTTTCTTGAGGAGTCGCTATACTGATTTCCAAAGTAGTTGTACAAGTTGGTACTCCTACCAGCAGAGGAGAAGTGTTCCCCTTTCTCCACATCTTCTCAGCATGAAATGTTATTGGTGTTTTAGATTTTGGCCATTCTGACAGGAGTAAGATGGTATCTCAGATTTGTTTTGAGTTAGGTTCCCAGCACCCATCCCTAGCTGATCACATCGCATTTAGCTCCAGGGCATCCAACACCTTCTTCCTCTGGCTTCCATACCAATGCACAGAATATACATACACATAAAATAAATTAAAATGTATAGCTTTGTAACATTATTTTATTTTTTCTTTTGACCACACATTTTATTAACACCTTTAGCATTTGTAAGCAACTAGAACTTACAAGTAGAATTATGGCAAGACCCACTCCTGCTCTGTTTCCACATTAGAAAATTGCAGGTCTCCAAAAGAAGATAACTAACTAGGACAAAGCAAGATGCAAAGAGCCAAGGCAAAAGTACTCATATTGAGGCTGGACAAAGCAACCCAGTAGGAGGAACAAGAATCCCAAGAGAAGGCAAAAAAGTCAGAGACACACCTATTTCCACTGTTAGGAGTCCCACAAAACCTCTAAGCCAATAGCAATAAGATATTGCCTGGAGCAGGGTGTAAGCTTCTATACCTACAGTGACTTTGTTGTATTCCTTGGCTGCCAACTGCCAGGATCCCTTTCAAATGCATACAACCTCTGTGCCAGCATTGCCCCCAGCACATCTGAAAGGCAGGACATGTTATAAGTCAAAGATTTTGTAGCTGGGTTAGTGCCAGGTTACTCCTTTTTTTGCATTTATTTATTTGTTGCATTTATTGTTGATTCTGAAAAGCAGGGAGGAGGGGAAAAGGTGAGGTTTTTCCTTTATATATGTAACAACTGTACTTATAATTTCACTACCATATTACTTAAAATCTTTACATTGTATCTGATTTTATGCTTTTCTTTTTTTTCCAACTTTTTTATTTGGATTAGAAACAGGATTGTTTTACATGACAATCCCAGTTCCCTTCTCCCACCCCTCCTCTCCTACCCCCCACAACTAAAACCTTATCTGTCACATATCTTTTCTGCTCCCCCTGGATGGTGAGGCCCTCCATAGGGTGTCATCAGAGTCTATCATATCCTTTGGGATAGGGCCTAGGCCCACCCCCGTGTGTCTTGGCTCAGGGAGTATCCCTATATATGGAATGGGCTCCCAAAGTCCACACCTATGCTAGGGATAAATACCGGGCTTCTACAGGAGGTCACATAGATTTCTGAGGTTTCCTCACAGAAATGCATGTTCCTGGGGGTGGATCAGTCCCATGCTGGTATTCCACAGAAACAGCTGACCTGAACATCCGGGAACTCTTGCTCCCCAGTCTGATATCTGGAATGTCAGGTTACTCTTTCTGAAGCCTGCAGAGTATCTTCCCCCACCAAAACAGATTAGAATGTAGGAATGAAGTCTCCTCATAGGCACCTGTTTGACCTCTCCACTTTCAATGAGCTATGTCGATGTTTTCCTGGGACTTGGGGTACTGCTGTGCTGTCAGTTTTCAGAGTGACCTTCTGTCCTAGCATCAGCCTTGATTGTGTAGGGGTCTTCATTGGACCCTCTCAGCTAACAACTCAATGGAGGGTAACACAGAATAGCCACTGGAAAGCCTGGCCTAGCTATGAAAGATGGCCAGCTCAGATTCTGGATCCTCCATTACTTGGATTTATCACTGAGACCACCCTTATAGATTCCAGGAAGTTTCCAATGCACTAGGTTTAGACACCACCACCAAATGTCCCCCAAATTATAGATGTCTCTCCCCCAATCTCTCTCTCTCTCTCTCTCTCTCTCTCTCTCTCTCTCTCTCTCTCTCTCTCTCTCTCTCCCCGCCACTTGGTCCTACTGCTTCCATCCCTGGCTGCTCCCAGTCCCCTGGTAGGATTTTGTTTCTATTTCCCCTTCCCAAGGAGATCCTTGCTTCCCCCATAGCCCTGATATTTAGCTAGTCTCTCTGAGTCTATAGGTTGTACCTTGGTTATCATATACTTAATACTATCCATTTGTAAGTGAATATGTAGCATATCTGAGTTTCTGTGTCTGGGTTACCTCAGTCATGATCATCATTTATAAGGCAGTCTTTAAAAGAAAAATGAAGAAGGGATACAGTATTTTTCCAGAACAGCAGAAACAAACTGTTTATTGGATTCTTGTATTTTTATTAAATGATGATGTTCATCAATATGCATTAAATTCAGAAATTCCAGAGACACAGGTATGATTCAAGGGAAAGCAGAATTTAACATACATGATATCAATAACTGTAGCATATTTACTTTCCTGATAACCAAACAAATGATAAGTATATACGTCTTTTGCCATTTTTAGCCAATTATTTTGAGTATAGTGCCCCAAAGGTAGTTTTTTAACCATTTGTATTTTAAATAAATGTGAAAGTATTTAATAGAGTTTTCTGTCACACAAAATATTTTCCTCACAAGATAAATATTATCTTTATATGTATATAAAAATCTAGTGTCACAGAAGTTTAGAAAAGTTTGCTTGTTTCACATGGATGGTAATTATGGTACTGGCAAAAGAAAAGCCATATATATGTGTTATAGTTTGAATTTTCCAATTCAAGACTGCCCCCAAATACTATGAAAATACTGTGGCATTTGGCTCACTCAGTGTTCTGGTCTATTTCACTCTTCCTCATGGCAAGCAAGGTAATAAAGTGGGGAACGATTAGAGCCAAAAAATTCATTGGAAATAATACAGATAAAATTTGGCTTGCAAATACCCAGTTTCAACCTTTCGATTTTTCATAAATTTTTTTGTGACAGACATGAGTTATTCTTCCTAGCCTTTTCCAGTCAGTAATTTGGAATCCTACCTGAAAAGGACTATTTTCCATGCACACCACATAAAGCTGTCCATCAGCCTCTTCCCGCGCTTAGGATTTATTCATCTTACCAACAGAAATTTTTGTCGGAAGCAAATCAGAAAGAGAGGGAAACTACAAATTGCAAAGAATTGACATGTCAACCAGTATGACTTCCTGATAAGATGATTACTTATTATCATTTATTTTATTCATTATATCTGACATCATTACAATAGCACCACTGTCCTTTTAATCAGAGTGAGAGCATTTTTGTTGTTGCTGTTGAACATTTAAAATGATGTTCATTTTTATATTTCTACATCCAGCATTTGAGGAAAAAATAAACAGAAATATGTTGGCTGTGTAGTTCTCCCAGGCCAGCCCAGGCCAAATCTTTCCTTGTGCTCTGCAGCTCTGACTCTCAATACAGACAGGGGCATGTCTATTAGTTAAAGGGGATTTTCCTCATCAGGGAAGTAAAAGGAGCCATTATCTGTTATTTGCTGGAGAACACAAACAGGAAAGCTATCCTAATGTGTACATCTGCCTTACCTAAAAACAGCCAGCAACCCAAGCCTCACTGTTATCTTCCTGCCTCAGATCGTCTTCTTCTCCCAACTCTCAACTCTCACCCAATCAATCAGCAAGTACACAATTAGTTCACAGTATGTGAAAGATTTTGTTCTCAAAGTGAGGTTTAAAATTGAATTAAACAATGTTAGCCACAAAGGTGATAGAAACGATATGACAACCTTTAAAAAGGAACATACATGGCACAGCAAATGTATGAAGCATGAAGGCATTTCCCATGGAATTACAGAATAGATTTAGGAAGGGAGTCGCTGAGTTTGGATGCTGTTGTATCTCTTTTTTTTTTTTTTTGCATTTTTTAATTTTTTTTATTGGTTCCCTGGAGTGCAGAGGCCTCCTTATTGACATCCATGTTCAGGGGTCTGGGTCAGTCTTGTACTGGCCTCCCAGACAGCATCTGGGGACGTTGTGCTCTCCCTTGTTCAGGCCAACTGTTCCTGTGGGTTTCTCCAACCTGGTACAGTCTCCTTCGATCTTCATTCCTCCCTCTCTTCAACTAAATTCCAGATTTCAGCTCAATGTATATCTGAGGATGTCTGTCTCTGCTTCCATCAGCCACTGGATGAGGGCTCTAGGATGGCAAAAAGAGTAGTCATCAATCTCATTTTAGGGGAAGGGCTTTTAGGTTATCCTCTCCACCATTGCCTGAATTGTCAGATCGTGTCATCCTTGTAGGTCTCTGGAGATCTCCCTAGTTCCAGATCTTTTCTTGGACATATAGTGGCTTCCTTACAGGATAAGTAAAAGTTCATAAGAGAATCCAGCCAAGGAAGAAGAACAGATTATGCAAAAACTATCAGAAATTGAGCACGTTATGATTTGCAATCAGTTCTGAGTCTCTGGCTGCATAGCACATGTTATTTAGCTTTTATTTAGAAAATTCTAAACTGAAACTATCGAGGATTTAGATTTAGAACAGTATTTTTCCTCTTAAAATTTTTGAAAATTTCATACATTCATATATAAAATTTTGAATAAAATCTAGCACCCATTTCCTCCCATCCAACTCCTGCCATGAAACCCATACCACTTTTTCTTCACAACTTCATGTACTATTTTAAAAAACCTACTTAATCCACTTAGCATTATTATGTGGAGTTTGTCAAATCAGATTGCACATTTTCCATTTCAAGATTCTTTGAAGGTTTTGTCAACCTGTGTTAGTTCACTCAAATCTGCATCTACAACATATATGTGTTAAGTAAGAATATGCCACAGATTGTTTCCAAGAAACCACATCCCCTCTGTGCTGGGAGGGAAGGGGCTGATTTTCAGAAGGGAATAAGTGAAGGAAAGACATTCAAATACAGATGTTGTCATGGATTATCTGTGGTCATAATTTAATTATAACAGTCTGTATAAGTACAAAATTAGGCACAAGATTCAGAGTAATAGAGGACTATTGTCACAGTATTTAAGGAGTGTCAAGAAAATGCTAGAAACTGATGTCATCCTTGGGATCTCCCAGAATTCTCAAGTATGACAATTTTTAGAGAATCGTTGAATGGAGGTGTTCAAACTAATTATACTCAGTGCATCAGCTTGTAACTATTGATTATCTCAACTACCATAGTTTCTGGATTGTATGTTTCTAGGCTTCCATGGGAAAAGAGGAGCAGGGAAATTATCATAGCCTTTTATTTTTATTGAAATTTTACTCTGTTTCTGAAATAAAATGTATCTTAATGTCATTGAAAATGTTTTGTCAATTTTTGGTTTTCTGTCAAAGTTAATTTTAATGATATCTTAAGTAAGCGTTCTGAAAAATATACTTTATACCTAGCTTCATAAACTTCACAAAAATAACCTTACAGCAAATTGTAAAACTTAATGTGACAGATATAGAAAATTTGTCAGTAATAAAATATTGTGGAATTATTTTTACTAAGAAAAGCTGTGTTACATTTGCTTATGCTACAGAATATTATTTTAACTGTGTTTATGCTCCATTTGTTTAATTATGTAAAGTTAAGTTGCATTTGTTTCATCTTGCATGCCTAAGGTACCTGATGGCTCTAATAAAGAGCTGAATGGTCAATAGCTAGTCAGGAGAGAGATAGGCATGACTGCAAGACACAGAGAAAAAATAGGAGAACAAATCTAGGTTTAAGAGGGAAGAACAAGAGAATTAGAGACACGTCCATATTGCGAAGCCAAGCAGACACCAGACAGGGAGAAACAATGAAAGTAAGATATACAGAAGTAAGAAAAGTAATAAACCTCAAGGCAAAACACACATAAAGAGAAACATGTTAATTTCAGTTAAAAAAGGCTAGCCAGAAAAATAACTAAGATAAGGCTGAGCATTAAAAACTATTAAGAAATCTCTGTGTCATGATTTGGGAATTGGCTGGACACCCAAAAGAAAAAGCCTGCTGCAAAAAATTGTTCTGAATATATACAACAATAAAATATAACTCAAAATCAAGCACATAATGAATCATAGTTGTTTCTGTCAGTCTTCCTGTGGTATATTACAGGAATTCACCACAGCTGTGGTTTTAAACATACAGTTGTGAACTTTCCAGTGTCTATGTCATCCCATCATACAACACAAAGGAAGACTACTTGAAATACTTTGGCTCAGACTTAAAAAATGGGATGATATAAATTGTTGTTTTTATTGTAAAAACAAAGTTTTTCCTGTCATTTACACATGATACTATGAAAAGCAGAGATTTAGTATTCCCCTATGCTCATTTCTTTGCATATATTAAATTATCTTGTATCTGGGTGGTCTTGTATTTGAATATTTGCTTCTAAAAAATCTGTTTCATTTGCTGACATTGACTTCATGCACACACAAATACACAAATTCAATGAAGTTTTTCTTAAGATAAGAATGGAATTTCCATCAATTTTTAAAATGGATTTAAATATATTTCTGCAAATTTTGACACATATACAAGTGAAGTACTTTTTCTGATCTCTGGTGTTTCTATAATGAAAATATAGATTGACCCCACAAAAGGTGAGATTTTCTTTTTTTTGCAGATATTTTTATTTGAATTAGAAACAGGATTGTTTTACATGACAATCCCCGTTCCCTTCTCCCTCCTGTCCTCCCCTACTACCCACCCCCAACTAAAACCCTACCTAGGACATATCTTTCTGCCCCCCCCTGGATGGTGAGGCCTTCCATAGGTGTCATCAGATTCTATCATATCCTTTGGGATAGTGCCTAGGCCCACCCCCCGTGTGTCTTGGCTCAGGGAGTATTCCTCTATATGGAATGGGCTCCCAAAGTCCACACCTATGCTAGGGATAAGTACTGAACTCCTACAGGAGGTCCCGTAGATTTCTGAGGTTTCCTCACTGAAACGCATGTTCCTGGGGGTGGATCAGTCCCATGCTGGTATCCTAGCTATCAGTCTCAGGAGCAAGAGTTCCCCGATGTTCAAGTCAGCTATTTCTGTGGGTTTCACCAGCCTGGTCTGGAACCCTTTGCTCTTCACTCGTCCTTCTCTGCATCTGGATTCCAGTTCAGTTCGGTGATTAGTTGTGGGTGTCTGCTTCTACTTCCACCAGCTGCTGGATGAGGGCTATCAGGAATATAAATTAATCATCAATCTCATTATCAGGGGAGAACATTTAAGGTAGCCTCTCCTCTGTTGCTTAGATTGTTAGCTGGTGTCATCTTTATAGATCTCCAGATTTCCCTAGTGCCTGATTTCTCTGTACACCAAAAATGTCTCCCTCTATGATGGTATCTACATTCTTGTTATCTTCTATTCTTCCCCTGAGGGTGAGATGTTCTTTGTCTTACAGTATCAAACATTCTTCCAAGATTTAACTCTTTACATAAAAATTACCCCATTATATGTATATCACTGAGCTGTGCTTTAAAATAAATTTCTTTTTGATTAACAATTAGTGAATAATTGTGGAACTTTTAGAATATTTATGTACATTAGGTAAAGTAAAAAATTTCATGAAAATAGGTTTGGTTACCAGTACAAAACTCTAAGAAGTCTTTCCTGCCCCATGCCAATAAATAATATGAAGAGACTTTTATAAAAAATATAAATTCTACCCCTTTCCCCTTTCACAAAATGGAACTCATGTATGGTACATGAGTTCCCTGGCTAGGTCTTAGATCCTAATGAATAAACTCTTACCCACTATTATTATTCTACTAAATGTTTGTCTGTGTACCCAGAAGTTAGTGCATCTCCCAGCCCTCAGTGAACAAGCAGGTTGTGGCTGTTAATACAGAGATTCACTATTGGTAAGCATACCAAGAATAGGTGTTGGTGGAGTGCTCACATTCACTCCTCAGAGGCTAATGGATCATCTTGGAATAGGAGTTGTGAATGATTGCTGGCAAGCAGTGTTTTCTGGACAGGAAAGGGTCATTGCACACATAAACTCAAAGAGGCCATAACTACATTCATGAGACCTGCACAATATCAAGCCAGCCAAAGTCCCAACATGGATCAGGTGATGATCAAGAAGTCTCACCTCTGAATGAGGAACTATTGGTAACTGATGGATGTTAAGAGAAGGATGCCACACCTAGTAGGCTGCCAGTTCCGGTGGGTATCCTACACCCATGCTCATGCTAATGTGGATTAGGTGGATGATGATACCAATTTTTTGCACTTTCTTGTCACTCCTAAATTGCTTTAACAATACTCCTCTGTCTACTCTGAATCTTGTGACTATTTTTGTACTTACAGAAACCCTTGTAGTTAAATTATGACCACAAAGATAACCCAGGACAACATCTGTATTTGAATATCCATCCTTCACTTATTCCCATCTGAAAAGCAGCCCCTTCCCTCCCAGCACACAGGGGATGTGGTTTCTTGAAATCAATCAGTGGCATATTCTTACTGAACACATGCATTTTGTAAATGTAGATGTGAGTGAACTAGCACAGGCTGACAAAACCTTCAAAGAATACTGAAATGGAAAATATACAGGGTGCTTTGACAAATTCCACATATTCCTGGGAATTTAGAGGGCTGTATCCACATCCAGGGTGCTAATCTTGTTCTCGTTACTTGAGCTGAGGCTCTGTGTAGGCAGGAAGTAAAGAAGAAAGTAGAGCTACAAAATGCCTGCCAATCTGTTAAGGCCTTGATCTAGTAGTATAAATTCAAACACAGACACATATAGATACATAATAATCAAGCGCTCAGAAGAGGGACTATGAAAGCCACATGAGGAAAATGAATCATCACACAAGGAAATGCCAATATGATTAATAGTTCACTTTCATCAGGAACCATGGAGACTGGAAAGCAGTGGAATGACATTTTCTAAGAAACAAAAGAAAAACACAATTAGGCAAAAAATGTCTAGTAACAAAATATCCTTTGAAAACAAATGAAAAACTAAAACATTCTCAGTTCCAAAACTAAGAAATGTTATCATTCTCTGACCTGCTACCAGAGCGAACACTCCACAGATGAAAGAGAAGGGGCTGTGTGAGTGCTTTCCTTTGTTAATCTTCTACACAATATTAAAGTAAAGGGCACACATAAGTAATTATAAAATATTCTTGGAAGAAGTACCACATCTGAAATTTTGATATTTAGGACAATAGTGGTGCACAGAGAGGAGATGGGTTGTATTGGAAGTGAGCATTTTTATTATGCATACATTATCCTAAGCTACATTGTGAATGATGCTAGTTTTCATATGTAGAACAACCTCTCAGAGAGGTAGTAAAATATTATACTAGAAATTAACTACTTAACATGAAATAAACAAGTCATAAAAATGGAGGAAAAATAACCAAAAATACAAGAAATCATTGGAAACATGAAATCAAATTAAACAATGAAAATATAAATACTAACACATTGATAGTTGATAGTTGATAATTTAACATTGATAATCATGTTGAATTTAACCACATTTGTCATTACAATGAAAAAATAGAACAACAGGAGAAATTTTCAAACTGGTCCAAGAAAATGTTTCCATAAGGCACATAGACTACATCCTGCAGATAATAATATGCCAGCAGTAAAATGAAGGGAAAGTTCACTCTACATAAACATGACCTTCATAGAGCTCAAGTGAACGTAAGATGTTTAAGCAAAAACTACAGTTTAAAACTGGAATCACTGATAAACACAGAATAAAACACATCAATGGAAGTCCAGTTTTCTTATGCTAAAACAATGATAAACATGTGCTTTTTAAAGGACAAAGACCTGTCTGGCAGTGGTAGTGTATGCCTTTAATTCCAGAAACAGGCAGGGGGTATCTGTGAGTTTGAGACCAGACTAGTTTCTAAAGCCATTTCCAGGCCAGAGAATCTCTGTCTTAAAAAAAAACAAACAAGCAAGCAAAAATGAACAAGGACCTCAGATACATGAAAAAAAGAATGATAAAACTGAAAAAAATAACTTAATCAACATTTACAAATTAATAACTTCTTCGAACATTTACAAAGACTGTAATATTCTTGGGAACAGGAAACATTAATATGAAGACCCTAAGCAGAGAGGAGACTTAAGCAATATTATAGAGGCTCCACTTCACAAAGAGCTGTTGAATCTCCCGTCCAACAGCAACACACTCCATAGAGTTCTCTAGTACATGTGAGCTGCTCTCCAGCATAAAATACTTTAAACAGTTTAAAAATTAGCCACACATTTAAAAAGAACACACCCACATGAAGAAAATGTGCATCACTGAGAACTTTTCTTTTGAATTCATAAATATGAGGATATTAACAAAACTCAACAGATGAAAGAGAAAATCCCAATATTGAAATATTTTGAGATTAATGAAAACAGAATCATAAATTCTGTTGTAAAGTTTATATAAAGTAGCATTATGGGCAAATTAACAGCTATAAAAATCCTACATTAATAAAGAACTTTATCTAAATTAATGTCTTATACTTCTATTAATGAGAATTTTAAAAAGATCAAATTCAGTCTATGACCACAGAGGAAATTAAAACTATTAGAGTGTAAATAAATGTTGTAGAAGATAAAGGATCAATGAAGAAATCAGTGAATCCAGAAGTTAATTAAAAATAATAAACAATATCAACAACTGTTTAACTGGATGACCAAGACAACAATGAAGACTATAATTATCAATTCAGCATGCGTGGGAGGAGGGGAGGGAAAAGAAGTTGGGACAACATGTGAAGCAAGCTTTTCTAATTGAAATAAAAAATTAATTACAAAAATAAAGTGCAAGCTACACACTGAAAAAAAAAACAAACACAGTCCTTTCTCAACTTAATATGCCAGGTTTTGTTGACTCTCCATGGGAGGCCTTACTCTTTCTGAGGAGTAGATGGAGGTGAGTTTGGAGGAGGTAGAGGGAGGGGTAGGAGGGGCAGGAGCAAGAACTGTGTTGGTATGTAAAAGGTATTAAAAATATAAAAATATAAAAAACATTTCAGCCAGGCGGTGGTGGCGCACGCCTTTAATCCAGCACTTGGGAGGCAGAGGCAGGCGGATTTATGTGAGTTCAAGAACAGCCTGGTCTACAACAGCTAGTTCCAGGACAGCCTCCAAAGCCACAGGGAAACCCTGTCTCGAAGAACCAAAAAAAAAAAAAAAAAAAGCAGTTCATATCATCATCATTTTACAACATTTTAAAAAGTTAAAAAAAAAGACAAAGATATTATAAGAATGCCACATGCTAACATCCTTTATCAAACAAAATCTCAGGTAACATAAAGGAGTCCCAGTGGTCAGGAGGCAGGAGAGGAAGAACAGCTGAAATTTTGAGGGCTCCAAGGTCCACATAGATTCAAGACCAGATGGGGCCACATGTTGAGGATGTCTCACAAAAGCAAAAGTGAACAACAACAAAAATCCTAAACCAATACAACAAACAGAACTCAGCAACAGCAAAAAAAAAAAAAAAAAAATGGTGGGGGGCGGCAGCATAACCAGTGGGATTTTTCCTGTGTGAAAGGATCATTTCATTTGTAAAAGTTTGTGCATCATATTAAAAGGATAAATCATTAAAAATACATGAATATCTCAACAGTTACAGGAAAACCATTTGATAAAGTGCACAACTTTTTAAAAGATTCAATTATTTCTTTTATGTATATGAGTACTCTGTCTACTTGTATGCCTTTATGCCATAAGAGAGTATCAGATCCCATTAGAGATGGCTGTTAGGCCCCATGTGTTTGTGAGGAAGAGGACTCAGGACCTCTGGAAGAGCAGCCAGTGCTCAAGCACTGAGCAACTTCTTCAGCCCCAACACAGCTTTCATATAAACATAAAGATAGAGACAAAAGGAACTTTTAACAATGTAACAAAATATTAATCTATAAAACGAACCACCTAAATGTAACATACGTAAGAGGAAAACACTAAATGTTTTCCTTCTTAAATGAAAAACAGCATGAAACTGTTTGCATGTATCACTTCTATTCAGAGCTGAACTAGAGTATTTCAAGACACAGTTGATACCACAGGAAAGAAAATACAAAGTATGTCTACTTTCAGATGTTATGACTATGAAGATTTAAAATTTTAAAAATATTTTATTCTTTCAAACACATTTGAAATTAATGGACAGTTTTAATAAGGTTCTAATACATACAAACAATACTTAAAAATCCATTATGTATAGAAACCCAAGAATTAGAATGAAAATAATTATATTTAGATATGTACATACAAACATTGCTGAAAAGCATTAACAGAATGAACTGAATCTTCAGTGTTACTGGAAGAATTCCCAAGTAACTGAAAATGAGTGTGTATCTGTGTGATGTTGCAAGGATGCCACAGTGCCTTAATTAATCGACCAAGTCAACCCAATTAGAAAACAAGTGAGTTGCTTCTCTTTTAAAATAACCTTAAAGCCGGATACTGAAAGCCGCATCTTGTTGGAGTAGGTACTTTTACATCTCTATGTCTGTCATTCATTGTCATCAACCTATATCATTGCCATGTTACAGAACAAAGCTCACAGTAGAGCTGCCTGTGATTCTTAGCCTTTTTATTTGCCTGTTTGCAAAATGATTTGCTTTCAGTACTAAGGCCTTTTTTGTCATGGTGAACTTTTTCTTTCTGAGCAAGCTCTCTGACTTTACTAAATTTTATACATACACTTTCCTTGCTATTTCTTTGTAGATTAGTCCAGGGTGTCTTCTACCCCAGAATAGACTTCAGACAAAAACTGCTTCATGTCAGGGCATTAAAGGTTTAAGATAAATATAATTTAAAAAACATTGCTAATCAGCATTATAACATGAATTAAATGAATATGCAATAAATGTTGATATATGGATAGCAAATTAACATATTTTAAAACAAATCTACACTCTTTAACTTCTTTGTGAGAATCAATGTGGTATGTCTCCATCTCAAGAGAAACATAAATGAGGTAGAACAAATATTTTTCATTCAGTTAACTGTGAATTTTCTTAATAGACCAAGAAAACCTGTGCTTCTGGCTTCCAGCTGTGTAGTTCCTGTCTGTAATTAAAAAATAAAAATAAAAGACTATTTTGTTCACAGTGGCCACATAAACATGGGATCCCCTCTGTAAGTCAGAGATTATCAGCGTCACACTGGAATTAGATCATGAAGGATTAGGGACTGATTCCCTACTGCTAATGGTATAATGTTTCTTGAACTCATAAAAGGCATTTACTGTGAAGCCAGTCCTTCAGAGACCTTGTGATCCACAGTTTTCCATGGTAACAGAGATGATCTTATAATTCACTAGCCTGGGCAGACCCCAGCCACGCACGTGCTTGAGAAAGAGAGCAGATGCTCACAGCATGCAAACAAATTCCAGTCCAAAGAAAAGGCATTACAAGTGCCTAAAATTACAACCGTTATCTCTACGGCAGGTGTTTCAAAACTGGAGTGGTCCCAATTTTTTTTTTTCTTTTTGGCTATTGTTTTCCTTCTACAAGAAGTTGAAAAGGATGTTAAAGATAAAGCAGGTGCTAAGATAAGATTCCTCACTAGGAATGACTCATAGCAGCCAATTGGACAATTTATATCTGTAAACACAGCAGGGTGGTGGCCAGGGTTGGCTACATAACGTCCCTCACATTCAAGTGAAACAAGTATTTTTTTAAACAATTTTGAAGTGAGAGAAAATCCAGCCATACTCATTTGCATTTCCATGAATCTCCTACAAGGTCATAAGAAACTCAGCAGCTGACTCTCCTATTACAGTGAGGTATGTATCTTGAATATGTAAAATGCTAACACATAATAAGACAGGTCTCTTCACATTTAAATTTAATGTGTCAGAATGAACTACTAGAACAGACTACAAATCCAAACCAATGAATCAGTAGCACAAGAGAGCAGGTGTAGAGTTCAAGACCATCAGTAACAAGGGCTTCAAGAGCTCCACCAAGGCATTTTATTTAGGCAGAAAATGGATTTGTAGATGATATCAAGGCAGAAGATGAGTGGCCCCTTTGCCATTCCCCTCTGCTGGAAATTATGGCAAGGAAACACAGCCCTTGTTAACCTGTGAACATTTTCACTCTCTTAGGTCATTGACTCTGGCTCAGGGGTCCAATTTTCCTTTCATTCATTAAGCACTTTGGGAAGTGGAAGTCTAAATGTGGAACAATCACATCCCCTTACAATCAGCTGCCTGTGTGCTGGGACCTTCATGTCTCACTGAGCTCTTGCAGTGACGCAAGTTTTTAACAATTGAAGGATATTAACTCAAAAACTTGTTTTCTAATTGGAGGAGCTCTAGGGATTTCACTAGATGAACTTGTATAAACTGGAAGCAAGTACATGTGCCTTTCTAATTATTCTGTTGGAATTAGGGGAGAAGGCAGTGCTAATGTCAGCTTGCACATGCCAGATATTATTTCAGCTTTAATGCTGAGAGTAACAATCTCAGTCAAAGTGAGTTAATTGAAGATCTGAGAAGGCATAATCTTCTTTTTTGTCACAAGATGCCAAATAATTTTGTATGTTTTTGTTAATCCATGGGATGGTTCCCTTAATTAGGGCAACTGAGAAGTAGTAGATCTACCCAACTGAGTGTTGAAAGTTTGCTAAGCCTTTTTCTGTTTCCTCTGACATAACACTCAACTGTAAGGTTTCAAACTCATATAATTTCATAGCAAGTATGACCAAAGTTCTGTCTTCCTATTTGCTAAGCAAGACATTTACAAAACCATGGTGTTAAGATCATCAGAGAACAATTTATCAAACTGTTCCAATTAGGCGCATCATGTACAAAAGAGCAAAGGTAATAAGTCAAGCAGGTCTTTTTTAGGAGCTATCACTCTGGTTGGAAGAGTGATAGACAAGGAAATCTCCATGCTCAGACATACCATTATCTATTTCCTTACAGGATTATGTTATATTTGTCAGGTAGAGGTGAGGTACATTGTGTGCAGTGTGGTGTGGTGTGTGTGTGTGTGTGTGTGTGTGTGTGTGTGTGTGTGTGTGGTGAGTGTGTGGTGTGGTGTGTGTGTGTGTGTGTGTGTGTGTGTGTGTGTGTGTGTGGTGTGTGTGTGTGTGTGTGTGTGTGTGTGTGTGTTGTGTGTGTGTGTGTGTGTGTGTGTGTGTGGTGTGTGTGTGTGTGGTGTGTGTGTGTGTGTGTGTGTGTGTGTGTGTGTGTGTGTGTGTGGTGTGTGTGTGTGTGTGTGTGTGTGTGTGTGTGTGTGTGTGTGTGTGTGTGTGTGTGTGTGTGTGTGTGTGTGTGTGTGTGTGTGTGTGTGTGTGTGTGTGTGTGTGTGTGTGTGTGTGTGTGTGTGTGTGTGTGTGTGTGTGTGTGTGTGTGTGTGTGTGTGTGTGTGTGTGTGTGTGTGTGTGTGTGTGTGTGGTGTGTGTGTGTGTGTGTGTGTGTGTGTGGTGTGTGTGTGTGTGTGTGTGTGTGTGTGTGTGTGTGTGTGTGTGTGTGGTGTGATGTGTGTGTGGTGTGTGTGTGTGTGTGTGTGTGTGGTGTGGTGTGGTGTGGTGTGTGTGTGTGTGTGTGTGTGTGTGTGTGTGTGTGTGTGTGTGTGTGTGTGTGTGTGTGTGTGTGTGTGTGTGTGTGTGTGTGTGTGTGTGTGTGTGTGTGTGTGTGGTGTGTGTGGTGTGTGTGTGTGTGTGGTGTGGTGTGTGTGTGGTGTGGTGTGTGTGTGTGTGTGTGTGTGTGTGTGTGTGTGTGTGTGTGTGTGTGTGTGTGTGTGTGTGTGTGTGTGTGTGTGTGTGTGGTGTGGTGTGTGTGTGTGTGTGTGTGATGTGTGTGTGTGTGTGTGTGTGTGTGTGTGTGTGTGTGTGTGTGTGTGTGTGTGTGTGTGTGTGTGTGTGTGTGTGTGTGTGTGTGTGTGTGTGTGTGTGTGTGTGTGTGTGTGTGTGTATGTGTGTGTGGTGTGGTGTGGTGTGGTGTGTGTGTGTGTGTGTGTGTGTGTGTGTGGTGTGGTGTGTGTGTGTGTGTGTGTGTGTTGTGTGTGTGATGTGTGTGTGTGTGGTGTGGTGTGGTGTGTGTGTGTGTGTGTGTGTGTGTGTGTGTGTGTGTGGTGTGTGTGTGTGTGTGTGTGTGTGTGTGTGGTGTGTGTGTGTGTGTGTGTGTGTGTGTGTGTGTGTGTGTGTGTGTGTGTGTGTGTGTGTGTGTGTGTGTGGTGTGTGTGTGTGTGTGTGTGTGTGTGTGTGTGTGTGTGTGTGTGTGTGGTGTGGTGTGGTGTGTTTCCACCCAGGCTGTAGCTTCCAGATCTACCCTTATGTCATACTGCTTGTTATGAACTCTAGCTTCAGTTCCACCTATATATACTCTCTCATGGACAAAAGCTTCCGTATCTTCTTCTATGTCCCAAGGCTATAGGTAATTCCACTAGATCCCTCGGAGTCTCCTATGGATTCAGGACCAGAGAGCTGTTGCAAATGACCAAGCTAACAAACATACCACAGTACTAGGCACACCACTGGTGATATGTGTTTGTGGCTTATCACTTTTCTGTGTCTTCCATCATCGATCTATATATTCAGTCTGGCCATGTCCAGAACAGCAAACACTGGTGTCAAAATGGGCCTTGGTCTGTAAAGACCCAAGGATCTGGTAAACCCTACATACTCAAGTACCATGATCACAGAGACAGACCAGCCAAGACTCAGGCTCATCCTTATGGACCCATGATATCTCTGATCTGCTATGCCAGAGTCAATGTGATACTCCTCTGTGAAATCAAGCTCTAAGCTCACCCACCCTTTGACCAGATAGTCATCTAAATAACTCAGCAGCAGCTTCCAGACAGGCCTATGTATGAATATCTATATGCTCATGTATTGAAGGTCAAACAAAGCAGTGTTCAAAAATGAGGAAAGTGATCAAGTTGTAATGCCTTTGCCTTCATCAATGGAGAAATTCACCGATCAATCCAGAATCTGAACCAGCTATTAGAAGGTTTGGAATTGTGAACACAGAGAATTTGTTGGAGGCAGTAGTTCTCAGATGTCTTTGACTGGTGTCTTGACCTGGCCCATTTCTCTCGTAGGTTCTTTGTTTAATTCCACAGGGTCTTTGCTATCACCATGAGAAGAAACTTTTCTTTCCCACATGCTGTCTTCAAAAACATTGTGCCTCTGTACCACCAAGGACACAGTGGAGCCAAGTAGCTGTGGACTGACTGCTCTGAGACTTTGAATCACAAAACTTTGCCCAAGTAGGGGTTGTTTTCTAAAGTATTTCTCAGTGTGAAGAATTTTAATACATTAAGCAATTTCATCTCCCTCAAACTGTAGCTGGGCATAGTGGTGCTTGCCTGTTAAGTCCATGCTGAAGGCATGAGTTCAAAGACAGTCTAGACTAAGTAGTGAGTCCCAGAGTATCTCTTTAACTGTCTAAATTTTTTTAAATAAACAAGTGAAGTAAAGCATGCAGCCCCACTTCCTAAGTTTGGTAAACATTGCTTCTTGTACTTGAGTCTGCTATGGAAAAGGTGCCTGACAAATCTGTGTTCTTTTATAAGTACTATGTGCATGTGTGTATATGTGTATTTCTTCCTCACAAGTTGTATGCATTCTACCTCATTTCAATTTGGAATTATTTGTTCACTCAGCTTATTATTTGATTGTATAGGGACTTACATTAAAGATATCAGTTGTCATTGGAGAACATTTTGATATAACTTATCATTGGATTTTCCTCTATATTTAATCATTCATTATTCTCTGCTCATTGTATTTGAGAACATTTGTTAAAATGTTATCAGGGGTGCTCTGGATTGCATATATTTGCAAAGGGAATTTTGGGGGATGAGCATGCCTGGATGAGATTTAATTATAGTGTGTTTTTTTAAATACAGTGACTTCTTATTTTTTAAAGAGTGACTATAACTCAGGATATTGTCCAAATTCTTCTTCTTCTTACCAAACTAATGCAAGAAGATGGGGTAGAGTGCAGCCTGCAGGCATTCCTCTGACATTTATGGTGAATTATCTCAACAGATTGCTGGGATATCTCTCAGGTACTTTGTTCCATTGTACACAGTAAGTCATCTTTTAGGCTTTTGTGTCAGCTAATGCTGCAGTCAGCCTTATTGTAAGTGCTTTATATTTTTGCAAAAATGTCTCTTAATTTTTAGTTTACCAATACAGACACTGTTATAGATGATCGGTTTAACATGATGTTCTCTGTAGACTCTGTGTGTGTCACACATGACAGGCACTGAAGGCACTTGCTTTCATTTTCTACTGTTGTTGAGATTAAATGTTTGTTTGACAATGGCTTTTGTTCTCTTTCAAGGAACATAGGAAATAAACCAAATATTTCATGAGCTTGGCATCTTCATTCATCCTCTTCATTGATTTTATCAGTTATGTCTTGTCATATATACACTAAAACTTGATATTAGAGTACTAGTTTTTAGAAGGAATCTCTAAAACTTCCTTTATCAGGAAAACAAAACTATTAATAAAACTCATATTTTGAACCTGACCTGTAGTCTCAGTGCTCTGAGATGGAGGTCGGAAGATCACAACTTCAGGCATACCTGGGTTACAGAGGAAAAAAAACCTCTCAAGAAAATACATTACTGCAAGAAATCATTTTGACTTTACCTCTTTTTCTTCCTCCCCCTCCTTTCCATCTTCCTTCTCCCCTCCTCTTCCAACTCCACTGCTTCTCCAGACCTCCTCCTCCCTTTCCTCTTCCTTTTCTCTTAGAAGATCATGTCATTCCACTGTTTCTAGGGGAACTTGGACTATATTGGTTCTTGGAAATGATGATGTTCTTTTGGATTTCTCTAAAATTAGAAAAAAGTCAAGGATACAAAAGTAAAAAGAAAGGAAAATGCTTTACAGTTTCTCATTATTTTCTGCCATTCAATGGCATATCAAACTGATATTTGAATTGATGGGTTTGATAGAATGTATTTTAGCTGTAGACACATTTTAGGGAACACCACCGAGGCCCTGCAGGAAATGAGAGGACTACTGCAGGACTTGAGATGTATTTCATATAGCCCTTCTTACTTCCCACTGTAGGTAAAAGGCCTTTAATAATCTTTCTTTTACTTAGTCTGACATTGCACAATGAATTGGTGAACTGAATTTCCACTTTTTATAATATGTTATTCTATTGTTCTTCACCCACTAACTAATCCATCTGGAATTGTATCTATCTAGTCACTTGCCAAATTGTCCTCCTACTTAAAGATGTTCTGACCTACCTCTGAGTTTTAATTTCCTCCTACTTGCCTCAAGCAAAGAGCTTAACCTCCTCCTTGCAGCTGTCAAACCCACCTTCTCCCATGAGAGAAAAGAACTGCATGATTCTTGATCCTCAACCAGCAATTCAGTAACATAAAAATGAATTTTCATTTCTCTCTGTCGAATCAAAAAGTCCTATTTTTAAATGGAAAACATTTCCTCTTTTAACCATTTCACCATTCATTCCATCAAATGCATGATATTATTTTATCTTAATCATTTTTATAATCCTTTCAGTAAATTATATATATATATATATATATATATAATTATATGTACATGTATATAACCATAAATATATACCATTCACATAATATCTTCAAAAGTCATCTCTGTGTTCTAATTAATGGGAAAGCACCATGCCCTAATGATCCTGAGTTATTTCTAAACACATTCTTGGGAATTTCTCAGACATAAGAGAATCATACAGCTTCATATTACTATACAATAAAGTAACTGACACAGGCTCCTTTGAATTCAAGAGAGGTTTGTTGATCTTACAGTGTGGAGTCTTAAAATACATAGCAAGAAGATGACATAGATGCTGATGAGATTTATATCATGAAAGATTATCTGTAATAAAATTTACTGCTGGGTCATATACATGTGACTCCTAAATGTGTTATTAATTTTTACATTACTATTTGCCTACTTTCTAAATTAGTATCTGAAAGCAAGCACTAATATTCTTCAAAATGAATGTGTATAGAAATTTATGGTGGAATGTCTTCACATGAGACCATTAGCTCCATTGTGAAATCCCTCTGTGTCTAGTAACACTTCCTGCTTTAAAATGTGTTTTTATAAGATATTAGGTTAGCCACAGCGTTTTTTTTAATGATAAATGGCTAGCACTTATAATTTTTATTTTTAAGGGCAATGATTTCATTGTCTTGTGACCTACTTTTGACAGTTACTTTTCCACAAGCAGAAGCAGAAATGTGTCAAGTGTATTACTTAGGATTTCATTCAGAGGTTGGATCACTGGTATAATTTTTGCTTTTATTATCATTTTTGCTTCTCTGATACATGACTATGAACAAGTAATGAGTCAATCTATGCTTCAATTGCCAAATGTGTGAAGTGGACAGAAGTCACAAAACTGGAGAGCCCTCTAGAGAAGCCACAAAGGTAATATGTGTGCTGTGCTAAGCAAGAGCAGGCACCAGTAAAACACAGTATAAATGGCATATGAACTCATGTCCATCCTGAAGGAATCCAGCTACTACCTGAAAAGGCAGAGACAACCTGTTATATTAAACAAATTCTTCTCTTTTTTCTTTTGGTTTTATGAGACAGGATTTCTCTGTGTAGCTTTGGAGCCTGACCTGGCACTTGCCCTGTAGACCAGGCTGCCCTCGAACTTGCAGAGATCTGCCTGCCTGTGGTGCGGAGGTGGCACATGCCTTTAAACCCAGCACTTGGGAGTCAGAGGCAGTCGGATCTCTGTGAGTTCAAGACCAGTCTGGTCTACAGGAGCTAGTTCCAGAACAGCCTCCAAAGCCACAGAGAAACCGTGTTTCCAAAAACCAAAACAAACAAACAAACAAAACTATTATTACATGAAGCAACATAACAGAATGCAAGTACCTAGATGGGTATATTTGATCCTAGTGTTTGTTTAACTCACGCTGCATCCTCTGTGAGCAAATTTCTCATTCGTCGTAGAAATGAAGATTGACTATTCTTGTTAACATTCCTGTGAGCAGATGTCTGAGCACATGGTTGCTGTTCAATAATCACTTATTGCAGGAGTTGAAAAATGAAGTTGAAAGCATAGATTTTCCTTGAAGTTTCAAAAGGGGATCTACTGTACTTAAGACCATGCTTTCATAACAAGACTGTATCTGTTTTCTTTTGATCACAAAACATTATACAATATCATCTAATAAAATAGGCCAATTATTTTATATATTTCAAAGATACAGAGTCCTTCTAATCACATATTTACTAATTTCAGAGACCATTTCTGGCTTGTACCAAGAAATCTTAGCCTCTGCTAACATAATGAGACCTGCTGCACTATAAAAACTGCATTAGCATCTTTTGTTACTTGAAAACAATTGATCTTGTAGTTTGGTTTTATGATTAAGGTTTCCAGGACCTTTGGGAAAAAAGATAACTGAGGGAATACATAAAACAAGAAAGCCTCCTGTTAAGGGGCTCTGGGGTGCCCTGGTCAATTAGCCCCTCTCAAGACAAGGCCTGGCCTGTTAAACTAGGAGACACATCTGTAAGAGAACTTTGTCTAGTTTCCGTCTCAGCTCTGTCTGAGCCAAGTTCTGACAAACACCATTTGTGCACTGGGGCATCTTTCCTTACAGTCTAGACATGCAATGCCCATTTATGTCTTCTTTGTTTTAGCTTCCCTCGTAAGAGGACTTGTGGTTCAGCTTCCTCCTTGGGATTCCTCTTCTATTGCTGTAGTTGTCTAAAGGAAATTCTTACTCATGTGAAGTAATAAGGAGTTGGACTTCTGCAGTAGATTTTTCCCCTAACTCCTAATGAATGTATTAGCCAAACATATTTTTAAATGTATTTTTATTCAAAGAGGTAATCTCAGGACTCTCTTAGGCATAGATACATACAACACTATAAATGATTTAATCATTGCACTAATATTTTTGGAGCAATGTGAAATTTGAATTGACAAATAGTTACACAATAGAGCCAATTTTACCTGACATGAAATGACTTAATTTTAAAGAAGAAAATGTGAAAGGAGCTGGGTGTTGGTGGCTCATGCCTTTAAGCCCAGTACTCAGGAGGCAGAGGCAGGTGGAACTCTGTGAGTTCGAGGCCAGCCTGGTCTCCGGAGCGAGTGCCAGGATAGGCTCCAAAGGTACACAGAGAAACCCTGTCTCAGAAAAACCAAAAATAAATAAATAAATAAATAAATAAGAAAAAAGTGAAAGGAAATACCATAGTGTTACAAAAAAAATTCAGGTACAACTTCTTTTTAAAAAATAATATTTCATTAATTTCTCTTGGAGGTGTGGCTTACCTTGGAGTGTGCTCAATACTTCAGATATCATACCATTAAATAAAACTGTCTTTCATTCTCCCAGCACTAATAAAATGCCAATACTTCCTCTGCTAGTAATGAAACTTGTGCCCACTTCCCCTCCTCTATGCCTCAGGTGCAACTTTTATTGTCGTCAATATTCCCAACTATTATGTTGTAAAGCAATACTAAAGAAGGCTACACTTGTTAGGGAAAATTCAACTCAAGGAAGTCTTTCCTTTGGTGGGCCTGTATGAGCATTTTTCATTAGGTGAAAACAATTTACAGAAGAAAGGATTAACACTGGCTCACAGTTTGAAGATACGGTCCATCTTCATGTTGAAGGCACTATAGCAGAATCAATTGTGATGCCAGAAAGAAGAGGTATCTGGTCACATTGTCTGAACAGTCAGGAAGCAAAGATAGATGGATACTGGTGCTAAACTAACTTTGCCTCATTCTATTCAGTTTGGGATTCTAGCTCACAGATGATGCCACACACTTCCAGGATACAAATTTTCCTCCTCAATTAAAACTCCTTGGAAAAACTACCATCGACAATTTTATTGATTAATATCGTAGGTGACTGTTATATCCAGCCAAATGGATAATTAATATTAACTACAAAAATTCTACCACTTTCCTACTTGCCACCTAAGCATATCATTTTAAAGCATAGTATTTATAGACTCATGGTCATCTTGTATTTTAGAATGTATCCAGTTATTTTCAGAAGTTTCCACAATTTTAACATTTTCAATATTGTTCAAATTTCTAGAATCCAAACTTTCTTATGTGATTCAGTAAAATGACTTAACTGTGAATGCCACATAACAGCAAAATCTACAAGTTACATCCTTTCAATATATGCACAGAATAAATGATCTCATTCCTAAGGTAGGGAATTGGGGGCATATCATAGAAAGATCTGGGCAAAAAAATACCAAATGTTAGCAGAGCAAACAACAAATTCTGAAGTTTCATGTACACTGTCTTTGGTTCATTAAGGAATCATCTGGGTTCAGTGGATTGTGTAGTCACTTTTTTCAGGTCTGCTATCTGCAGAATAAAGCAGCTTCTAGTAGCTCCAATTTATTTTTATCACTGCCCTAGGCAGTCATAGGCTTCATCTTCACAGTTTTGTATAATAGCCTGTGAGGTCTCATTATCAGGAATTTTATCCTGCCGCACATTGCCTAGCCTCAGGGACTTCTGCAACATTGGTGGAAACCTCATGGTATGTGTCATCTTTCCATCAGAATACCTTTCCTAGTTAGAACTGAGTTCATTGTTATTTGTTTGCTGTTTTGTGTATGTATGTGTGTTTATGTGTGTGTCTAGTGCAAGCATTTGGGTGTAGATTGAACCTTTAGGGTTCAGAGCAGAAATTTAGGTGTGCTCCTGTCAAGTCACTTTACTATCTTGAAACTCACTGAAACAGAAACTTTCCATTTGTTGATGAGGGCTATCTAGCAAGCTTTCAGTATCTGTTGCTATTGGTATGCAATATTGGGGTTATAACCACACACTGAAACACACACATTTTTACCCATGTTTTGCAGATGAGGTAAGCCCTTCATACTTGCAAAGCAAGTTCTTTTATACCCTGAACCACCGCACCAGGCCCAAGGTTGACCATGTGATCATTTTTTGTTTATTTGTTTTGTTTTATTTTTCAAGATAGGGTTTCTCTGGGTAGCCCTGGCTGGCTTGGAAATCTCTCTGTAGACCAGGCTGGTCTTATGAAAAGAGATGTGCCTGCTTCTGCCTCCTGAGAGCAGGGATTAAAAATGTGTACCACCATCACCCAGGTATATCTTTAACAATTACAGATACTTTGTCTTCATGGCTACCCCTATTTGCAATTCTAATTATTGAAGTTTAATTTTTACAACTGTCTCCTCTTTCACTAGACCTGCCTGAGAACAGTGGGTGTCCTAGATACTTTTGCTGTCCTAAAATTGCCTGAATTAGATGAATTTGTCCATTGCTTTAGAATTTGGTCTCACTCAAGTTCTCAAAAGATGGAGAGAATATACCCAGATTCTTTTTCAAATGGAATACAAATGACCTGTATCCCAGTTCCCAGTAGACCCCTTTCTCAGTCAGTCTATGTCAACTTATAAGCCATGACTCCATTCTGAATTTCTCTTGGAATTCCAGTCTTCTAAACTCCCATTGAAATGCCCAATTATGGTCTGTCTACAGCACCCCAAGGCTTCGATGGTACATAGTTCCAAACTCTTCCTTGTTCCTTCTAAAGTTCCAAAAGCCTAAGAACCACATGGCCAAGCATCACATCAGTAATCCTACTGTGGGTAGAAATTTCTGTATTAGTGATATATCTCATTGTTATACCTCCTACATGATCCTAAAAGTTAGTCACTTTAAAAGTGACAATTGTCCAACACAAGATCTCTTTATGTTTTCTACCTGGATAGTCAGGTACCCATTCCTGATAAGTGTGATTCTTCCAATTCTTCAAAGCAGCTGCATCTCAGCAATCTACTGAATGTGTGGTAACAAGTATATAGGTATTATCCAATCATTTGGTCAATTCCCATTTTTATTAGTTTCAGTATAAACAAATATGTAATCACTAATTGACATAAAAGGATAACTGACCAACAATTGAACTCTCCTGTGATTGGAAGACAAAGGAAAGACCATGAATCAGCCATTCATCTCATTTTTTTAGTAATTCCATAATATGTAAAAAACATTTGCAGATTACCAAGTATAATTAATTAGCCAATATTATTTAAGAACACATTTATTTATTGCTTACAATAGTTTGGATTTATTTTAACAGTGAATTCAAGAACTTTCTTTCCCTAAATCAATAACTTATATTCATATTATCTATATATTATTTATGTATATGTATATTACATGCAAATTATCTATGTTTATTATGTATAGTTGCCCATAATTTACATGTGTATATGCATTTATACACATATGATTTTTATATATGTATATGATTACATGTGTATATATAATTTTAAAACTGTTCTTAATAAAAATCTATGGCATTCATTTATATTGGAATTATCTTTTAGCTGATACTAGCATAGGAAATAGTTTCTTTCAACTTTTTTTTATTTGAATTAGAAACAGGATTGTTTTACATGACAATCCCAGTTCCCTTCTCCCTCCCGTCCTAACCTACCCCCCCCCCACAACTAAAACCCTACGTATCACATATCCTTTCTGCTCCCCCTAGATGGTGAGGCCTTCCATAGGGTGTCATCAGAGTCTATTGTATCCTTTGGGATAGGGCCTAGGCACACCCCTGTGTGTCTTGCCTCAAGGAGTATTGCAAATAATGCTGCAATGAACATGGTTGAACATATGTCTTTTTTATATGAATGTGCTTCTTTTGGGTATATGCCTAGGAGGAGAATTGCTGGATATTGTGGTAGAATCATTCCCATTTTCTTGAGGGGTCACCATACTGATTTCCAAAGTGACTGTACAAGTTGGTACTCCCACCAGCAGTGGAGGAGTGTTCCTCTTTCTCCGCATCCTCTCCAGCATAAACTGTCATTGGTATTTTTTATTTTAACCATTCTGACAGGAGTACGATGGTATCTCAGAGTTGTTTTGATTTGCATTTCCCTGATGACTAAGGATGTTGAACACTTTCTCATGTGTCTTTCAGTCATGTTAGATTCCTCTATTGAGAATTGTCTATTTAGTTCTGTACCCCAATTTTAATTGGATTGTTTGGTGTTTGGGGGACTAGCTTCTTGAGTTCTTTGTATATTTTGGAGATCAGCCCTCTGTCAGATGTGGGGTTGGTGAATATCTTTTCCCAGTCTGTTGGCTGGCGTTTTGTCTTTCTGACTGTCTCCTTTGCTTTACAGAATCTTCTCAGTTTCAGGAGGTCCAATTTATCAATTTTTGACATCAGTGTCTGTGCTACTGGTGTAATGTTTAGGAAGCAGTCTCCTGTACCAATTAATTCAAGGATAGGTAGGTCCCACTTTGTCTTCTAATAGGTTCAGTGTAGTTGGATTTATGTTGAGATCTTTGACCCATTTTGACTTAAGTTTTGTGCAAGGCAATAGGCTCGGGTCTAACTACAATCTTCTACATGTCTGCAACCAGTTATGCCAGCACCACTTGTTGAAGATGTTCTTTTTGTTTCATCATATAAATTTGGATTGTTTGTCAAAATCAGGTGTTCATAGGTGTGTGGGTTAATATCAGGGTTTTCAGTTTTATTCCATTGGTCTACCTGTCTATTTTTGTGCCAATACCAAGCTGTTTTCAGGACTATAACTCTGTAATACAGCTTGAAGTCAGAGATGGTGATGCCTCCAGAAGTTCCTTTATTGTAAAGGGATGTTTTGGCTATCTTGGGTCGTTTGTTTCTCCATATAAAGATGAGAATTGTTCTTTCAAGGTCTGTGAAGTATTGTGTTGGGATTTTGGTGAGGATTGCATTGAATCTGTAGATTGCTTTTGGCAAGATTGCCATTTGTACTATGTTGATCCTACCTATCCAAGTGCATGGGAGATCTTTCCATTTTTGGGTATTGATGGGGGAAGTACTTCTGTGTATGTTTATCTTGTTGATTGTTGAATAAAATACTGTTTGGCCAATGGCAACCAAGGACTAGGAGTCAAAGAGGATTCTGGGAAATGTAGTAGACAAATGATGATCCTGGCAGGAAGTGACATGGCAAGAAGAGTCATATCTAAGCGTGGAAACAAGAAGTATGCCTCTTTCCCCCTCTGCTTCTGCTCCAGCCGCACAATGTGATCCACCAGCAAGGATGGATAAGATAAATAACATATATAGATTTATGATAGTTAAGACTGAGCTAACAGATGAGAATCCTAGACATTGGCCAAGCAGCTTTGAACCTAATACAAGTTTCTGTGTATTCATTTGGGCCTAACTAGGGCTGGTAGCTGGCATAAAGTGCACACGTGGCGTGGGGCTCAGGCAGCTTTTGGCAGAAAGATTTAGCAAAACAGAAGGTATCTTCTTTAATTTCTTTCTTTAGAGACTCAAAATTCTTATGGTACGGGTCTTTCACATTTTTGGTGTTACCCCCCAGGTATTTTATGTTGTTTGTGGCAATTGTAATGGGTGATGTTTCTCTGATTTCTTTCGACACCAATATGTCATTGGTATATAATATATATATATATATATATATATATATATATATATGGCTACGGATTTTTTTGAGTTAATATTGTATCCTACCACTTTGCTGAAGGTGTTTATCAGCTGTAGGAGTTCCCTGGTAGAGTTTTTCAGTTCACTAATGTAGACTATCATATCATCTGCAAATAGTGAGAGTTTGACTTCTTCCTTTCCGAATTGTATTCCCTTGATCTCCTTTTGTTGTCTTATTGCTCTAGCTAGGACTTCAAGGACAATATTGAAGAGGTATGGAGATAGTGGACAGCCTTGTCTTGTCCCCGATTTTAGAGAAATTTGAACGAGTTTCTCTCCAATTGTTGGCTTTTGGCTTGCTGTATATTGCCTATATTATGTTGAGGGATGTTGCTGTTATCCCTGATTTCTCCAAGACCTTTATCATGAAGGGGTGTTGGATTTTGTCAAAGGCTTCTTAGGCATCTAGTGAGATAATCATGTTGTTTTTTCCTCAGTATTTTTATATGGTGGATTACATTGATGGATTTTCATATGTTGAACCATCCTTGCATCCCTGGGATGAAGCCTACTTGATCATGGTGGATGATTTCTCTGATATGACCTTGTATTCGATTTGCCAGGATTTTATTGAGAATTTTTGCATCAATGTTCATGAGGGATATTGGTCTGTAGTTCTCTTTCTTAGTTGTGTCTTTGTGTGGCTTGGGTATCAAGGTTATTGTAGCCTCATTAAACAAGTTTGACAACGACCCTTCTGCTTCTATTTTGTGGAACAACTTGAGGAGTATTGGTATTAGCACTTCTTTGAATTTCTGGTAGAATTCTGCAGTGAATCCATCTGGCCCCAGGCTTTTTTTGTTTGGGAGACTTTTGATGCCTGCTTCTATTTCCTTAGAGGTTATAGGTCTGTTTAAGTTGCTTATCTGTTCTTGATTCAATTTTGGTAAGTGATACCTGTCCAGAAAATTGTCCATTTCCTTTAAATTTTCAAATTTTGTAGAGTACAGGTTTTCAAAGTATGACCTGAAGTTTCTCTGGATTTCCTCAGTGTCCGTTGTTATGTCCCCCTTTTCATTTCTGATTTTGTTAATTTGCATGATCTCTCTCTGCCTTTTGGTAAGTTTGGATAACTGTCTATCTTGTTGATTTTCTTGAAGAACCAACTCTTTGTTAAATTGATTCTTTGAATTGTTTTCTTTGTTTCGATTTTATTGATTTCTAGCCTCAGCTTGATTATTTCCTGGCATCTGCTCCTGCGGGGTGAATTTGCTTCCATTTTTTCTAGAGCTTTCAGCTTTGATGTCAAATCTCTGGTGTGTCTATTCTCTAGTTTCTTCATGTGAGCACTTAGAGCTATGAGCTTTCCTCTTAGTAATGCTTTCAAAGTGTCCCATAAGTTTGGGTATGTTGTGTCAACATTTTCATTGAATTCTAGGAAGTCTTTAATTTCTTTCTTTATTTCTTCCTTGACCCAGGAATATTGCAAATGCATGTTGTTCAATTTCCATGAGTTGGTAGGTTTTTTGCACTTTGATTTGTTTTTGCTTTCTAACTTTAAAGCATGGTGGTCTGATGAGAAACAGGGGATTATTCCAATTTTTTTGTACCTGTTGAGGTTTGCTATGTTGCTGAGAATGTGGTCGATTTTTGAGAAGGTTCCATGTGATGCTGAAAAGAAGGTATATTCTTTTGTGTTTGGAAAGAAAGTTCTATAAATGTCTGTTAATCCCAATTGGGTCATAACTTCTGTTAATTCCTCTGTCTCTTTGTTAAGTTTCTGTCTGGTAGTCCTGTCCAGTGGTGAGAGTGTGGTGTTGAAGTCTCTCATTATAACGGTCTGAGGCCTTATTTGTGATTTGAGTTTTAATAATGTTTCTTTTACGAATGTTGGTGCCTTTGTATTTGGGGCATAGATGTTTAGAATTGAGACTTCTTCCTAATGGATTTTTCCTGTGATGAATATGAAATGACCTTCTTCATTTCTTTTGATTGATTTTAGTTTGAAGTCTATCTTGTTAGATACAAGGATAGCTATCCCAGCTTGTTTCTTGGGTCCATTTGATTGGAGTATCTTATCCCAACCCTTTACTCTAAGGTAATGTCTGTCTTTGAATTCGAGGTGTGTTTCTTGTATGCAGCAGAAGGATGGGTTCTGTCTTTATATCCAACCTGTTAGCCTGTGTCTTTTTATAGGCGAGTTAAGACCATTAATATTGAGGGAAATTAACTTCCATTCAGTGTTTATTCTTGTTTGTTTTTGGTTTGTTGTTGGTACTGGTATTGTATGTGGATTTACCCTGCCTTTTATTTTGTGTTCTTGTAGAGTGGGATTATCTGTTGCCTATGTTTATGTGAGTGTAGTTAATTTCCTTAGGTTGGAGCTTTCCTTCCACTACTTTCTGTAGAGCTGGATTAGTGGTTACATATTGTTAAAATTTGGTTTTGTCGTGGAATATCTTGTTTTCTCCATTTTTAGTGATTGAAAGCTTTGCTGGGTATAGTGGTCTGGGCTGGCATCCATGTTCTCTCAGAGTTGGTAGAATATCTATCCAGGTCCTTCTAGCTTAAGAGTTTCCATGGCGAATTCTGGTTTAATTCTGAGAGGTTTACCTTTATATGCTACTTGTCCTTTTCCCTTGATGCTCTTAATATTTTTTTTCTTTATTCTGTACGTTTGGTGTTTTAATTATTATGTGACGAGGGGACTTTCTTAGAGTGGTCCACTCTATTTGGCATTCTGTAGACTTCTTGTACTTTCATTGGCATGTCTTTCTTTAGGTTGAGAAAGTTTTTCTATGATTTTGTTGAATATGTTTTCTGCACCTTTGAGTTGGGTTTCTTCACCTTCTTCTATACCTATTATCCTTAGGTTTGGTCTTTTCAAGGTGTCCCAAATTTCCTGAATATTTTGTGTATGGTTTTGTTAGACTTCAGATTTTCTTTCTTGATGATTTTATTTCCTCTAGTTTGTCTTCAGCGTCTGAGATTCTGTCTTCCTTCTCTTGTATTCTATTGGTTATGCTTGCATCTGAGGTTCCTGATTGTTTACTCAGCTTTTCCACTTCCAGCATTCCCTCAGTTTGTGATTTCTTTATTCTCTCTAATTCAGTTTCCAGGTCCTGAACTGTTTCCTCCAGCTGTTTAATTGTATTTTCTTGGCTTTTTTGGCTTTCCTTGATTTCTTGCCTCTTTTTTTGTCTTTTCTTTCATTTCTCTGGAGGATTTTCTGATTTCCTCTCTTAGGTTCTCTATCATCTGCATGAAGTTGTTTTTAAGGTTGCTCTCTTCTGCTTCTTCTGTGATGGGATGTTTATAGGAAATATTTTTATATAATATAAGCTGATGCATATTGCTATGGATATTTATATTCTAATGTTTGATATTTTTGTCAAATTACATCATAAGGAAGAAAATAAACTTTTATATTTCAATTATTAAATAATAAGCAATCATATGAAACTTATACCAAAGTTATGAACTTCATTTTTTAGTATAGCAATGTTATTTGTCAAAAACATTATTAAAATAAAATCTTCCAATATTAAAATCACTTTTTATATGTTTGAATAAGGTATCCATTAATTTATGAATAAAATATTGAATTCAATACCTAATAAAGTATTCTCGATTTGCTCTTCCAAATCCTCTCATAATGATGAATTTTACTTTCATTGAAAATAGATTGTTTTCTATAACATATCCTGATTTCAGTTTCCCTCCTTCTGTGCCTCCCAGTTCTTTACCCTGTCCCCTCCTATATGGATCACACACTTCTGTCTCTCAATAAAAACAAATAGGTTTTCAAGGGAGAATAGTTTATATAACATATAGTAAGGTAAAACAAAAAACACAGCATAATGTGACAACACAAACAGAAGGGAAAGAATGCAAGAAAAAAGCACAAGAAACAAATATAAACAGAGACCCGTTTGTTCACACACTCAAAAATCCCATAAAAAGAATTCTACAATGAAGAGAGAGATGGAGAGAGAGAGAGAGGGAACATCTCATAAATTTAATTGTCATCCTTGCTCAGGGAGCATGCTATTCTCTGAATCACTTCAATTCTAGTAGATGTGCTGGCAAAGAGAGCACATCACTGGCTATTTGAAATCTCCAAGAAAATGTCTCTGTAGTTAGATCTTATGTCATTATAAACCTTTGAATATTCTACTTACTTAAAGAAATCCTTCTTTAACTATTCCTAGTATGAGGTTGACACTATTCTGCTAGAGGGATCTATAGAAAAGACAATTATATTGCCAGACTTCTTAACCACCTTAAGTGAGGCCCATGGCTACTTTGATTTTACAAATTTCACTAGGTAATAATTTCCCTGTCATCAGCATTAATGAAAATTCAGGAAATGTCAGACTTCAGTGAATATAAACTCTTATAGAAGAACATTTTATAAAAATCCAGGAAACATCCCAAGTGACAGATCAGCCTTTCTTTATACACATGGCAGGAATGCTGGAAAGCAAAGAATGAGGGAAAAACTGGATTTGAATTTTTTCTAGAGGTGTATTTTGATCTTCCAATGCCCCTGGACATGAGCCAATCTAATTAATTAACTAATCCTTCTCACATGTTCTATAAGAATGCTGTTTATGCTGGAACCCTTACATGAATCCACAATGCGGAAGAAGGATGGAAAGTGCAGACAGGAAGGAAGGGGGAAACCTGCCAAATTCTCCATCCACAGTGCTGTGAGTGTCCATCCATGAGCTTGCATCAGTCCCCTTCCAGAAGGTGTTGACCATTCTTTAGGGAACTGAAGTCTCAGTGTGTTATTTATTAATACACATGTTATTTACAACATGTGTAAAGGTGGTTGGAATGGCAAGTTAAAAAGTTATCTATAGCATTGAGAAAGGAAATATCTGGGCTGTGTAGATTGAATCCCCATCTTTGAGAAATGCCAAGTCTCTCTTAGCTATTGAGAGGACCATTCTTTTCTCTGATAACTAGCTTCGATGATAATTTGGATTATGTTGGAGAAAACACATATCTTTTGTAATATCTCTGTGTCACTGGAACCAAAGTGTGCCTTCAGGCAGACAAAGAAAATTCTGGATAGCACATTGGCTGAAGGAGTTAAAAGGAAGAGGTCTTTGCATGGGTCATCCACTGGGAGTCTGGACAATCCTTCCTGTCATTGCTAGATCCTGTAACATGGCAAGAAATTTCTATTCCATGACCTGTGGCTCTAAACAATGAGCTGGGTGGATATCACTTTCTCTTCCAGTTTTCATATTTTATTCAGAAATCCAGGCCCCAAATAAATAGACTGTGAATCATGGACATGGAAGGCTCCTCTCTGGGGGCACCCTGTCTTTCTTCACTAAGAAGTCATGGCTGTGTCAACTAAATATAAAAATAGATCTTTTAAAGTTCATTTCCTGCATATTTTTGTGATCCAAACTAGTTTTTGTTGCCTTTTGTGTTATCATTGCTCCCTCACATATACATTAAAATATAAGGTATATTCAGATTAAGCATGTAAATAAAGAGTCAATAAGCAAATAAGGAGTACAATATCCCAAAACTGGGTTTTAAAAGTTGTTTTAAAATATAGATTTCTGGAATAATTTTAAATAAAGAGTGTTCCATGTCTGTGGGTTCAAATGGGAAAAAAATTGAAGAACTGGACAAAGTGTATTAAGGCAAATGATTTGAAAACAACTGAACCCCAACTAAAAAGCATCCAAGGAAGGCAGTTCTTGAATGTCTACCCTCAAGTCCAAGAGAAGCTATCTCTGGGGGTTTTCTGGAGAAAAGAAATATGATTACAGCATTTTCCTGGCCCAAAAGCCTAGCCAAAAGGAAGTGAAGAGAACCCAGCCACAGGCCAAATCTCATGCTCCAGTGGATGGACTGCCAGAACATCCTACACACCGGACAAGGGCGGTGAAGCCAGGACTACCCACGTTCCCATTCCTTCTAAAGACTGGAACCTCAGGGGTACTTGATTTATGTGGAACAACTGGTTTGCCCAGATGCATTAAAATGAAAATCTTTCCAATGCTTTCACCTGGGATCCTGGAAAATAGGAGTGGGAGAAGCAGATTAAATTGCTCCTCCAGAGTCCATTAGGACAACTGGAAAAGAGCCTAAGTTTCAGATGACAACTGCCAATGGCTATTGAGCACTAACTGTTTGCTACACTGCATAATTTTCTTTATAAAATTACTTTAGAGCCTCAAAATTCTTATAACATAAACATCATTATTTTACTTAGTTTTATGGGTTATGAAGTCCGACTTAGGTAGTTAACTAAGCAATTAACATGCTGTAAATATGCAACAAAGAGCTGGAAAATGATAGCGACCAAATTTAAACACAGATTGCCCCTACTTAGAACTAATTTTTTAAATTGATATGTTTTTTTTATTTTACTATCTTATTGTTATTCAGTTGTTGTTTTTGATACAAGGTTTCCCAAATGCCAGGCTGGCTACAAGTTCACTATGTAGCTGAGGATGACCTGAAATATCCAAATACTGTACGCACTTTCAGAGTTCTGGAATTATAGTCATGGGTCACCATGGTTTTATGCATGACCAGGGATTGATAATCAAGCACTCTCTCAACTGAGCACCCTGAATTCTTAACAAATTAGGGGGTTGGATGAGTTTGCTATTATATGTAGGTAATTGTGAATTAGTAAATGTACTTAATATATTGTGTATGTGTCTATCTTTATTAATTAATACTATGAACAAAGGATGCCAAATACTATAACTCACCTGCAGCATAGGGACTCAAGGCCTATTCACATACCACGTTTATTCAGACTCTAAAACCTGGAATTTTCATGAAGTTCCCACTTCCTTATCAACTGTTATTTATCATGAAGAAATAAAAATAAAGATTTAAACTTGGGTGATCCTAATATATTATTTGTTGTGATAGTGCTATATATAATCACATTCTTTTTTAATACACTTCTCAGTTCAGTACTTAAAATAAAATACACATGCAATAAATATTTTTTTAAATAATGAGTTAGGCAGTATTTTTCTCATTTTACAGATGTGACAACTGACACTCAGAAAAAATTTCGAAAGACCGCAAGACCTCATATAGGAATCAAATTTAGTTTTTCTAACTTTAAAACCCATACATTTGGTACAATATCAAAAGCCACAAAATTACAAAATCATGTTGTTATAGAAATAAATAAAGTCAGTTGAAAGGGAATAACTCTTAGGGCAGATCTTAAATAATGAGCAAAACCTATCCCAGAACAAGAATTGATTTTATGTGGGGATGTGGTAGCTTATAGAGGAAAATGTTCCTGGCCACTGCCTCTGCATTTGTTTATACTGAGGCAACACGTATCTTTAACAGCACACTTTGAGAGAGAGGTGAGTCTCAAATGGACACCATGCTCCTGTGTTCTCTGTCCACACTTGATGCATATGTCACCTTTAGCCCATTCTGCATACATTTACCAATTGGGAAGATGACTTCTGTATTAAGTAGTATACACCATATAGATGTAGGATTCACATGCCACAAGTTCAGGCATTCATAAGACCTTAGTCACACATGCATTCCTCCACATGAAGGGAAATTAACTAAGCCAATTTAATCAAATTCAAGTAACAAGTTCTCCAAGCAAATGAGTGTGCCTTGGAGTGAACTCTTCTTTTTCTCTGTCCTTTGATCTTGACAGCAGTTTTCAGATGCAGATGAAATAGTAGTCTAAAAAAAAAGGGAGCAACTTAGGGAATTTCAGAAAAATGATTGACATTTTGCACACAATTTTCTTTGTCCCCAAAGCATTTTCCTACCCAGGGATATGATGGAACTCTTAAACTGTGGTAAGAAATTAAAAAGCTAAGTGAGGTCTGGGGACTCTCATGGTGCTAAGAAGAGAAAAAAAGTTCATCCATCTCAAATAATAATCAGCCTGTGCATCCAAAATAGAGAAAGAGGACATGAAAGGATAACCCACATGTCTCCCAATCATTCCAGCAGTACTTCTGGCCAGCATCATGTTTTTGTTTTGTTTTGGTTTGGTTTGGTTTGGTTTGGTTTGGTTTGGTTTGGTTTTTGGTTTTTCAAGACAGGGTTTCTCTGTGTAGCTTTGGAGCCTATCCTGGCACTCGCTCTGGAGACCAGGCTGGCCTCGAACTCACAGAGATCCACCTGCCTCTGCCTCCCGAGTGCTGGGATTAAAGGCGTGTGCCACCAACGCCCGGCCAGCATCATGTTCTTAAAAGATTGGTTCAGTATATATAAGGACATTGCCAGCCAATAAATATGTGGTGTCTACAAGGAGCTCCTCATAGCCCTGGAATCTCAATCCTATTTGACTTTCAAGCCTTCCTTCTTCTCTAGGTTGGTGTCTATGCATGAGTTCTCAAGGAAACTCACCTTAATCAATTTATTTTTATTTTAAAATAATCTTATTTTACATACCAATCCCAGTTCCCTCTCCCTCCTTTCCCCCCACTCCCCTACCATCTCACAGCCCTACCTGCAATCTACGCCTCAGAGAGAGTGAGACCTCCCATGGAGAATCATCAAAGTCTGTCATATCATTTGGAGCAGGACCAAAGCCTTCCCCCCTTGTATCTAGGCTGAGCCAAGCATCCCTCAATAGGGAATGGCTTCCAAAAAGCCAGTTCATGCACTAGGAATAATTACTGGTTCTTGTTACAAAACTATAACAGGATACATAATAGGAATAAGATTGGCATTTTATTGTGGAAGAGTACTTCCACTGAAAACCCACATTAGTCTTGGCAACCTTTCTGAGACCCTACTGGAACCCTGATAGAAGGCGAGTGCCTCCTTCCCAGTTCTTTTATCACATCCCTTCTGTGTACCTGTCAACACACCCAAATTCATGGTGAGCGTTACAGGTACATGGGATTACTCCCTATGAATCCCCTTTTAGTCTAAAAACAAAGATTTAGACTTGAAACAAAACTAAATTGTGTAAAAAATAAAGGCTGAGCATAAGTAATAGCATATATACATAGAAGATGATGGTTAATTCTTAAAATTACCTACACCCATTAGATGCTGGGAAGAACTTCCTAAGGTTGTTCTGCCCTCTCCAGTTGTTTTCCCAGTAACCATCACTGAGAAACTAGCAACAAAAAAACACCCAAATGGCTACATTTCATATAGATGGGAGCCAGTTGATACGGAAGGACCTTAAATTTTTAAAGAAGCTATTGTCTCTTATGGATGACATAACTGTTATGAAAGACAATTGTTAAACTCATGGGCAAGTTCAAATAGGGTCATTCCTGAGGATTGGAATCAATTAATATTAGCTGTACTAGAAAATTTATCTCAAATACAGCTCAGCGCTTTCTGGTGGGAGGAAGAGAAAGCTCTTGACCTTCAGGACTTATAGAAAAGTTACAAAGCTCCTCAAGATAACATTCTTGGTAAGGGTCCTTATGCTGTCCCAGAGGTTCAAGCTGCATATGCTAAAAACAAAGACCTTGTACTTATGCAATACAACAGCCTTGAATGTTTGGGATAAGATACATGAACCAGGAGAGAGAATAGTATCCTATACCAAAGTGGTACAGGGACCAAGAGAACAGTTCACTGAATTTTTACAAAGATTGTCCAGGGCAGTAGAGTTACAAGTAACAAATTCAGAGTCTAGAAAAATACTCATAGAATCTCTAGCTTATGACAATGTGAATCCACAATGCAGAAGGGTGTTTTGACCTTTAAAAATCATAGCAGAAGCACTAGATGAATGGTTTCTGCATATAGCTAGAAATGCATGGATCCAGAACTAGACTGTATTCTGGTTATGTTACCATCTAGAGAATACCCCTCAGGGATTCTGATGCAAAGGGGAGATACCATATTAAAATGGATATTTCTGCCACATAAACAGAATAATAAAATAAAGACATATATAGAAAAGATCTCTGATTTGATTTTAAAAGGCAAATTAAGACTTCATCAACTTACTGGAAGGTACCTAGCAGAAATTATAGTATCTTTAACTAATGAGAAAATTTCCTCCTTATGGAAGGATAATGAATATTGGCAGAGGAACTTTTTGGGAACTATTAGTGACAATTATCCCAAAACTGAGAGAATTAAATTCATAAAGAATACAATTTGGATCCTTCCAAATATTTTAAGAAAAACACCTATACCTAGAGTCCCTACATTCTACACTGATATAAAAATATCAGGTAAAGCAGGATATAAATCAGGAGACATAAGTAAAGTAGTTAAAAGCCCTTATAACTTGGTACAAAAGGCAGAATTGTACACCATTCTTATGTTACATATGAATTTTACAGAGCCCCTCAATACAGTTACTGACTCTCAATGTGAAAAGAGAGTCGTTTTACACATTGAGATCACTGAATTCACTCCTGATGATAGGGAATTAGCTTCATTGTTTATACAATTATAAGAAACAATCAGGAATAGGATATATATTACTCAAAATTACATAAAAATTACCATCTAAATAGCAAAGGTTTAAAAAAGGACTTCTCCATCACTTGGCAACAAGCTAAGGAGATAGTAAGAAACTGCCCTAGCTGTTCATTCTATAATTAAGTTCCATTACCAGCAGGCAGTAATCCCAAGGGTACATATAGAAATGAAATTTGGCAAATGGATGTGTTTTGCTTTCCAGAATTTGGAAATTTAAAGAATGTAGACCATAGTATAGACACATTATCAGGGTTTCAATGGGCCGCTGCTCTTAGCTCTGAAAAGGCCGATTCTGTTATAACACACCTATTAGAGGTAATGGCTATTGTGGGTGTACCTGCACAAATATAAACTGACAATGCTTCAGCATATGTCTCCATTAAACTGGAACAATTTTTCAAAATTATAACATAAAGAATGTAACTGGTATACCACATAATCCCACTTCTGACACCAGCTGTCATGGAAATATAACAGGATACATAATAAGAATAAGATTGATATTTTATTGTGGAAGAGTACTTACACGGAAAACCCAGGTTAGTCTCGGCAATCTTTCAAGCCCCTACTGGAACCCTGAAAGAAGGCAAGAGCCACCTTCCCAGTTCTTTTATCCCATCCTTTCTGCATACCTGTGACCATGCCCAAATGGGTGTGGTCAGTGCTATATGTATGTGGGATTACTCCCTATAGTTTCCAATGTCAACGGCCCCATAAACTGTCCTTAATTTTTAAAAACTGTAGCTAAAATGTCCCAACTTATGCTTATAATATAAACAGATGTGTGTGGGGGGAAAACAAAGAAAAAATGAGACCACATTCCATTGTAACACTTATGTTTTGTAAATTGTGATCCCCACAAATATTGTATATACAGAATTCAGGAACAAGCTAAAATTAAGCTAGATATGGATGGAAGGATTTTCTCTGTGTGTGCTACATTTGTGAAAGTAAAATAAGAAAACTCAATCTTCTTAGAGGAAGATATCCTAAGACACCATCGGGTATTCTTGATACTGTTCAAAATTCAACAAAAGCTTGCAGATATTAGCAGATTAAATACAATTTTATATAAAATGCAAAAAATATAAAAAGAATAACCATGGATCAGTTGCGCATGGTAGCATACACATTTATTTTAGGAAATAGGAAGAAGGACAGGTGGATCTCTATGAGCTCAAGGCCAGCATGGTCCACATAGGGGGTTCAGGCCAGGCAGATATACACAGTGAGACAGTCTCAAAAACAAAACCAAACAAATGAATAGTCAAGAAAAAAAAAACACATTTTTGAATACATACAGTTAAATTTCAGCATGCTTATAAAGCCACTACAATAAAAATAGTGATATTATAAATGAATGAAAAACCTAATTTGATGGATGCAACATAAATAGACACAAATATGATTTATAGCAAAAGTATTAAGCCATTTGTTTGTCAATTAGCTTGATTTGATGAACAGTGAAATCAATGTTTCCATTTTTCATATACCCAATTGTAACTATTGGTTATATGGCAATAAGGCAAATAATACATAATGGAAAGGATGGTGTTTTCAGGAACACATACTAAGTCAACTGAGTTATCTGTGGAAAAAAAAGAAGCAATTCATCCTCATGAGTGGAAGTCAGCCCGAAGGAAGAGCAGCACTAAAGAACAAAAGATAAAATGGAAAGCCACAGAAGACAAAAGGCCAGTCATGCCCCATTTGATAGAAAATATTTATGTGACTCTTCCCATAAATTATTCACCAACATCATAAAATAAAATTCAGAAAGAAAGGGATTGATAAACCGAAGTATTAAAAGTTAAGAATTTTTGTTGATTTGAGGCCACCATGAAAACAGTGAAAAAGGAAGCCATGGGTTTGAAAGGACATTGTCAATAATTTACTTAGTGAAAGACATGATACAGAGTGCCTGTGAAGGAACAAGGAAAGGGTAACAGATTTTATTTTACTGGTCACACTTCAATCTGAAACTTAGAAAAAGTGAGTTCCAAAAGATGATAAATATACCTGCTTCTCAAATTTCTAGTAATTGGGAACTGAATTAAAACCACAAAGAAACAAGTATGAGGGACCACCAGAACCTAATCACAGAACCTCAATGTAAGTGGTAAGAAGTACTGCTTTTCTCTCATATAATACATCCAGACCACATTCCCCTCTCCCCCACTTCTCCCAGTTATCACTCCCCCTCCCGTCTCTCCCAGATTACTCATTCTCTGATTCACTTCAGAACAAAGCAAGCCTCCCAGAGATATCAACCAACATGGCATGACAAGATGTAATAAGACAAGGCAGAAACCCTCATATCATGACAGGACATGGCAACCCAATAGGAGGAAAAGTGTCCCTAGAGCATGCAGAAAAAAAAGTCAGAGACACTTTCCCATTAGGAGTCCCACAAGAACACCAAGCTAACAAACATAATATATATATATAATATATATATATATATATATATATATATGCAGAGAACCTAGTGTGTACCTATGGTTGTCACTTCAGTTGATTCTGTGGGCCGTCTTTTCCATGGTGTCCTCAATCCTTGTGGCTCACACAATTTTTCTACTCCATCTTCTGCAGGGGTCCCAAAAACTCTGTGTAATGTTTAACTGTGAGTCTCTGAATCTGCTCTCATCAGTTGCTGGATGAAGCTTCTCTGATGATGATTGGTCTAGGTTCCAATCTATGAGTATAGCAGAATATTATTAGGATATTCTATTTCATTGAACATTTTTCATTTACTTGTGTGTTTGTATAGCCAGTTATGCTTGGTTTTATCTTAGGTCTTTGGGCTATCTAGTCTCTGTTTCCTAGCCATCCAAGCAGTGTCAGGCATGGGCTCCTTCTCCTGACATGGACCTCAAGTTGAACCATTCATTGTTTGTCCACCAACACAAATTCTGTACCATTACCCTAGAACATCTTGTAGGCAGGGCAAATTATAGGTCAAATGTTTTGTGGCCTTGTTGATGTCCCACTCCTACCACTAGAAGCCTTGCCTGATTACAGAAGATAGCCAGTTCAGACTTGGTTTCCAGCATTATTGGGAGTCTTTGCTAGGGTCACCCTGATATAGGTTCCAGAGAATTTCCACTTCAATAGATTTCCACATCACCCCCCAATTCACACAACCTGAGCCATCTTCCTCAGTACTCTATCCCTCCATCCTTCCCCCATGCCTGATCCTTCCAGTTTCCATCCCCATCTACCCCCTGTTTACTCACAAAATCTATACTATGTCCCCTTCCTAAAGAGAGTCATGCATTCAATTTGTAATGTTGCATAATCTAGAAGCAAGCAAATCTACTTCATAAATGAGAAGCACACTAATCACTTAGATGTTCAGAAGTAATCAGTTCTGACTTCATTTAACTCCCTTGTATACTATTTTTCCATCTCATTAGTTACATGATTATGCTTCCTCAAAAAATTTACATTAGGTTGTACATTGCTGATACTTTATGTAAATTCCATTTTGATTAGAATGTAAGAATTCACCTATAAGAATTATTGTACATTTTATTTCATACACAGTTAATTCATCCTTTTTGAAGTTTCTACTACTACTTATACAAATAGAGTTTCATAAACTCATGTTTCAGTTCAATCAGCAGCTCAGTTCCCTCTCCCTACCATTTTCCCATGCACCCCACCGAACCCCAAATGTGGAGCCCAGGCTGGCCTCGAACCTGTGAACCTCCTGCCTCTGCCTCCTTCAGCAAATCCTACTGGCATGTGCCACCACAACTGTCTCTCTTCTATTTCTTGATTCTTATCAGCAATAGGAACCTAAGCTAAATAAGATGAACTCTATTTCTGCATATGTAAACCTTTCATTCCATTGTCACTCCACTCCTACTCTTGCCACTCCCTTCTTCTTCACCTCTGACTCTCATTATTCCCGGAAGAAATTTCTGACAGCTACCTGAATTAAGTACACAACTCTCTGCTTAGATTTGTTTCTAACTTTCTTCTTATATCTTGCGACTTGCAAAAACAGTTCTTTTTTCCTGTTGGTTATAAAATTCCATCCTGAAATTCCTACATTTTATATTTTATGTCTTCTGTTTCTCTCTGTTGAAGACCATAGGAAATCTTATTTATTCTCCAAAACATGTCCTACTTAAACTAGCCCTATTTGATATGTTTTCTATGTTTTCTATTTTTCTATTTTCTATATTTCTATATTTCTATATTCCTATTTCTATGTTTTCCATATTTCAAACATTTGATCTTCCTGAGACTATTTTTATCCTATAATCTTAACATATTTAAGAAGAATTATGGATTTGTATTTCACAACACTAATTTGGCATGTTATGTCTTCAATCAAACAAGTCTGTGGGAGTATATAATTCATCTATATGAATGCCAAGCACAATTCTGCCGGGGAGGCTTCTGAAGATATTTGTTACTTCCTCACAAATTGAGGTCTAGTACATTTTACTAAGAAGAATGTTTCTGTTATCTCATGGATTGATTTTTCCTGACAGTGTAAGAGAAACAGGTCGCTGCAGTGCTGGAAGCTAATGCCACTAATTCCCTTCACTCCAACCCTGTAATAACATTGCTGTGCTGAAAATCCTTATTCACAGCGTGCCTATCATTCTATGACCTAAGGCATGCCTGGTTCTGGTTCTGATGTCATCTAGGAACATAACACACTTCACTTCCTTCACCTCTTTCTCAGCCTTTAGCATCTTAGGAATGTTCTTCCCAGAGATCTTTGCAGTGTCTGCTTCTTCACACCTTTTAAGTAATTCTTCAAATATCACTCCTACACAGAAATCACCATTTATTTTATCACTCCTTATCAGCTCCCAATTAAACTCCTATTCCCAAAGGCAGGGTGCTCATGTTCCTTATTTTTGGTATATCTCCAAGCCTAACTCATATAAGATGTTTAATAAACACTATTTGAATAAGCACCTGAAAGAATGAAACTCGGAGTGAACAATACTGATTAAAGAAACACTCTCAATTGCGATCATAGACCCAGAGTCAGGCAATACTGAAGTTCTGAGGAACAGAATGATATACTAACCATGAAATGACATGGCAGATCCTCACCAAGCACAGAGGAAAACACTTATAATTCTAAAAATTGAGATGATGAGGGAGGGGGATGGAGAGTTCTGGGACAGCCTGGGCTACTCACTGAGTTCCAAAACATCATGGGCTATAATTTAATATGCTGTCTTATATTTTTGAGCAAAAAGGACATGTCTTAAAAGCATGGTGTATAATTAATTACAATAGGATGGATTTGAGTTTGCAGGCAAATTATTTTTATAAAATGTTACAATATGAACTCTAAAACTTTTTAACTCAGCCTGAGTTGAATACTAAGCCAGGCAATAAACAAAGAAGAAAATTTGTTATTTATCTATGTCTACTCTTATTATGAAAAATAGTGCATCTGGGGGCCAGATGACTTCAGAGACCCATTACAGACAATAACTCCTTAATTCCTTTAATGTAGGTGGAGACAGCTATCATTATTGCATTTAGCAGACTTTAATAGTTGAGGCAGTAAAAGCCAGTGCATTGTCTGATGTTTCAGCATTAATTTTGATGTGTCATGCTGAATTTCAGTATGTAGCTGTATATAAGTCCCTGAATCTGTTACACAATTTGCCATATAACTTATATAGAAATCTAAATTTCATTATTGAGAAGTGTCACTGTCAGAGTGGGCACTCTCCATTTCTCTTGTATGAGTATTCAATTATAGGAAGCCAGAAAGACATTGAATACAGTACTGCATCATACAGGATCTGCCCCTATTCCCTCCTTCAAACTCTGCTGCTAAGGCATTGGTTCAGACTCAAGAACAGACTAATGTCTGAGGATAGTGAATTCAGGCCCAAGGTAGAATCTTTATCATGGTTCAGTGTGTGATAAACAGATAAAGTAGAATGTGATGGTGAAGCTGCAATGAAGAGCAACTCCATGATTCCTGAAGAAAGGTGGGCACATTTCTAAGTGAATGAATGCATGCATGCATAGAGATATAATATTAAGAATCATTTTACCTTGTTTATAGTTCATAGCATTATAAATTTCCTTTTACTTATTTCTAAATTGCATATATTCTAAACCATTCCATTCATAGAAATTCAAACCCACCTCCTCCAACCAGTTATAGCCTCTCAGTTGTTAAAGAAAAACACAATTGATGTTAAAACAGAAAATAGAAGCAGTTTTTACCATTGGCCCACCACAGTTTGGCTCCATTCTTGCAGTCTCTGCTCTTGTGAGAGTGAAGCCAGACCACACACTGAGGGTGAATAATACCACTCCAAATAGAAGAAACACTAATGGAAAAAGCCAAGTGGGTTTCCAAGTAGGGGTGGAAGACAGGACAGCACCCTCTCAGCACTGCTCTCACAAGGCTATACTCTGAGTCCAAGGCCTCAAGAGGCAATCATTATTGTGTCCCTCTGTGTGTTTGAGGAACAGGAAACATCTCTTTAGCAGCTTGTTGCTCTGGAGTCCTACAGCCTGAGTGAATATGGGCTTTTAGAGCCCTTTTGCCCAGTCCTCACTATGTCTGTGAATTGAAATTGTCATTATCAAAATAAAAATAAGAACTTATAAGACAGTATCTGCCTTTTTTTTTAACTACTACTCAATGATGAAAGAGAAATCTCTTTGATTCTTTTGTCTTGGTCCCAAAGTTTCCTAATTCATTAACATTTAAATGTGTATTGAAAACTCATAGCAAAGCCACAAGTGGAGGTGGAGGAGGGAAAATAAGTAATAAAAACTCAGAAAAAAAAAGTTTTGGACACTTTTGGCAATGTTCCCCGTCTTGTTTCTTTCCTGGGTACTTAGGACACAGATGAGACCAGAAGAAAACACCGTCTTTGCAAAAGACAGATTACAATTAAACACACACACACACACACACACACACACACACACACACACACACACACACACACACACAGAGGCAGGATTAAATTCTTGCTAGTGCTACAAGAGAAGACATATTAATATTTGGATGCATACAATGCATGGATTCTTGAAGAGTTTTCTGAAGCCGTATGACAGAGATGACATATACCATGGGCAAATAAATCTCTAAATGTCAGGAAGTTTGTCTGAGAAAGCAGAGAGCAGTTCCCCACACTATAGCTCCACCAGATCTGAAGAGGCCAAGGTCATTTGGCCAGACATATATGTTTCCATGGCTCTTTTACAAATATTACGCAAGCTCCTGAAAATCTGAACCCAGTTTGACATTTAAGGAGTCCTGTGGGGCAGAGAGCAAATAGGAACTTGGGAGAAGTTTTAAATCTAGTCGGCAGAAATAAATGAGCAAGAATAGAGGACAGAAACTGCAGGGAAGAAAACCTATTTTTAAGTGGCAAGTCGAGAAACAAAAGATATACAAAGTACCTCATTTTATAAAAGGCTCTACAAAGATTAAATGTAATTATTCCCATCTTATTAATGTAGAAACTGAGACTCCCAAAAGTTAAGAAATGTACTGACTGTGAGAAATCCAGGCCACAAATATTCTCAGAGTGTCATGTAGGATTTTATATGTAAGATCTACACCTGCCCACCACATTTTTTTATATAGAAAAATCATCTTTTCTGGAGAAATAGTATTTGATTTTAGAGTGTACAAAATGTATCATTAGAAATTCTTTCCCTAATCTGTTTTTTTTTTTTTAAAGCATCCAGAAATCCTAGTCTGATTTGTGGTACCTGAAAAAAAATAAACAAAGGTTTGCCTTGATACTGTGGCCATGGTGACATCTTTTGCCTGTGTTCAGTCTTTTCTCTTGAGAGCACATTGTGCTGCCTCCTCCCAGACATAGTCCACATTCTGAGTGGAGACCTGCTGTTCTCCAGTCAGACTATGCTTGGTCAGAGAGGCAAACAATGCAATCAAGTCAGCTATCTCTACAAAAGTCCCTTTGTCATCATCTTTATCACATATACACAACTTAACTACATAGGAATGATATAATATATAAATATAAATTTTGAGAGGAAAGCAGGGGGGAAAACTCTCTGAAATACACAGCTCTTGCTGTGTTTGGCTGACAGAATATCCTGTGGCTTTGGTATGCCCTTCTCTTATGACTTAGCATATTGAGTATCAGTTTTTGTGCTTACCTTTATCTATCTATCTATCTATCTATCTATCTATCTATCTATCTATCTATCTATCTTTGTTTGTTTGTTTGTTTGAGTCAGGGTTTCTCTGTGTAGCTTTGGAGCCTATCCTGACACTCACTCTGTAGACCAGTCTGTCTTCAAACTCACAGAGACACTCTGCCTCCCGAGCGCTGGGATTAAAGGCATGTGTCACCACTGCCCGGTCCTTATCTTAAATTTTTAATTATGTTGATTTGCATATTTATTATATATTCTAAATACAAAATATGTATCATATTATAGAAAATGTTTTCAGTTTGTGGCTTGCTTTTTCATTTTTAAGTAACATTTTTTTTTTTTTGGTTTATTGAGACAGGGTTTCTCTGTGTAGCTTTGGAGCCTATCCTATCATCGATCTGGAGACCAGGCTGGTCTCGAACTCACAGAGATCTGCCTGCCTCTGCCTCCCAAGTGCTGGGATTAAGGGCATGGGCCACCAATACCCAGCTTTTAAGTAACATCTTATCTAAAGGGTTTTTTTTATAATTTGATAAGTCTCATGTGAATTTTTAGATTATACAGTTCTTATCTTTTATAGGAGTATTGACTTTTGTTTCTATATTTTATGTTTAATTTTTTAAAAATTTTATTTTTAATCATGCATGAGTGTGTGTATGGGTGAATGATATGAGTATGTATGTGCTTGTGTGGGGGTGTGTGTGAGAGAGTTAAATGAGTGTGTGTGTGTGTGTGTGTGTGAGTGTGTGTGGGTGTGTGTGCATATCATGTTTGTAGGTGAATGTGGAGGTAAGAAGATGACATCAGGTTCTCTGGAACTGGAGTTACAAATAGTTTTATGTGGCTCAGTGTTGATGCTGGGAAATGAATTCAGGCCCTCTGAAAGATCAGCAGAAGTTTTAACCACTGAATCAACTCTCCAGGCCCTTCTATGTTTACTTATTCAAGCCATGTAGTTTTAGCTGTCAAATTATGTTCCTAATCTTTTTGTGTGAGATCGCTCAGGTTTTTGTTTTTTTTTTTTCACGTACACATATTCAGTTGCTCTGTTTTATGTTGTAGATGTCTATATTTCACCCCATTCTTATATCTTTGACAAAATCAATTGTTTAGATGTGCATAGATATATTTCTAGACAGCTTGTCATACTTTATAAAGTTTTATTCTATTATACATATTCTACCTATACAATCTCGGTACCATTATCAAGATTTTATTAGATTATTAATTAATTTTTTATATAGAAACAATCTTACTTTACATATCAACTCCTTATTCCCTCTCCCTCCCATGCCCCCATCTGACCCTGACAACCCTCCAAAGATAGTGAGGCCTTCCATGGGGGGGGGCTCATCAAAGACTGTCACATCATTTGGGGGAGGACCTAGGCCCCCCTCCATGTGTCTGGGCTGAAATAGTGTCCCTCCAGAGGGTCTAGGCTTCCAAAATCCATTTGTGCACTAGGGATAAATACTGGTTCCAATGTTAGAGGTTCCATATACTGCCCAGGCCTCCTAACTGGCACCCACATTCAGAGGGTTTGGTTCAGTCAGTTTCTCCACCACGGTCTTGAATCCTTTACTCAACCCTCCTCCCTCAGCTACCTGATAAAGGTTCTAGGATGGCAAATAAGGTAGTCATCAATCTCCTTAACAAGGAAGGTCATTTAAGTTAGCCTCTTAAATATTGCTTAGAATGTTGCTTGTTGTTAAACTTGTAGATCTCTGGACATTACCCTAGTGTCAGAATTCTCTTTAAACCTATAATAGATCCTTCCATTATGTTATCTCTTTTCTTGCTCTCCTCTATTCTTCACCTTACTAAAACTTCCTGCTGTTTCATGTCCTCCACTACCTTCTTCCCTCCTCTTCTCTTTCTTCTAGGTCCTTCTCCCCTCCCCCAGGCTTCCAATTAGCTCAGGAGATCTTGTCCCTTTCTCCTCCTGGGGACAATGTATATCCCTCTTAGGATCATCCTTGTTTCCTAGCTTATGGGGTGGTGTGGATTGTAGGCTGGTTTTCCTTCACTCTATGTCTAATATCCATATATGAGTGAGTACATACCATGTTTGTCTTTTTGTGACTGGGATACCGCTCTCAATATGGTTTCCAGTTCCATCAACTTTCCTTCAAATTTAAAGATTTTTTTTCTTTTTTCTGCTGACTAGTACTCCATTGTGTAAATGTGCCACATTTTCTTTATCCATTCTTCAGTTGAGTGGTATTTCGGTTGCTTCCAGGTACTGGATATTACAAATAATGTCACTGTGAACATGGTTGAACAGGTGGCTTTGTATGAATGTGCTTCTTTTGGGTATATGCCTAAGAGTGGAATTGATGAATCTTGTGGTAGACTGATTCCGATTTTCCTGAGGAAGTGCCATACTGATTTCTGAAATGGCTGTACAAGTTGGCACTCCCACCATCAGTGGAGGATTGTTCTCCTTTCTCCACATCCTCTCCAGCATAAGCTGTCATTGGTGGTTTTGATTTTAGCCATTCGGACAGGAGTAAGACAGTATCTCAGAGTTGTTTTGCTTTTCATTTCCCTGATGGTCAAGGATGTTGATCACTTTCTTATGTGTCTTTCACCCATTTTAGATTCCTCCATTGAAAATTCTCTACTTAGTTCTGTGCACCACTTTTTAATTCGCTTAGTTGGTGTTTTCGTGATTAGCTTCTTGAGTTCTTTGTATATTTTTGAAATCGGTCCTCTATCAGATGTGGGCATGGTGAATATCTTTTCCCATACTGTGGGTTGCAGTTTTGTCTTGTTGACTGTGTCCTTTGCCTTACAAAAGCTTCTCTGTCTCAGGAGGTCCAATTTATTAATTGATTATCTCAGTGTCCGTGTTATTGGTGTTATCTTCAGGAAGTGGTCTCCTGTACCAATTTGTTCAAGGATACCACCTACTGTCTCTTCTTAGAGGTTCAGTGTGACTGGATTTATGTTGAGGTCTTTTATCCATTTGGACTTAGGTATTGTGCATGACAATAGATATGGATCTCTCTACAATCTTCTACATGTCAACATGCAGTTATGCCAGCACCATTTGTTGAAGATGCTATCTTTTTTCCATTGTATAACTTTAGCTTCTTTGTCAAAAATTAGGTGTTCATAGGTGTGTGAGTTAATATCAGGGTTTTCAATTTAATTTTTGGTCTACTTGTCTATTTTTGTGCCAATACCAAGCTGTTTTCAGAACTATAGCTCTATAATAGTGCTTGAAGTCAGGAATGCTGATGCCCCTGGAAGTTCCTTTATTGCACAGGGTTGTTTTGGCTATCCTGTGTCTTGTTTTTTCCATGTAAAGTTGAGAATTGTTCTTTCAAGGTCTATGAAGAATTGTGCTGGTATTTTGATGGGGATTGCATTGAATCTGTAGATTGCTTTTGGCAAGATTGCCATTTTTACTATGTTGATCCTACCTATCCAAGAACATGGTAAATCTTTCCATTTTCTGGTATCTTCTTTAATTTTTTTAAGGACTCAAAGTTCTTGTGATTGAGATATTTTACTTGTTTGGTTTGCATTATCCCAAGGTATTTTATGTTGTCCTGGCAATTGTAAAGGTTGATATTTCTCTGATTTCATTCTCAGCAACTTTATTTTCTGTATAACACAGGGATACTGATTTTTTGATTTAATGTTGTATCATGACACTTTGCTGAAGGTGTTTATCAGCTGTAGGAGTTCCCTGGTAAAGTTTTTCGGGTCACTTATATAAACTATCATATTGTCTACAAATAGTGAAAGTTTGACTTGCTCATTTCCTATTTTATCTCCTTGATCTCCTTTTGTTGTCTAATTGTTATAGCTAGAATTTCAAGTATAATATTGAAGAGGTATGGAGAGAGTAGATAGATTTGTCTTGTTCCTGATTTTAGGGGAATCACCTTGGGTTTCTGCCTATTTAGTTTGATGTTGGCTGTTGGTTTATTGCTTTTATTATATTTAGGTACTGCAAGACCTCCAGAAAGCTCAGGCCTCCAGGGTCTCAGCCCAGGACCTTGGTCACCCCCATCACCAGGCAGATTTGAAAGCTTGATGCAAACAGCATGAGGCTTTATTGTTTAAAGAGCTAACCCCATGTTAGCTCAGGTCTTTCACCCACCTGCCATGGCAGATGGCTAGCAAAGACAGCTGGAACCAGCTGCATAGAGATCTTGTAGGGCAGCATAAGGGGAGTGTCTAGGGGTACGTACAGGCTCAGGATTGGTGTGCCTCCAGGCTTGGAGGGCTTGCCCTGTGTTGATTGGCCAATTGGTTGTTATGGCCCTTAGGCCCTCCCAGGGTGGTTGCTATGCTCTGTATATCATTGCTGTGCACTTGTCTGTAAAGCATACCCAGAGCCGTAAAGCAAAGCCCCACCAGCTAACTTCTGATTGGTTCCTTGCCACAAGGCAGGCATCTGACCTCTTAGTGACCAAGGCAAGGTCATGGTGAGCATGTGTTACTGTCATGGCTGCCAAAATGGGGAGCTGGTCCCTTCAGTATGTTCCTTTTCTCGTGGCCCAGCATGTCTCAGTCCCAAGCCATGTGGTGGCCATGAGGTTCAGCCTGAGTGGGGGAGTGTGGACTTGGAAAGACCTAGCAACCCAATGGTGATAAAGACCAACCACAGGCATCTTGTCATCTTTAGAGAGCTCTCAGTTCCATGCTGCAAAACTGGAGTCTCTTCTTTATTTGGCATCTTCCTGTTTGTTTTCTAAATAAGCTTCTATGGCCAGGAGGCCATTTCTGTCTCCTCTACGTGACCCCTCTGCCAGGTCACCCCTCACTCTGTGTCCTCCTTTGTTACTTAAGCACCTAACCCTCCACCCAGGTGCAGGCCTATTCAAATGCTTAGTCCTGTAGAGATGCAAACTAGGGGACATTTTCCACTGAAGCCATGTCATTCAATAGCAAGTAAGTTAGCATCAGCTATTCAATGCCGACTGGAGTTCCTGGTTACTGGAACCGCTGGAAATTTCTTAATGGAATTTTCCTCGCTCCCGACAGTTCCTGTTATTCCTGATCTCTCCAAGACCTTTTTCATGAAGGGGTATTAGATTTTATCAAAGGCATTTTGAGTATCTAGTGAAGTGATCATGTGATTTTTCTTTCTCAGTTTGTTTATATGGTGGGTTATATTGATGGACTTCTGTATGTTGAACCATCCCTTCGTTCCTGGGATTAAGCCTTGATCATGTTGGATGATGTTTCTGATGTGTTCATGGATTCAATTTGCCAATTTTTTATTGATTATTTTCATCCATGTTTATGAGGGATATTGGTGTGTAGTTCTCTTTTTTAGTTGTGTCTTTGTGTGGCTTGGGTACCAAGTTTATTGAAGCCTTGTAAAAAGAGTTTGGCAATGAACCTTCTGTTTCTATTTGTGGAACATTTTGAGGAGAATTGGTATTATCTGTTCTTTGAATTTCTGGTAGAATTCTGCACTGAAGCCTTTTGGTCGTGTTTTTTTTTTGGGGGAGGTAGGCAGATTTTTGATCACTGCATCTATTTCATTAGGGGTTATAGCTCTGTATAAATTGCTTATCTCTTCTTGATTTAATTTTGGTATGTGCTATCTCTCCAGAAATTGTCCATTTCCTTTAGATTTTCAAATTTTGAGGATTACAGGTTTTCAAAGTATGACCTGATGATTCTTTGAGCTTCCTCAGTGTATGTTTATATGCCCCCCTTTTCATTTCTGATTTCGTTAATTTGCCTGTTCATTCTCTGCCATTTGGTAAATTTGGATAAAGTTTTGTCTATCTTGTTGGTTTTCTTGAAGAACCAAGTCTTCATTACATTGATTCTTGTTATTGTTTTCCTAGTTTCTACTTCATTGATTTCATGCCTCAATTTCATTATTTCCTGGTGTCTACTCCTCAAGTATGAGTTTGCTTCTTTTTGTTCTAGAGCTTTCAGTTGTGCTGTTAATTCTCTAGTGTGACTATTCTTCATGTGGGCTCTTTGTGCTATGAACATTCCTCTTAGCACTCCTTTCAAAGTGTCTCATAAGTTTGGGTATGTTGTGTCTTCATTCTCATTGATTTCTAAGAAGTCTTTAATTTCTTTTTTATTTCTACCTTGACCCAGGAATTGTGCAGTTGCACATTATTCAGTTTCCATTAGTTTGGAGGTCGTGTGCAATTTGTGTGGTTGAATTCTGACTTTAAAGCATGGTGGTCCGATATGATTAGGGGATTATTCCGATTTATTTTTTCATTGTTGAGGTTTGCTATGTTGTCAAGTATGTGTTTGATTATAGAGAAGGTTCCATGTGGCTCTGAGAAGAAGTTATATTCTTTTTTGTTAGAATGGAATGTTTTATAGATGTCTGTTAAACCCAATTGAGTCACAACTTCTGTTAATTCCTTTGTTTCTTGTTAAGTTTCTGTCTAGTTGTCCTGTCTAGTGGTGAGAGTAAGGTAGTGAAAGTGAGGTGTTGAAGTCTCCCACTGTAAGTATGTGAGGTTTTATGTGTGATTTGAGCTTTACTAACATTTCCTTTATGAATGTGGATGCATTTGTATTGGGGGCATAGGTATTCAGAATTGAGATTCATCTTGATGTACTTTTCCTGTGGTGAATATTAAATGATCTTCTTTATCTCTTTTGGTTCATTTTAGTTTGAAGTCTAATTTGTTAGATATTCGGATTGCTACACCAGCTTGTTTCTTGGGTCCATTTGATAGGAAAGTCTTTTCCCAACCCTTTATTCTGGGGTAATGTCTGTCTTTGAAGTTGAGGTATGTTTCTTGTAAACAGCAGAAGCATGGCATGGATTCTGTCTTCACATCTGTTCTGTAAGCCTGTGGCAAGTTTAGGCCATTGATATTAAGGGATACTAATGACCATTATTTTGGATTTTTTGTTGGTGGTGGTATTGTGTGTGGATCCCCACCCTTTTTTCTTTTGGTGTTTGTAAAGTGGGATTCTCTATTGCCTATGTTTGTGTTAGTGTAGTTAACATACTTATGTTGGTGTTTTCCTTCCAGTGCATTCTATAGGACTGGATTTGTGGATATTTATTATTTAAATCTGTTCTTGTCATGGAATATTTCATGTTCTCCATCCAGTGGGTGAAAGCTTTACTGGATATAGTGAAGGAACCTGCTTCCCTTTTGGCAGCCATAATAGCTGAACACGTGCTAGCCATAAACCTGCCTTGGTCACTTAGAGGTCAGATGCCTGTCTCGTGACAAGGAACCTTAGTCACTTAGAGGTCAGATGCCTGTCTTGTGACAAGGAAGCAATCAGAAGTTAGCTGGTGGCGCTATGCTTTACGACCCTGGGTGTGCTTTATGGACAAGCACACGACAATGACGTAGAGAGCATAGCAACCACCCTGGGAGGGCCTATGGGCCATAACAACCAGTTGACCAATCAACACAGGGCAAGCCCTCCAAGCCTGGAAGCACACCAATCGTGAGCCTGTGCGTAAGCCTGTGCGTACCCCTAGACACTCCCCTTACGCTGCCCTATAAGATCTTTTGGGAGACCCTAGGAGCCGTCTTTTCTAGCTGTCCGCCATGGCAGATGGGTGAAAGACCCGAGCTAACATAGGGTTAGCTCGTTAAATTACAATAAAGCCTCGTGCAGTTTGCAGCAAGCTCTCGAATCCGCCTGGTGATTGGGGTGACCGCGAACCTGGCCTGAGACCCCGGATACTTGAGTTTTCGGGGGTCTAACAATAGTAGTCTGGGCTGGCATCCATGGTCCCTTAGAGTTTACAGAACATCTATCCTGGACCTTCTGGCTTTAAGATTTTCCATTGAGAAGTTGGGTGTAATTCTGATAGGTTTGCCTTTATATGTCACTTGGCCCTTTTCCTTTGTTGCTCTTAATATTTTTTCTTTATTCTGTAAATTTTGTGCTTTGGTTGTTATTTGGAAGGGGACTTTTTGTGGTCCAGTCTATTTGGTGTTCTTTAAGCTTCTTGACTTTCATGGCCTGTCCTTTAAGGTGGGAAAGTTTTCTTCTATGATTTTGCTGAATGTTTTCTGTACCATTGAGCTGTATTTCTTCCCCTACTTCTATACCTATTATTCATAGTTTTGGCCTTTTCATGATGTCCCATATTTCCTGGATCTTTTATGTTAAGGATATTATGGTTTTAAGATTTTCTTTTGTTGATGACCCTATTTCCTCTAGTGAGTCTTTGAACACCTGAGATTCTCTCTTTCATCTCTTATAGACCATTGGTTATACTTACATCTGTAGTTCTTGTTCATTTACCCAACTTTTCTATCTCCAGAATTCCCTTATTAGGTGTTTTCTTTATTGTTTCTATTTCAGTTTTCAAGCCTTGAACTGTTTGAATTGTTTCCTTGACTTGTTTGGTTGTTTTTCCTTTGCTTTCCTTGATTTCTTTAAGAGATTTGCTTATTCCTTGAATTTTTTGGTGTGTCTTTCCCTCCATTTCCTGTAACTTTTTGTTTGTTTGTTTTTCTTTAAGGAACTTTCTCATTTCCTTTTTGAGGGTCTCTATCATCTTCATAAAGTTGTTTTTAGGGTCCTCTTCTGCTTCATCTGAGTTGGAATGTTCAGTGCTTGCTGATGTAGAGTTGCTAGATTCTGGTGGTGTCATACTGGTCTTTCTGTTGTTGAGTGTGTTCTTATACCATTGTCTTCCCATTCCTTCTTCTAGTGGGTGAAGGGGGATCTCTTACTCTCCTCTCTTCTCCTGATGAGTATAGTTGGGCCAAGACTTCAATGGCAGCAACTCTGGATGGTCTGTCCTCTCCTGGTGTTCTCCTCAATCAGAGGGTGTAGGGGCACCAAGACTGAAATGTGGGCATGATCCAGATTGTCCAGCCAGCATGACCTGGTTTGTTACACCATGAGCAGACCTAGGAAACTCCAAGGAGGGAATGGGGGGAGCTGCGTCTGAGCAGGACCCACACTTACCTCAATCATAGGGTTTAGGGGGCTAAGACTGCAATGTGGGCAGACTCCAGATGGTCCAGCCTGGCAGGGCAGTTTTACTATATGCCAAGCAGACCCAGAAGACACTTGTTTCTATATGTGGTGTAGCTCAAAATATCTGGGGCCAGGGCAGGGGGTGCTGAGTGTCAAAGTAAATCAACAACATTGACTAGAGAGATTACTCCATTTTCAGATGTCCAGAGATCAGTTTCTAGCATCCATATGATGCAACTTAAAGCTATCTTTAACTCCAGTGACAGGTGATCTGGTGCTCTCTTATGGCCTCCTCAGATACCTAACTCACCTCTTCGCACCTCTCAAGAAGTCCTCCCTCTCATTCTCACCCTTCTCTGACTGCGATTATTAATTTAAATCCTGAGTTTTATTCAACTTTTACTTATTTTTAAAATGAACATATTCTATCTTTTGAATACACATACACATTGTATAATCAGCTTGTATATTTATAAACAAAACTTCTTTCTCAATAGCTTCATCTACCTCTTGTCACCAAAATATTCTATTATTTTGAGATGTGATTTTTTTAGCTAGTCTGTGCTAGTTATATAGTGGATTTGAATGTTGCATTTTCATACTTGTATATAATGTACTTTAATTACAATCAAAGCCCCATTATCCTCTCTAGTCATCCCTGCCCCATTTCTCTGTTCCTGTTCTCTTCTTAAATGGTCCTCTTTTGTTTTAATATCCATTTTTGTTAATCCATATTCTACCTCTGGGAAGAAACATGATATTTAATTTTGGGACTTTGGATTATTTAATTTAACATGAGAATTTCCAATTTCATCAAATTTCTCATAAATGACAAAACTCTATTGTTTTTATCGAGGAATAATATCACATTGTGTATATATTCCTCACCAAATGTATACATTCATCCATTTATGAACACCTAGAATAATATCATATAGTGTACATAATCCTCATCCAGTGTATACATTCATCCATTATGATTCTATAATGTAGCTATCCTAAGTAGTGCTTCTAAAAGCTTGTACAAATGTGTATAAAATATTCTATAAAAGAGAAAAGGAGGGGATCATCTAAACTCATTTAATGTGATAGGAAAGGACACACAATGCAACTAAGCTATGATCCAATTTCCTAAATGAACATAGACACAAAATTCTTTAGTAAACTCCTTTCAACAAAATTCACCAATACATAGAAAAGATCATTGTTAAATTGTTTCCTCACAGGGTGCAAGAACAGTTTGATACCTACAAAAGAATAAACACAATAGAACACACACCCTTTCTCAATGGATACCAAAATAGCCTTTAACAAAACATGAAATTCTCAATGAGAAAAGCCTTGATTTAACTAGGAAAATAAGGTCAGACTTTAATGTAAAGAAGATAGTAATATGTAAATAACATCTATAGCCAACATTTTAGGAGATAGGGAAAAATAACATCGTGTCTTTAAAATCAAAAATGTGACAAAGGTGACTCTTCTTCTTTGCAATTAGTGTTTGCTTCAAGTGTAAAGGGTTACATATAGGAAAGGTTAAGTCAAATTATGCATGCTTGCAGATAATACTACTTAAAAGTTCCTATAAATGTTTTCAAACAAGGCACACACTTCCAGCAAAGTGACACAAACAGCAGCTTTTCCTACAGGTATGCTGAGAAATAAGAGCAATTCCATTACAATAGCTTCAAGTAAAATGAAATGAAATACCCAGAAATATTTAACTAAGAAAGTCAAAGCAAATAATCCAGGAAGTCAGGAATCAGACAGCCTGGTCATCATTTTTTATTAGCTGGAAATGAATGAGTATGTAGTAAATATTATTTGATGAGTATTTGCCTTTTCTGCATAACTCACAACCTTCAGCTTCCTGCATGTGTAATCTGTCATATATATGAATTTATATGATTAATTTATAAAAGAAGTTACATGTATTCTTATATAAAGGTTTATCAATTTTCTTAAATTATAGGAAATATTGAACATTCTGAAAAACAGTCCTTGTTAGAAATATATTCTGAGAATATTGTTTCCAATCTGTCTTGGCTTTTCATTTTTAATTGTGGCTTTTGAAGAAAATAAGTTTCAAGTTAAACCTGAATATAATATTCAGGTATAGTAAAAAGTAGAAAAACACAGAGGAATTTTCCTGAGAAGTGTGACATTGGTGTCTTCATGTCCTCTGGTGTCTTAGTCTTCCTATATATCAAAATCGAACAGACTGAAAATGAAATTATTAAAACAATCCCATTCATGATACCCACATACAAGAAACAGAACCTGGGGAATCAAGCTAACCAAGAAAACTAAACAGAGCATGGGATGTCTTCTAGTGTCAAATATGTTAAGATACTGGAGAAAGACTTTAAAGAAGACAGTAGAAAACATCCCAAACTGATGAATTCTAGAAATTAATATTTCTCAAACTTGAATCCTACAAAAAGCTACACCAATCACAATAAAACAGTAGTATTAATGACATATAAAAATCAAAAATTTATATGGAGGCACAAAAGGAATCCTGAAAAATAAATAATGCAATGAGGGGTATTGTCATACCTCATTGCAAATTACATTAAAGAATCAAAGAAATAAAACACTGCCTGATACTGGCATAAAACAGGCATACAGGTCAAAAGAATATAACTGAAGAACCAGATAAAAGTCTATGTAATTACAGTTACTTGATTTTTGTCAAAGATGCCAAACATATATACTAGAAAAAAGACTGTATATTCAACAAAAGTGCTGTACACTTTGTGTTGTTGGATTTCAGCATGCAGAATCATGATACTAGATCCTTTTCTCTCACAGTGCACAAAACTCAACACCAAATGGATTAAACCCCTTCATAAGACCTGCTGCACAGAAAATACCAGAGGAAAAAAAATAAAGCATATGCTTCAACTTAGGGACGTGGGTAAGGACCTTCTGAATAAGATTCTGGTAGCACAGGAATAACAATCAACTGACAAGGTATCAGGAAAGTAATAATCTCCATGCATCAAAAGAAAGTGTGAGTGTAAGAAAAGACAGCCCACAGAATGGGAGGAAACTTTCCCAGCTGCTCATCGGATAAGGATGAAGCATGTCTTCTTAAAATAATAAAGTTAATAATAACGATGATGATAACGATAAGTAATTAACAACAATAATATAATGTTTTATTTCTAAAACATACATGAGAAATTAGTTCCATACTACAATTATTGAATTAGGTAGTTGACTCTTAGAAAAGAACTGCACATGGCAGTTGAGTGTCTTGGTGGATATTTGCTCTGTCTTTCAGGATATCCATATCCATGCTTAATTTGGAAACTCTTTATATACCCTTTGGAGTCACAGCTCCCAGGCAAACAATTGGAAGAATATACTACTAGGTACTCTATTTTTACACTTATTTACATACACCCTCATGTGAACATATGCACTCCATCTAAACTGTTCTATGCTCTTGGCATTGTAAAATACAGAATGAATCCTACTTCCTTTAATTGACAATTTATTTGGAAATACAATATTATACACACAAATTGCATGCAAATATAAACTGTTTTTAAGGATGAGTCATTTTGATTCTCCTCAAGATGACATAAGTAGCAAAGCAAAAGTGAAGTTCAACAAAGCCTGATATAGGAATTTCTGTCATGAATTTCACTAATGTTATCATCTAACTGGAAATATAAATAGCATGTCTCAAATATCTTTGTAAATGGAAGCTACTTGGGGAGTAAGTATTATCTATTGGTCTGTATAAAAGGGGAGGAAAATTTATCCTTGAAGGATTGGGGAGGATTTTTCTCAGTAAAAGCAAACAGTCAGATAGGCTATGCAATAGCATAAAGAAGTTGAATGTGTTTAAAGTACATTGAAGACTTGGAAACAAAATTAATGAGGGATCAATTTAGAAAGTAGAGAAGGTTGACAAGTTGCTGTGAAGCAGGGAAAGAAAAAAATAACCTCATAACAATGGTTCCATTCTTACAGATTAGGAGTCACTGATAGGTTTTAAACAGGGGACAGAGTAAAATTCATATTTTTAGGAGGAATTACCTTGTAGTAGCCTGCAGTGTAGTTCAAAAGTGGTTTGACAAGACTACCTATGTAGGTTGTTGTAATAATCCAGATGTGAGGTTACAAGGAAATAGACTATAATGTTAGCTGTGGGGATATTAAGGAAAAGACAAATGCCAGAGACAGTCTGAAGAAGGAAATCACAGACTACAGTAAATATTTCATGTGAGAAATGGTGTAATACAAAGCTAACTCAGGTTACACTGAGCCTCACAAACTTAGGGCCCTGTACATAATAGCTCACTCACAGAATATTATGACCCAGAGAATATAAAAATTTGAAGAATATTAGTAGTGAAATAAAGCATTTTATCTCTTGCTGCAGCACTGGAATTAGAACATTAATCTAAAAACCCAGGAATCTAAAGTATTGAATGCATAAATTATGAACACCACTTTTCAAACGGTATTGTTAGGGGTTTGTTATATTAGGTCACAGCAGGCTTGGTTTGTCTCCACTGTTTTGTCTTAAAATGAGAGTATAAATTGATGGTTAGTAAGATTTTGGACTTCTTTGGAATTGGTTTCCATCAAGAAATAAAGAGGCGATAAACAATTTGAATTCAGACACTCACCAGAGAGGAGACTTATTGAGATGGTTCCTGCTGGTGCCTATTATCACCAAATACACACACAGAAGAGTAGTTGGTCTCTCATATCAAGGTCAGAGCCTGAGAAGAGCATTGAGAAAAGATCATTGAATATGTAGCTGAGGGTTACTATTATGCAGGATAAAGTGCATTTTATAGCACTTGCTCACCCTCTTTCTGGCTCTTGTTCTCTCTTGCTCACTCACCTGTTGTTATTATTTTGCTCTCTGACTCTCTCTTCTACACTCTACACTCTGTTCTTTGACTACAAACACACAGAATGTGAATTGGCTTTTTCTTGGAGTATTGTCTATGTGAGCAAGAAGCAGGATACCTCTACATTACTCTCTTAGTGGTTTATAGGGGAACACATAGGTCAACTGCTATCCCAAAAAAATGTACAGAATTACAAAGTCCTCACTGATCCAATGAAGGACTTCATTAAAGTCTGTTTGGGAGAACACAGAGAAAACAATGTTTTAAGGCTTATTTAGTATATTCTTAAGATTTTACAAAGGAATTTGAGCCCTTGTCTTCCTTTTTTATCTTAGTATGATTGTGTGTGTGTGTGTGTGTGTGTGTGTGTGTGTCTGTGTCTGTGTGTGTGTGTCTGTGTGTGTGTGTGTGTGTCTCTGTGTGTGTGTGTGTGTGTCTCTGTGTGTGTGTGTGTGTGTGTGTGTGTGTGTGTGTGTGTGTGTGTGTGTACAGTTATTCACAGCATGTGGAGGTCTGAGGACAACTTTCCCAAGTGACTTCTCTCCTGGGTTCTGGAGACTGGGCTTACATTGCCAGGTGTACACAGTAGGCACTTTTGCCTGGAAAGCCCCTCACTGGCCTGATCCCTAAACTTTAATGTTGTATATTTTAGATAAGACCAATAAGTGTATATTTTAAGACCATCAAAGATTTTTAAGATGTTCAAAGTAAGCACCCCAGTGTAGACTCACCAGTTGGTTGTCTTTTACATTATGATGCCACTACTGATCTTGCTCTCTATCCAGCAATGTTTGTCTGTCATCATCTAACACCACCAGATGATAACTTGGCTCTCTATCCTTGTAATGCATTTACTAAGGCATTTAGTTATTCCAGAATGTAACAGAAAGATATATTCGTTTTCATATTTTGAAAGCCCTGAAAAATCCACGGTAACTAAGAATGTTACCTAGCACCCATCATAAAAATAACAAGGAACAAAGGTACTAATGAGACAAAATTCACCAAGAAAGCATATTTATAGATAGTCATATGAACTATGATCTTCATTCTGTAACACTTATATATACTGATATGATCACTATATATGTACAAGTTCTTGTCCTTGCCATTGCTTTCTACCATGATTTTTTGCACAATGAATTTATATGGGAAGTGTTGTCTGAACAATAATGTCAGAACAGAATGAAAAAAATGTTCATTGAGGATGGAAATGTAAGAATTATTATTAATACCTGATATGTTTATGCTCATTCATACCCATGTCCATCTTGACCTAGCTACTATAATTAGACTTACTATAATAGATCAAAATCCAATTGTCTCATGTATGAGCAATTTTTTAGTCATTCAAAGGTTTATTACTGAATCCAAATAAACCCAAAATTCCTAAATGCTTATTTAGAACCACACATTATAATATAAGCTCTTAAGAGACATCAACAGATATTAGGCAGGGTAGAATATTCTAAGATATTACTACAATATCAGGATGCATTTTGAATCACAATACTTGAAGGAGAAAACAGAAGGATACTATAGCCATCCAAGAAATGGTTGATGAAAGCACAGTTTAGCAAAGTTATTCCTGGGATGGTGTAGGGAGTTCAGAATAAGCAAATACTTCAGTTCTAAACAATTAGGAGTGTTAGGTGATTGGTGGGTGTGGAAGAGGGAAATAATAGGTCCTAGAGTTTGTTAAGTTTCTAAAACAGTGATGCAAGCAATAGAGGTTGTGCACATGCAGAGAAGTCAGTGGAAAAATAAACTTGGCATTGGTTTAATTAGTTATCAATGAGAAGGACAAGTGGGGTTTGCAGGACACAGCTGTTATGAAATTGTGCTATTTCTTATGACAAGAGTTAGGCTTACTATCTCTGTGTCTCTCTTTCTCTCTCTCTCTCTCTCTCTCTCTCTCTCTCTCTCTCTCTCACACACACACACACACACACACACACACACACACACACACCTACCCCTCATGAAATTAATCCACCAGAAAAAAAACAGAGATCAGGAAAAAGCATGCACAGATAAAAAGTTGGGGTATTTAAAAATGTAGAGTTTCAGTAGATGAAATAAAGTATTCATAAATGAAATGGATAGGAATAGGGCTGTAAAGGATCAAATCCTAAAAGTCATTTCAGAACTGCCTATTCAAAAACAAGTTTAAAAATTTCCAGTGAGATAGGAAAGAAGACAACATTACCATTCATGTGAATGATTTATATTGAATTGTTTGGTTTAGGAAATTCAACAATTAGACGTTAATGGTAAGTGAGTAAGGTTGGTCATTTTTTTGAACTACTTAAATGAAATGTAAACAATAAAAACATACAGTGTAATATTAGCAGATTCTATATAAAAGATAAATAAATCAAATCATAGTTACTTTTAAGAGAGGGGATTTGGTGACTTCCACCTTCATCACTATGTGACTAAAACATGTTGAATAATATCTCTATGAGAATAATTTGCCATATCATAAGTCTAGAGAGATTATTCTCAATTTTAAATATTGCATTGAGAAATTCATTAACTAAATACAAACATCAGGTTATTATAGTAATGAGATGTATTGGTTTTGAAACAGAACTGGAGTTTGTGAGGACAATTTAATTGGAGGTTGTAAGCACTGACATGCTTTAATAGAGTGACACTGTGGAAGAGAATTAGACATACCCAAGTAAACATATGGGCTTCTTAAGGGACAGTAGCCAATGTGAAGTTCTCTTGACATAATATCATCCAAAATTAAACTGTTGGGTTTTTATAATAATAGAAAACAATGCATTGAAGAGACAGTAAGGTAAAGAATTGGACTAATAGCATGCCTCATGGATTTTGCTGGCATTAGATAAATAATAGACCAATCACATCTATCCTTTCTCCATCAGCATATAGATCCAGGAACACTCTAAAGAGCTATCCAGAAGCCAGCAACTCAAGCAAATGTTGAGCTCATGTTCTATAACTTCAGCATTTCCCAAAGCAAGTTGACCTAATAATCTATATTTGGTTGTGCTTTTCATTCCCAGATGTTGAAAACAGCTTCTTTGCTGGCAAGAAGTCCTTGTGGATGCATTTTCCCTGAGCCTTAAATAGCATGCTTTAGGGAATTGCTATTACCCAAGACATATAAAGATTAATAAGGATTTACAAATGAATAGCCCCACCAATTCCTTTAATGGATATGCATCCAAATTGTCTCCTTCATTGATTTTATGACTGTTGTTTAATGTCACATTCCAAAGATATAACTCTCTTAAGTTTGTGCCCACAGGGTTTCAGACAAAACACAGGCCTAAGGCTACATGTCTTATTTTTTGGCACAAGTAACCTTGCATAAGTATATGTGAGACCTTGGAGGGCCTTCCTGCATGACACTAAAGTTTTCTGTTTTTTTAATGACATCTGAATTTTATCTATGTTTTTCTGGCTTTCATTGGAAATGTTTGTTTTATTCAACCTGAGAGAATTGAATTCTAGACAAGGACCATAATGAGTTTTCTAACTCAAACTGGGTAACAAGAGGTGGCCTGTCACAATTTTCCTTTTGTTGTACTTTTAAAAGAATAGCAAATAAGTATCCTCAAGAGCAGTTCCCACTTCTGTTTTAAGTTTGCCCATCAAATCATTAAACATTCTGGGTTTTGTCAACAGCCTAGTAAACATCCAGCAAAAGAGGCAAAATAAGACTGTTTATTTAACATTCTTCTTCTCCAACTGCTGATTAGGATAAATAGTTTAGATAAAATTTCTGTCTGATCCAACAATCACAAAAATCATTTAGCAATTGGTAAAGTTAGTTTAGATTAAGTTAGAAATGTTTTAAGTGGAAAAATTTGCACACTTTGACAGTATTTAAATCTCCATTCATCTTGATAAAGCAGTGTCAAAGATGCATAATCACTGGAGTAGACCATTGGAATCAGAAAGGACTTGTAGACAACACCTTCTGGAACAGAATATAGGCTGAAACTCCAACACAGACCTTCATTTTAGCTCCCTAAAAATTCTGGTGTTTAGAAGACTAGTTCAAGCATTACCTTTCCAGACTTGTGGTGATTTTGTGTTTACTTTTCTTCTTATCACTAGAGAGTATAGTCTTATTGTTATTTATAATAAACAAGAATTCTTTAGTTGGATATAATATTAGCTTTAACAGTAGAAAGTATCATTTTTACATATATGTAAAAAATAAAAGAAAATATCTATTGCAATATTAAACAAATCTATAACAGAATGAACCATTGAATATATAAAATCACTACCAATGTTATGGACTATTATTCAAATTTCAACAGTTTAATTGTTGTTCAGCAATCATAACCAAGACTTCATCATAAATCCAACAGTCTACAAAGGTTTAACATATCCTCTTCCTGACCATACCATCAACCCTCATCCTCTTTTGTTCAGTGTTCCATGTAAACTGTAGAGGACACACAGAGTGCACACACTTTCTATTCTTTCATGTATTTCCTAAGAAAATGGTATTTTTCCTTCTTCAAGGCTGAATATAAGACTACTGTTCCTTCAACAATAACTTCAAATGATACCATGAATTGTTATTTCATTTGAAATCATGATTGATAGTGAAACTCTTATCCACCCAACAAATTCATTGAGGTCTTTGTAATCACTCATGATTATTCTAAGGAAAATTACTAGCAAAACTCCTTGTTAAAAATCATATATATTATTAAATGTTTTGATTTTTCAACATTTTTCTACAATAGTAGTATATATTGATATTCTTCATGAGCTATATCAAATTGCCTACTTTAGTAGAAATAAACATTATTTTGGCTACAAAAATAACTAGTATTATCTGTGCAGTTACTATTCATATTTATAATTTATTTTATTATTCACACATTAATTTCCTTAATATTGACCAAGTTATTTGTCAGTTCTATCTTTCAATTAAATTTATTTGTAGTTTTCCTGTTTTCTATTAATTTCTCTAAGTCCACTTTTATTTTTTAATTTTAATTTTATATGAGTACTATATTTACATACTTCCCTTCCCCCCTAACTCTTCCTATGCTTGCAAATTCCTCTCAAATTCCAGACCTCTTCTAATGTAACTATTCTTATGTTTATGGACTGGTGGAGTCCATTTGATGTTCCTTGTATGTGTTTATGTTTAGGATTGACCAATTGGAATTTGGTGACCTGCCATGGGCTCATGCCTTGAGAAGACTGAGTCTCCCTCTCTCAGGAGTCATTGGTGACTCCTGTTATGGACTCCCTCAAATAACACAAAGAGATTAATATTATTTTACAATGCTGCTGGCCAATCACTAGGATTTCTTATTTGCTAGCTCTGCCTTAAGTATCAACCATAACTATTAATCTATATATCTTATAAAGACTTATCAAGGATGCCAGTGGCATGTGTCCTCCCTTCCCCAGGATCACAAGGCGACTACCCTCTTTACTACATTTCCCAGAATCCTCCTTCTCTCCTAGTCCCACCTAACTTGCTTCCCTATTGGCCAACAGTGCTTTATTTTTCAACCAATAAGACAAACATATACACAGAATAACCTCCCCCATCATCTCTTCATTTCTGTCTAAATAAAAAGAAGGGTTTTAACATTAACATAGTAAAATATATACCGAACCAGTTATCAAGTAAGAACTACAGTTACAATATTTAGTTCATTAACATTTAGCAATATTTTAAAGAAAATATTCTATCATCTATTCTATCTTTGTTAGTCTAAAGTCTTATATGTAGCTTATCTTTGATAATAACTAAAGAAATCTATAACCATAACTATCTGTCCTCAACTCCATCAAAGACCACACAGAAGGATAATATATAAAATCTAGATCTGACAGAGACATCTCAATTCCTGGACAGTCAACCAAAGTTCCTCTGTTATGTTGGGGCACCCATCTTCATCCTATAGGCTACAGTGTGCCTGGCAGACTTCTCCATGGAGCAGGAAATTTTAAACTGTCCACCTGCATAGGCAGTTTGTCAGTGACTTTTCTCTATGTTCTGTAGAATGCCCATCAGACTCTTCCATGAATCAGGAACCCTTCAGAACTGCCTTGATTTGCAAGTTCAGCAGTCACTTTCCAGTGGGTCATGCATGTCCAGTTTATCAGCAACAAACAGTCCAAGCAAGAGCAGTTTATTGCCCAAAAGACTAATCTTGCCATGTTGAAAACAAACTCCATAATGAGTTTCTTTGATGCTCATCCTCCTTTCTGATATAATTGGTGTGCCAGGAGCAGTTGTGTCTCATTGTCATGAAAAACCCTAAACCATTTAAATGCTATGTATTCTTTAGGTCTTTGAAAGATTTGAAGAATATCTATCCATCTCAAATACTTCTCTGTATATCTAGAAAACCTAACTACCCTAACTGTAGATTTTGACTATTATATCTGACTATATACAATCAGTCTTTAATTATGCATTACATTTTAAAAGAGCTGATAAAAATAATATCTAAACAAGAAGAGAAATATATATATCACAAAATTGACCTTCAAGTTGTATCAATAAATGAAAATCCATAACAATACAAAGTATTCATTTCTATATCCTATTCCCCCTTTTTGCATTAAAAAGAGATTGACTGTGATTATTACCAATCATAACCAACACCATTTAAATGAAAATAAGCATTTACAAACAATATTTGGGAATTTTGGTGCCATTCATTAAAAACTGCTTCCTGCTGGTTGAGGGTGATGTCCATACCATGGTAATCATGATAAAACACAGAAACTTTGCCAGGTCCTTGTTTTGTATTCTGCAAGGCTGTATCATCTCGCCTGCTTTAGATGTTGGATCAACTGGGACAATGTTTCAGAGGGTCTTACTTCATCAAACCATATTAGTCTGGAAGGAATCCATAGCTTTATATTTTTTTGTGGAAATATAAGCAAAAACTCTTTTCCCAAGTAACCTGTCCTTATTTTTAAATTTAGAAGTCAAGGCATTTTTAAAATATGTAAGTTGGATTAATATACCAGCACTTATAATCAAATGTCTTTTAGCAGCTGTAGTTCTTCTTTGGCCTTCAAACAATTTAAAGACAACAATATAACATATAGTATCCAGATTCTCTGAGTAATTTTTATCTTTACCTGGCTTTTTATTTAGTATTTCTTTACTTCCTTTTTTTTCTTTTTTCCTGAGACAGGGTTTCTCTGTGGAAATCTACCTATCTCTGCTTCTAGAGTATTGGGTTTAAAGGCTTGTGCCACCACTGCCTGGCTACTCTTTCTTTTTTTCAATTACTTTATCCTGTTTCTTTTCTCTCACAAGCCTATCTGTGTGTTTTTAAACACATTGTAAACCATTAGAGGTTTTACTTTTTCCTTCTGAATCTGTCTTTCCTGTATATCTTTATCTTTTTCTGGCCATGAGCCTTTTATCTCCTAAACAAGATTGCTTAAACTAAAGTCATGGCTGTTTTAGCCGATGTTTTTCCAAGATGAGTGTATTTACTGCCAGCACCAAGAACTGTGATCACTGCCTGGGTCTATGCTGCCATCAAGGAGCATGCTGCCGGTAAAAGATGTGGTACCTGCCACTGCCAGATGTTCATACACACCATTCAATTGTTATCAGGACCTCTTAAAAGACCCTGTCTTTTTTTTTACAGTTATGCTGAGTCAGGAAACCTCACTTCAGGGAGCTGCTCGAGTCTCTGCTTGTCTCTAGCAAAACAGAGACCACCCAAGAAAATGCTGCTACCAAGGAGTCATGGTTGTCTCTGTTATTTTGCTTCTAAAATCCTTTTTTAAGCTCTGTAAAGTTTTTATGTGGAAGTTTGTAAAACATGCGGGCGCCATTTTTAGCTATAACTCTTTCAGCCAGCTGCCTGAGTTCTGCTGCCACGTTAGGGATCCCAAGTAACACACAGAGATTAATATCAGTTACAATGCTGCTGGCCAATGACTAGGATTTCTTATATGCTATGTCTGTCTTAAGTATTAACCATAACCATTAATCTATATATTTTATAAAGACTTATCGAGGATGCCAGCGGCATGTGTCCACTCTTCTCCAGGATCACATGGCAACTCCTCTTTACTACATTTCCCAGAATTCTCCTTCTCTTCTAGTCCCTCCTAACTTGCTTCCCTATTGGCCAACAATGCTTTATTTATCAACCAATAAGACAAACATATACACAGAAGGAACTTCCCAATCACCAGAGCTTTACTTTTTGTGAAATTTCATAGGAGAAATATAACTTCTTCAAATGTTTTGTTAAAGTTATTTTGTGGTTGGAGAGATGGCCAAACAATTAGGTGACCTCGTTGCTCTTACAGGACATTTGAATTAAATTCCTATAGCCCATGCAAGTGGTTCACAACTGCTATCCTTCTGAGAAACTAATTCCTTCTTCTAGTCTCCTTGGGTACATACACACACATGGCAGATGCACACATTCCCATGTGTGCATACACACAAATAATAAATGAGACAGAAAAAATAAATCTTTAAATGATGTATAAATGATTTTAATTCTGCCACACTCTGTTCTCAGGGTTTTATTAGTGCTGATATTTGTTTACTTTCCTGAATTGTACAATTTTGGTCTCCTGCCCTTTCCTATTTTGAATATGTCTTTTTTGGAATTTCTTCTCAGCAGTTGGCAACTTTGCTTCCTTTTGTAATGATTTTTAGAATTACATTTTAGTTACTAAATGCATTAACAGAAAAATATTTACTTAGTGTTTCTTAATAAAGGTAACCATGCTTACATTTCTCCATTGTGTTAACACTAATCAGTTATGAGTGCCATGGCAAATACTCTCTGGGTAAAGTTCTTGAGATCAATGTTGGGTAATTTAAGTAACATAGTTTTAAGACATATTTGAGATAGAGCCTAATGAAGTCCTCATATACATATCATCCAGATCCAATTAGGCTTTGTCACAACGGAGTCATCTCTCCTTTTTTATTAGAGTAATTTTAGTCAAAGCTACTAAATACCAGTGCCAATAATGAACAAAATCTATGTAATATCTTTTAAAAACTAATAACTCTGTATATTCACTTAACTTTGCTTCCTAGTAAAAGATGCACTTTCTTAATAATTTTACTTTACATGTGCAATAATATAAAATATTTTTAAATATGTTATTTGACAATCTCTAGAGTTAATTCCTAGTCTCGATTCCACATTTACATGTACTCCAGAGCATTACACTTTTTGTAATCGTGTATAACGCTTGCATTATCTTCTAGTTGGTTGCCTGTGTTAAGATTAAGCTGGATATCTCCTTCCTAGCTACCAAGTGTCAGAAACTACTTTAAGAGGACAATGAACACAAGCTATGTGCTTTGCATGGAAAACATACAGCGAAAGAAGTTCTACTGATACTCTGGGTGAAGAGTAGTGTGGTCTGAATCAGTGGTGGGAATGACAAACAAGGCTGTCCCAAGATGTAAGGTGACTTGACCAACAGCAGAGTGTGCCTGTTATCAAATAAGGGGAATTTCTTATAGACTAAGGAGAACTGGAAATATTAATGCAAATCTGTTCACAGATGCATTGTGGATCCCATTATGAGGGTTCTCAATTTGGTAATTATAAAATCAGTTAGAGAAGTACATTCCTGAATGGATACATATTACTATGCTCCATTTGTTGGGGCTCAAAAGATTGAAGATGATGTCCACCAATATATTGTCAGAATGCCCTTAAAAAAGAAGGACTAAACCTTAAACCAAAGCACCCAAGATCCAGCTTCTTATTATTTGACATATCTTGACATAAAAAAATGTATTGCTCTGAAGGAACAAGGCACTAAGAAAAATAATGAGTAGACTGGATAATGTGCTAAACTGTGGCCTAGAGAATAAAGAATGATAAAAGCAACCAGAAAAAGATTGCCAAGAAGAGGTTGTCCTCACTGACAGCTTCTACTTTTAAGTATAAGTTCTGTCAAAGAATTAGTTTTTAAGAGTAACAAATAGGTGTCCCAGAGTCAACCCCAGTTCATGCCTTCCAGGAGGTCATGTAAGCTACCCATGAACCTTCCCCATTCTCTCTGTTAACAACAACCTAATCCTCAGAGTTGTTACTATCACTATAACAAACACAATGTGCAACTTCTATTTCCTTCTGCCCATGCCTCCTGTGGATCCTTCTGACCATCTCCCCCTCATCTCCCATTTTTGTAGTATCCAACACCAGCAAGCATTCCATATTGAACTTAACAGATGAATGGGCCAGTTAATCAGGCAACACATAGCCAACATGCTCTTGGAAAATCCAGAGAAGAAACAGAATATAAAGAACCAAACTGACATCCAACAAAGACAAAAACAGAAATTAGCAACTAGTCCTATAATCACCTGAAACTCAGTTGCCTTGGCACCAGTATAAGAACATGATTAGAAGAGCTATGGCAATATGAGTCTAGTTATCTTACCACAGCAGACCATGAGTATTCCAGAATAACAAAAGAACAACAACAACAACAAAAGACCTTAAAGCCAAATATATGAAGACAATATATGTCCTTAAATAGGACATGAGTAAATAACATAAGAAATCCAGGAAAATACAAGTGAACAATGGAAGGAAATAAATAAATTCCTAAAGACAGTCAAGAGTATAAAAATCAACTAATTGAAGGAAACAAATAAAATTGTTCAAGACCTAAAAATAGAAGGAGAAGCAATGAAGAAAGCACATAAACTGAGTGAATCCTGGACAAATTTAATAATGCAAACAACTACATAATCAAGCTTCACCAATAGAATACAAGAGATTGGAAAGAGAATTTCAGGTATTGAAGATATAACAAAAAGATACATATGAAACTCAAAGAAAATATTAAATCTAAAATATCTCTGGCATAAAATATCCAGGAAATCTGGGATATTATGAAAGAACAATACCTATAAATAATAGGAATAGATGAGGAAGAAGAAAAATATTAGTTCAAAGGTCCAGAAAATATTTTCACCAAAACAATCAAAGAAAAATTTTCTAAACTGATCATTATAATACTCAACAGAGAACAAAGAATATTATATTAGGAAGGTTAAAAGACAATATAACATATACAGGCAGACTTATTAGAATTAAACCTGATTATTTTTCTACTCATTGGAGAACCTAAAAGGCAGAGGAGTCTGGGAAGGTATGCTTCAGACTATAAGAAAATACATATGCCAGACAAGACTATTATACACAGCAAAAGGTTCAGTTGCCATAGGGGGAGAAATTAAGATGCTCATAATAAAGTCAAACGTAAAAATATTTATTAAGGTTCAGTGCCACTGCTCAGAGTCATCTGACACCAGCGATCTGCTCCCCAGATCTGAACTCTGCAGTGGAACCAGACACACTGAGGCCCCAGTGGCAGCTCTGCCTCCATCCGCCAGCCCAGGTAGGCCAGTGGCTATTTCTGGTTCCTATTCATCATTACTGCTTGGGGTCATCTGGCACGGGCCATCTAAAATGGCTGAAAGACACATAAGAAAGTGTTCAACAGTCTTAGCCATCAGGGAAATGCAAATCAAAATAACTCTAAGATACCATCTTACTCATGCTTGAATGGCTAAAATCAGACACACAAATGACAGTTTATGCTGGAGAGGATGTGGAGAAAGGGGAACACTTCTCCACTGCTGGTGGGAGTGCCAACTTGTACAGCCACTTTGGAAATCAATATGGTGACTCCTCATGAAAATGGGAATGAGTCTACCACAAGATCCAGCAATTCCACTCCTAGGCATATACCCAAAAGAAGCACATTCATACAACAAGGACATCTGTTCAGTGATGTTCATAGCAGCAATATTTGTAATAGCCAGAAATTGGAAGCAGCCTAGCTGCCCCTCAACCAAAGAATGGATAGAGAAAATGTGGTACATTTATACAATAGAGTACTATTCAGCAGAAAAAAAAAATGGAATCTTGAAATTTGCAGAAAATGGATGGAACTAGAAGAAACCATTCTGAGTGAGGTAACCCAATCACAAAAAGACAAACATGATATGTATTCACTCATATGTGGTTTTCAGATATAGAGTAAAGGATTACCAGCCTGCAATCCACACTGACAGAGAAACTAGTAAACAAGGAGAACCCTAAAAGAGACAAACATTGTCCCCTGAGAAGGGGAAAGGATCACGATACCCTGAGCAAATTGAGAGCATGGGAAGAGGTGGGAGGGAGCTATGAGAATGAGAAGGGAAGAAGAGGAAGGATGCAGAGGTCATGAGGGAGCAGAAAGGTTGAGTCAGGTGAAGAATAGAAGAAAGGGTAGGGTTTTAGATGGGGGAGTTGGTAGGGGAGCAAGGGAGGGAGAAGGGAACTGTAAATCAATCTTGTTTCAAATTCAAATTTAAAAAATGATAAAAAAGAAAATATGTTATCAAGGAAAAAATATTTATTAATAATATCAGCCCAACACAAGGTGATAAAAGGAAAATTCCATTCTCCTAGGGAGAATGAGAAGGGGAGAAAAGGAGGGGTGAGGAGGACATGATGGGACAGGGAGGTTGAGTTGGGGGAAGGACAAAAGAGAGCAAGATAAGAGATAATATAATAGAGGGAGACATTATAAGTTTAAAGAGAAATTAGGCACTAGGGAAATGTCTTGAGAACTACAAAGATTGCACCAACTAACAATCTAAGCAACAGAGGAGAGGCTACCTTAAATGCCCTTTCCTGATAATGAGATTTATGACTAACTTATATGCCATCGAATAGCCCTCATCCAGCAGCTGGTGGTAGTAGAAGCAGGCACTAAAGCTAAACCTTGAACTGAACTGAAATCCAGATGTAGAGAAGGAGGACTGTTGAGCAAAGGAGTCCAGAACCCCTGAATGTGGCTGTCAGTGAGGAGACCTTGGAAATCTATGGGGCCTCTTGTAGTGGATCAGTACTAGCATAGGAATAGATTTTAGGAGCCTGTCCCACATGGAGGGATACTCCCTTGAGCCTAGACACAAGGGCCTAGGCCCTATCCCAAAGTATATGACACACTTTGAAGACCCCCTATGGAAGGCCTCACCTTCCTGGGGAGCAGAAAGGGTATGGGATGGGAAGGGCTATTGTTGGGGGGGCAGGGGAGGGAAAGAGGTAGAGGGATCTGGGATTAACATGTAAAGTAATTTTCTTGCTAATAAAAAAAAAGAAACACACACAAAAAAAGAAAGAAAAATTCCAACCTAAGTAGGTTAAGTTCACCCAAGATAATACAGAAAATATTTTTGTTTGTGAGCCTAGCATTTAACAGCTGAGCCAACATAAATATCTTGATGTAACACTAACCAAAAATGAGAAAGACCTTTATAGTAAGAACTTTGAGTCTTTAAAGAAAGAAATTAAAGAATATACCAGAAAATGGAAAGATCTCCCATGTTCTTGGATAGGTAGGATCAACATAGTAAAAATGGCAATCTTGCCAAAAGCAATCTACAGATTCAAAGCAATTTCCATCAAAATCCCAACACAATTCTTCACAGACCTTGAAAGAACAGTACTCAACTTCATATGGAAAACCAAAAAACCCAGGAAACTTCCAGAGGCATCACCATCCCTGACTTCTAGTTCTATTGTAGAGTCATAGTCCAGAAAACAGCTTTGTATTGGCACAAAATACCCAGGTTGACCAATGGAATCAAATTGAAAACCTGATATTAAGCCACACACCTATGAACACCTTATTTTTGACAAAGAAGATAAAGTTATACAATGGAAAAAGGAAAGCATCTTCAACAAATGGTGTTGGCATAAATGGATTTGGACATGTAGAAGATTGAAGATATATCCATATCTATCTCCATGCACAAAACTTAAGTCCAAATCGATCAAAGACCTCAACATAAATTCAGCCACACTGAACCTCCTAGAAGAGAAGGTAGGTGGTACCCTCAAACAAATTGGTACAGGAGAACCATTTCTGAACATAACACCAGTAGCACCAACATTGAGATCGACAATTAATAAATGGGACCTCCTGAAACTGAGAAGCTTCTGTAAGGCAAAGGAAACAGTCAGCAAGACAAAATGCCAGCCCACAGAATGGGAAAAGATATTCACCAACCCCACATCTGACAGAGGGCTGATCACCAAAATATACAATGAACTCAAGAAGCTAAAATACCAAATCATGCAATTAAAAAGTGGAGTGCAGAACTAAATAGAGAATGCTCAACAGAGGAATCTAAAATGGGTTAAAGACACTTGAGAAAGTGCTCAATATCCTTAGCCATCAGGGAAATGCAAAAAAATACCATCTTACTCCTATCAGAATTACTAAAATCAATAACACCAATTACAGTCTATGCTGGAGGGGATTTGGATTAAGAGGAACACTCCTCCATTGCTGGTGGGAGTGCAAACTTGTACAACTACTTTGGAAATCAGTATGGCAGTTTCACAGGAAATGGGAATCAATCTACCACAAGATCCAGCAATTCCTTTCTTGGGCATATACCCAAAGAATGCATATTCATACAATAAGGACATATGTTCAACTATGTTCATAGGAGCATTATTTGTAATAGCCAGAACCTGGAAGCAACCTACATGCCCCTCAACTGAAGAATGGATAGGGAAAATGTGGTATATTTACACAATGGAGTAATGCTCAAAAGAAAAAAATAAAAACAATGGAATCTTGAAATTTGCAGGCAAATGGATGGAACCAGAAGAAATCATCCTGAATGTGGTAACCCAATCACAGAAAGATAAACATGGAATGTACTCACTCATATATGATTTTTTGATATAAAGAAATGAATACCAGTCTATAATCCACACTGCCAGAGGAGCTAGGAAACAAGGAGGTCCCCAAGAGAAGATTGCATAGTCCTTCAAAGAAGGGGAGGGGGACAAGAACCCTTGAACAAAATGGGAGCATGGGGCAGTGGTGGAGAGTAAGGAGATGGAAAATGAAGAAGGGGAGCAGGGAGGAAAACAAGAGGACAGACAGGGGAGGAATAGAGGACAGCAAGAAAGTCTCAACAGATACGATAAAATTGAAATAACCCCCTGCAATCTATCAGACCACCATGGATTAAAGCTGTATATCTGCAACATAAATAACACAAAGCCTACCAAATGAATAATTTTCTCCTAAGTGAAAACTGGGTCAAGAGATAAAGAAAGAAAAAAATTAAAGACTCTCTAGAATTAAATGAAAATAAATGTACAACATACCCACATTTATGGGGCATAGTGAAGTACTGATAAGATGACAGTTCATAGTACTAACTGACTATGTAAAAAAAAACACTGAAAAAAATCTCACATCAGAACTACTGGAAGCTCTAGAACAAAAAGAAGTGCACACACCCAAGAGGAGTGGATGGCAAGAAATAATCAAACTGAGGTCTGAAATCAATAAAATAGAAACAAGCAGAATACAATGAATCAATAAATGAGAGAATTGTTCTTTCAGAAAATTAACAAGATAGATAAACCCTTATCCAAATTAACTAAAAGATGCAGAGACAATATCCAAATTAACAAAATCAGAAACAAAAAGGGAGATATAACAAAAGACACCTAGGAGACAACCCAGATAATAATAAGCAATGATAAGAACCTGTCCTCAAATTGGAAAATCAAAAAAGGATAATTTTCCAATAGATACCACTTAACAAATTAAATCAAGATCTGATAAACAATTTAATTAGATCTATAATCCCTAGTGAACTAGAATCAGTCATTAAAATTATCCAACCAAAAAAAGTCCAGGACCATATGGTTTTAATGAAGACTTCTACAAGATTTTCAAAGAAAAGTTAATACCAATATTCCTCAAATTATTTCACAAAATAGAATCAGAAGCAACATTTCCCAATTCACTTTATTAGACTAGACTACAGTTGCCCATGATACTGAAGCTACATAAAGGCTCAAAGAGAAAGAGGATTACAGACTTATAACTATACATGTAAAAACAGTCAGTAAAATTCTTTCAAACCAAAGCCAAGAACACATTAAAAAGTGCATTGACCATAATCAAGTAGGCTTCATCCCAGAGATGCAGGGATGGTTCAATGTATGAAAATCAGTAAATGTAATCCACCATTTAAATATGCTGGAAAAATTTCATCTCATTAGATGCCAGAAAAGCCTTTGGCAAAGTCTAATACCCCTTTCTGATAAAAAGTTCTGGAGAGATTATGGATACAAGGATGAAGGACATACCTATACATAATAGAGCCAATTTACAGCAAGCATATAGCCAACCAACAACAAATTAATGGAGAGAAACACAAGGCAATTCTATTATAAGCAGGAACAAGATAGGATTGCTCACTCTTTCCATTCTATTAAATACGATATTTGAGGTTTTAGCTAGAGCAATAAGACAAGTGAAGGAGATCAAGGGGAGACAAATTGGAAAGGATGAAGTAAGGATCATAATTACAGATGATATGATACTATATAAAAGTGACCTTAAAAATTTCATCAAGGAACTCATAGAGCTAATAAACACACTGATCAAAGTGGTTGTATACAAGATTAACTAAAATAAATAAATAACCTACCTATATGCAAATGACAAGTTATCTGAGGAAGAAATCGGGGAAACAAAACACTTCTCAATAGCTTGAACTACTATAAAATATCTTTGGGTAATTCTAGCCAGGAAAGTGAAATACTTGTATGATAAAGACTTCAAGTCTCTGAAGAAAGAAATTGAATAAAATAACAGAAGATGGAAAGATTTTCTGTGACCTTGAGTCAGTAGGATTAATATGGTAAAAATGGCCATCCTATCAGAAGCTGCAGATGTTGAAAGAACAATACCCAACTTCATATGGAAAACCAAGAAACCCAAGGTGGCAAAACCTTCCTGAAAGAACGGCTAGAGTTACAATCCCTAGTTTCAAGTTGTACTACAGAGACATAGTAATAAAAACCACATTGTATTGGCATAAAGCCAGACAAGTTGATCAATAGAATCAAATAGAAGACCTAACCATAAGTCCACATACCTTACGGTTATGGTTATGATTTTTGATAAAGAAGATAGAAATTCACACTGGAAAAAAATGAGCATCTTCAACATATTGTGTTGGCCAAACTGACTGTCTACACATAGAAGAATGCAAATAGGCCCATACTTATTACCCTGCTCAAAACTCAAGTTGAAGTGGATCAAAGCCCACCAATTAAAACCAGATACAATGAATCTCATAGAAAAGAATGTGCAAAACAACCTTGAACACATTGGCACAAGAAACAACTTTCTGAACAGTACACGAAGCACAGACACTAAGATCAATAATTAATAAATAGAATCTCATGAAATTGCAAATATTCTGTAAGACAAAGGACGACTTCAGTCAAAGCGGCAGCCTACAGAATGGAAAAAGATTTTTCATCTCCGCATCCAATAGAAGTCTAAAACTGAAAACATAAAGAACTCAAGAGCCTAAATATTAAAAAAACAAATAATGCAATTATGAAATTGGAATAAAGATCCAAACAGAGAATTATCAATAAAGGAATCTCAAGCAGCTTTGAAACACTTAAAGCAATGTTCAATATCCTTAACCATCAGGGAAATGTAAATAAAAATTGCATTGGGATTCCATCTTCCACTGCCAAAATGGCTAAGATCATTGACACAAGTGACAGCTCATGTTGAGAGGATTTGGAGAAAGCGAACAAACTTGTGAGGCAAACTTGGAAATCAATACCGTAGTTACTCATAAAATCGGGAATCAATGTATGCAATGTATGTCAAGACCCAGCTATTCCATTCTTAGGCATATACTCAAAGGAAATTCCATCATATCACAAAAACACTTGTTCAATTATGTTCATGGTGGCTTTATAGCCAGAAAATGGAAAAAACTAGTCCCTCAACTACAGAATGCATAAATAAATTGTGATGCATTTACACATTGGAGTATTACTTAGTGGTTTTGAAAAAGTGACATCATGAAATTTTCAGGTAAATGGATGCATCTAGAAAAATATCACCCTGAAGATGTTCTCTTTGTTCCATCGTACAGATTTGGATTGTTTGTCAAAAATTAGGTGTTCATAGGTGTGTGGGGTAATATCAGGGTTTTCAATTCTATTCCATTGGTCTACCTGTCTATTTTTGTGCCAATACCAAGCTGTTTCAGGACAGCTCTGTAATAGAGCTTGAAGTCAGGGATGGTGATGCCTCCAGAAGTTCCTTTATTGTACAGGGATGTTTTGGCTATCCTGGGTCTTTTGTTTCTCCATATAAAGATGAGAATTGTTCTTTCAAGGTCTGTGAAGAATTGTGTTGGGATTTTGATGGGGATTGCATTGAATCTATAGATTGCTTTTGGCAAGATTTTCATTTTTACTATGTTGATCCTACCTATCCAATAGCATGGAAGATCTTTCGATTTTCTGGTATCTTCTTTAATTTCTTTCTTTAGAGATTGAAAATTCTTATGGTACAGGTCTTTCACATTTTTGGTTAGTGTTACCCCCAGGTACTTTATGTTGTTTGTGACAATTGTAAAGGGTGACGTTTCTCTGATTTCTTTCTCCACCAATGTGTCATCGGTGTATAGGAGGGCTATGGATTTTTTTGAGTTAATCTTGTATCCTGCCACTTTGCTGAAAGTGTTTATCAGCTGTAGGAGTTCCCTGGTAGAGTTTTTTTGGTCGCTAATGTAGACTATCAGATGGTCTGCAAATGGTGAGAGTGTGACTTCTTCCTTTCTGATTTGTATTCCCTTGATCTTCTTTTGTTGTCTTATTGCTCTAGCTAGGACTTTAAGGACAATATTGAAGAGGTATGAAGAGAGTGGACAGCCTTGTCTTGTCCCCGATTTTAGAGGAATAGAGTTTCTCTCCATTTAATTTGATGTTGGCTGTTGGCTTGCTGCATATTGCTTTTATTATGTTGAGGGATGTTCCTGTTATCCCTGATTTCTCCAAGACCTTTATCATGAAGTGGTGTTGGATTTTTGTCAAAGGCTTTTTTTGGCATCTAGTGAGATGATCTAAGTGACACACTGGAAGACAAATGTCACACAATTTCAATTTTATGTGTAACCTAGAAATGATGAATTTATTGGAACAGAGAGCAGAATTGTGGCTATTAGGCTTCAATGTGGGTCTTTTAACAATGGGGAAACCATTGGTTTAATGATATAAAACTGCAGTTGGACAAGAGGCATGGACTCTGTGAAGTCTTGAGGTCTACTGAGAGCATGATAAATATGGTTGATAACAAAAAAAGAAAAATATCACCCTGAATGAGGTAACCCAGACCCAGAACGACAAATATGTAATCACTTGTAAGTGTATAGTACTTGTTGAATAAGTAATAATAAACTGTAACCCACAGATTCAGTGAGGTTAGGTAAAGAGGGGAGCTACAGGGGGAAGCTTGGATATTCTTGGCAAGAGGAAATAGAATAGCTTTTATGGGAAGACTGAGGATGATTGCAGACAAGAACTGGAGGGATCAGGTGGGGAGAACAATGGCATGACAGCTGGAATTTGGGGACATTTGGATGGTGGTATGGAAACCTAGTACAATGGAAACTTCCTGGAATCTGTGAGGGTGACCCTAGTGAGGATTCCTAATAATGGAAGATATGGAGTCTGAACTGGCCAGGCAAGGCTTCCAGTGTTGGGACTGGGATACATCCAGTTGAACTTTTGTTCAAAGAGGTCCCATAGAGATCTATAAACAACCCAAATTGATGGTAGGACTGAAGGTCACCCTCTGAAACCCGAAACTGGGCCCACATTGCTGAGGATAGCTTCCACTAGGCACATTCAAAGTAGAGAACTTCAGTCAGATATTATATGGAAAGAGTCTAAACTGTAGACCTCCATTGGGTCCTTCCTTTTAAACCTGGAGAACCCCAAGACAAAAGGGAAGGAAAGACTGTAGGAGTCAGAGGGGATGGAGGACACCAGAGGCCCAAGGCTCACTGAATCAACTAAGCAGCAGGACTCAGATGAGCTCACAGAGTTTGAAGTATCAAATATGGAGCCTGCATTGGTCTGCACCATGTACTCTGAGTATATGTGATGGCAGTTAACTTGTTTTTTTTTAGTGAAATTCCTAACAGTAGAATTTGGTGTGTCTTTTCCTCTTTTGCATGATTTGGGATTCTTTTTATTATATTGGATTGCCTTGTCCAGCCTTGATAGGAGGGCTTTCACCTTGTCTTATGTTGTCCTGTTGAGCTGTTGTCTCTTGGAGACCTGCTCATTTCTGAAGAGGAAAGGAAGCAGGAGTCAATCTCGTGGAAAAGTGGTAGTCTTTCCAATGGGAAAAATAAAATACCTCTTGTTCTATCCAGACAGCTGAGAATTAGAAGTGACTAACAGCCTGGTGCTCTGTATTATCTGTTGGGCCTGGTCATGTCAAGCTCCCACAACCAGGACCTGAAGTAGCTAGTAATCTAAATGATGCTGATAGTCAGAGGCTCCCCAGGCTCCTACAACCAGGACCCCAGGTACCTAATAACCCAAATCACCTTTATGCTGTCTGTATGACTGAGACCAGGACAGACCTTTAGGCCTTAAGCAAGTATAGGTAGTGTGTCTCTAGAATCTATCTTCATGGAGGAAATGACATGTAACCTGAGTTGAGTTTCAATGTAACTATGCTTCTTTGTGTACCAGGGATTGTATTACACCGGGAAACTGGGAAACTGTTTTGTTTCAAAATTGTTCTGAGATTAAATACATTAGGAATGAACCTCCTGTTATTAGACTCCCTGAAGTCTTATCTAACAAATTCAATTTTCACAGAGTTTTCATTCTCATCTATTTGTGTGGTTCACTTCCCTGTATGACACCTGCAGGGACCCCTTCAAGAGAAGAATCTATTTGTAATTTTAAAAAGTTCACAAAAAAGAAATGTTAGAATCTAGGAAAAGAAAAAGTATTTTAACATAGGCTGACAGTATTTCAAATTATGTCATTGTTCATTTCTCTAAGGAAATCAGAAATTACAATTATTAGTTACAAAAAGTCCATTTTACATGTTTCTTTTTTCTTTCTTTCTTTTTTTTTTTTTTTTTTTTTTTTTTGGTTTTCTGAGACAGGTTTTCTCCATGGCTTTGGAGTCAGTCCTGGAACTAGCTCTTGTATACCAGCTTGTATACTCACAGAGATCCGCCTGCCTCTGCCTCCCGAGTGCTGGGATTAAAGGCCTGCGCCACCACCACCCAGCCCATTTTACATGTTTCTGTGTAAATGGTTTCTATGCTTTGAACATGTGTATTCTCTCAATGTTTCACTACTGCAGTAACATTAAGAATTGGAGCCCAATGACTGAGGAGTTACTGAGGGCATCTCACATGGGAATATGATTAAAGTCTTTCTAAAGGAGTCACTGCATAGCATCCAGGCCCTTTTTGCCTCTTTGTTTTTGACCATGTCCTTTAGAGAACACAGATGGAAGATGTCATCTTGATGCACAGGCAGCTGTCACAAGACAGCAAACCTGCTGACACCTCTCTTAGACCTTCCAGAACCCATAACTGTGAGGAAATGAATGTCTATTATCTAAAAAAATGAAGGTCAGTAAGAAAGGATTGCTTTCTCAATTTTATGTCCCCAGACAGCCTTCAGGTGACCAGCAGAAAACATATTTTGAGTCTTCAGGTTTCATCTCTGACATTATGTTGACATTATGTCAACAGATGGAATACCAGCAACAGACATGAAAAATGGATGCCAAATGAGGCACATATATGTAGCAGAGTGATGCCCTACCCAGGTGGCCATCTTCCCTCTCCAGAACACTTAGCATGGCTCACTCCACACTTGACTATACAGTAGTGTTATTTACATGGTCTTCAGTAATTGGTGGATGTCAGTGGGTTCCTTGTTCTCTGAATAGGGAACTTTAGTGTGCTCTCTCCTCTGTCTATCCTGGCAGCCAGTTGGCATGGCTGATTATCTGTTTCTATCAATCAAATCTCTTCATAACCTTTGGAATAGAAATAGATGATAATGGTATGTCAGCAAAAAAAAATGTTATCATTGATTGAGAAAATAACTAGGGAAATTAAAATTTGGTTATATTTTTTAAATTTTTTATTAGTTCAAATTAGGAACAAGCTTGTTTCACATGCCAATCCCTTCTCCCTCTCCCTCTCCCTCCCCTCACTCTCACCCCTCCTATCCCACCCTGACCTATTCCCCACCCCATCCACCCTCCACTCACCAGGCAGGGTAGGGCCCTCAACAGAGGCTCTGCAAAGTCCACCACATCATCCTGGGCTGGGCCTGGGCCCTTCCCCATGTGTTCAGGGCAAGAGTGGGATGGGCTCTCAAAGTCCCTTTTTACACCAGGGAAAAATATTAATCCACTACCAGGGGCCACCTGGAGTACAGAGGCCTCCTCATTGACATCCATCTTTAGGGGTCTGGATCAGTCCTGTCCTGGCATCCCAGACAGCATCTGGGGTCAATGTGCTTTGCCTTGTTCAGGCCAGCTGTTTCTGTGGGTTTCTCCAACCTGATATGGACCCCTTAGATCTTCATTCCTCCCTCTCTTCAACTAAGTTCCAGAGTTCAGTTATAGCTGTGGGTATCTGCCTCTGCTTCCATCAGCCACTGGATGAGGGCTCTAGGATGGCATAAAAAGTAGTCATCAATCCCATTTTGGGGGAAGGGTGTTTAGGTTATCCTCTCCACCATTGTCTGGATTGTCAGTCCATAAGTTGGGGGAAGAATGGAGGAGAGAGAGCAGGATAAGAGATACCATATAAGAGAGAGCCATTACAGGTCTGAGGAGAGATCTGGCACTAGGGAAATTTCCGGAGACCTACAAGGATGACACGAACTGACACAATACAGATTTTGTGATATTTTAAAAATAACTTCAAAAGTTATCATCTAAACTAGGGATCCATTTATCTTCGGAACATAGTAAAAACCTAAAGAAAGGTCAAAAGATTTCTGCAGTCATTTCAGATGAGACTTCATAGTAAACAAACCTTAAACAAATGTGACCAAAGATGAAGGGGATGGAACAAGGATGATATTTTCCTAACAAAGCATCATGAAGTACATTCAAACAAAAATGACTGAATTATAATTGACCAAATCACAATTATAGAAAATATTATTACATAAATTCTTTCATAGGTTTTAAATATGTACCATGTCCATATCTAAGGTTAACGTTACCTATATGTCTACATTTTACATTTGTTCTACTCATTACCCACTTACCAGAAGATACACAAGATAACCTTGAAATAATTGAGTGAACCAGCTCCATTTTAAATGAACATCATCTTTTTATTTCAATGATGTTGTATTTGATTGTTAAATTAATTAATCCATCTATTCGAATCAACAATTATTTACTGAACTAATTACCTCCTTCCAACACTTTAAGCAATTTCTCTGACTTATTAATTTCATTATATCAAATTCTATACACTCAAGGTTTTAGACACATCCTTGACATTTTCCTTTCACTCACCTCTTACAAGCAATCCATTCTTAATCTTTTCAGTATGCTTCCTAAACATCACAAGATGTTGAAAAAAATCAGCAGCAGTACTCTGCTCCATTGGATTTAAATAGCCCTGCATAGCACTGAATAACAACGCCTTAGGGAGTTTGCCACTGCCACACCATCTTGTGGTAGTATGTGCCATTCACAAACGGACAAACATTGTGTTTTATCATTTCTTGGGGATTATTTATTGACTAGAAGCAGCAACAATTTCAAATGCAGGCATATGTTTTACATCTTGCATTAGTGGTGGACAAGTGTTTATTTAGATATGGAAGAGTTGTCAGAATGCTCTTTAGTAACTAAATATATCATGTCCCTGAACACCCCTACATTAAGAATAGAAACAAGTCCAAGCTTTGCTGAAGTGGTCTTTCTAGGTTGGAAAATAAGAAGAGACTGGTGATTGTGGGTTGCTGAGCAGCCTGACTCCAGAATAACATTTCTAGTCCATTCTAGACCAGCAGTGTTTATCCGGGTGCCAGTTTGACTGGGTGAATAGTAAAACCTGCCATGTTTACCATCTTTACTAAGAGCAAATGATTGCACTATTAGTTATTACTTTGTATGGAAGGGACACCTTAGACTCATCTTAGACAATCAACCTAGTGGGGGCTACTATGGCTCTAGAATCCTTCTGTGTATGCTTTGTTCATTACAGACTAATTCCCTGGTCCTATGATTTTGTGGCAGAGACCCATTAATATTTCCAAACTCTCATGAGCTTTTGCCCCTTTTTGTGGAAGCTCCACTCTTTACAATAATAGCTACAGTCCTACCCTAATCATTCTTTCATCATATTTGTCCTTAAATCTGTTTTAAAAAGAAAATATTTGTATTAATTCTTTGAAAAAGAAAAAAAACAAGAGTAAAAAATAAATGCCCAGAACTTTAATCGCTGAAAAAAGCAAATAGATATGTATATAAGTGTGTTCTGATATTCTCTAATCTACTGTTCTACTTGAGTCATCTTTACTAGAAAGGATCCTTCCTAAGTACTGTGTATCTGATATCAGTCTCTTCATCTCTCCTATAAATAGATTTGGTCAGGTCACACAATTTTGTCACTCATCTAAAACATTTCCAGCAGTTAAAATGCTTGAGGGATAGACTAAAAATACTGTAATATATAATGCAAAATTAGCAATAGTGTGAATTTAAAGTGGGCTTTTCAGTTCCAGTTTAAAAATCTCCATACACTTCTCATTGATGTTGTTCATCTTTTTTCCCAAAAAGCCATCTTTCATTATTCATGTGCACTTCCTTCACACCATGTAATTGACATGGAATGCTGGAAACAGGACAGTTTTTGTTCATTATTTTATTCTCAGGGCAAGATTTGTGTACTTGTTTTCTGTTAAGCTATCTAAAACCATCTTGCTTACATAACACATTTTTTCTTTTATCTTTTTAGATAACACATTTTCTTTTGTTGTTCAAGTTTGTGATTGCTTATATGACATTGACTATTTTGTGGGACTCTTTCAGTGGGATATTGCCACACCCCTTGACTTAAAGAGGACTGTATAAACTGGAAGCAAATACTTACAGCCTTTGTGTTACATTTTACACCCAATACTGTATTCTCAGTGGCACTCAAACAGTTTTTAACTGAATAAGTAAACAGAAACAACATAACTAAGAATCTAGAAATTGGTTTGCATTTTAAGACTGAATAGATTCTTTAAAATATTATGTAAGTTGCTAGTTGAAATTAGGCTTAATGAATGACTTTTTAAATTAAGATGTTAGAAATAATTTTAAAGAAACATTATTTTTGAATGTCCTTCAATGTCTTGTTTCTAGGGAGACAAGATAATTGCTTTTGCATAGAGGTTTAATGTCACAATGAGGTGAGGTGAGCAGAGTTCATGACCCATATAATGCCTGAAATGTGTCTCCCCTGGTCAGGGTTCTATTTTCTAATTTAGCTCATGTTTACACTTAACATGATAGAAATAGTAGTGTCCATTAATGATTCTTCAGGAGTTGTATGTACAAAAACTTTTTCTGTTTTTGAATTTATTTATTTATTTTACATCCAGACTACAGTTCCCCCCAAGTCCCTCCTCCCAGACCCCTTTCTGTTCTCGCCCCCCCAATCTACTCCTCTGTTTCTGTTCAGGAAAGGGCAGGTCTCACAATGCATATCAAGTTGCAGAGAGCAGGATGAGAGATACCATATCAGAGGGAGCCACTATAGGTCCGAGAAGAGATCTGGAACTAGGAAGATCTCCAGAGACCTATAAGGATGACACGATCTGACAGTCTGGGCAGTGGAGGAGAAGTTGGCCTAGAAACCCTTCCCCTAGAATGAGATTGATGAATACTCTCTATGCTATTCTAGAGTCCTCATCCAGTGGCTGATGAGAGCAGAGACAGACATCCACAGAAATACACTGAGCTGAAATCTGGAACTCAGTTGAAGAGAGGGAGGAATGAAGAACGAAGGGGTCTGTACCTGGTTGGAGAAACCCACAGAAACAGTTGGCCTGAAAAAGGGAAAGCATATCGACCCCAGATGCTCTTTGGGAGGACAGTACAGGACTAATCCAGCCCCCTGATCATGGATGCCAATGGGGAGGCCCCTGCACTCCTTGGAGCCTCTGGAGATGGACTGGCATTTTGCCCTGGTGGGTGGGAGGGACTTCGAGAGCCCATCCCACTTGAAGGGATTCGCTCTGTCTCTGAACACATGGGGAGGGGCCTAGGCCCAGCACAGGAAGATTTGGTGGACTTGGTGGAGCCCTGGTTGGGGTCCCTACCCTGCCTGGGGAGTGGCGGGTGGATGGGGTGGGGGGTAGGTTGGAGGTGGGGGAGAAGGAATGGGGGTGGGGGAGGGAGAGGGAGAGGGAAAGTACATGTGAAAATATTAATAATTTAATAAAAAAAAATTTGAAAAAAAAAAAAAAGAATAAGGAACTCCCCATGATTTAAGGCTGGGCAACACAACCAACTATGAGAAATAGGTTTCCAAAACCCAGTGAAAGAGTCTGTGGCAGCCCCTACCCTCACTATTAGGAATCCCATATGTCTAGATCAAATCTTTAGTAGATCACAAAATTACCCAACTTAGTGTGATTGTTCATAATGTATAAATGTGAAAATTCATACCTTGTAACTTGATGAAGTGAGTTTGATTAATAGAGCTTCTCCATGTAGCCCAGGCTGTCCTCTACCTGGAGATTCTCCTGCCTTGCTCTACCCAGTGCAGGTATGATAAACATGTATCACCATGTCAGGCTTTGGACTCCATTCCTATTCATGTCTGTTCAGAGAATTTCAGATCTCCTGACTATAGAACAATTTCCAGACTTCAGTGAAGCTAATGAGAGTCCCTTGTTTTTCTTGAGATATGGGAAATAGGCAAAATTAGGAAAAGAAATACATTTACTCCAGAGAATTACAAAATTCTATTTGCTACACTTTTCTAGCAATGTTATTTAGAATATCTTAAGTATTTTTCATGATTTAAAAAAAAAATCTAATGATCCCCTTTGAGACCTATGCTATACAATTTGATTTTTAAAGAACCAGTGCTGTGTGATACAGATGAGTTTCCAATCATGCAGAAGTGAAAAGCCCGGTGACTTTTTTTTTTTTTAAAGAACTTCTCCATGGGTTGTTTACTGTGATGACACAGCTTACATGTTTCACAACACAGCTATAGGGAACTTTTTTTTCTGCTAGGCCCATGGCAACATACATATTTGATATCCATCTAGATGGAACTAGAGACATAGTTCAGCTACCACGCCTAAACACTGCTTCGATGGGCATAAGGGAAGAAGCTTCACTACTTGTTTCTCACTCATTGTCTCTGCTGAGCAGCCCCCATCCTTTGTTCCAACCATAGGTTCCAGATAATATCATGGTACACATTCAGCAAATAAAGTACTATAAGTTTTCAGGTAAAATTTTAGCTAAAAGTCTTGACTACATGTCTTCATGTCAGCTCTTCCTTGCCGTGACATCAGTCTCGTCAATGTTTATGTTTTCCCAGTGCTGGGTGTCCAGTAACATTCTCATGGTCCAAGGCAGGCTCCTTCTGCACTGCATCAATACCCTCTGTCTCACTTCCCTTCATTCAGGTACTCTTGACCTGGCACTACAAGTGCCTGTAGGAAAAACGGGGAAAAGCTCCTTCCACTGTGTCTACATCTTCTCTATTCCTCCCCACACCCAACTATCCCCCATCACATCTAAATGGCAGCCAAATGCCTACTGTCTTAAGTGGAAAAAACAAACAAATAAATGAACAAAAAAATCCTCTAAATTTTAATTTTTTCCATTAACATTTTAAAAACACAACTTAAAATTGTTGTATGTGATCCATAGATAATGATGAGCTTATGCTGCAGAAATGTGCAAATTGTCTCATTTTCATACTTAGAATTTTGATATAGTATGCACATTTAATTAATATATGAAATTATCATCCTAGCATATACATACACATATTGAGAGGTATGGAAGTTTGACAAGACAGGATAGCTGTGGGAAAATGACTAGGGTTGAGACGTGAGGTATATGTGCAGATCTCAGCCCCAGTTCTATATCAGAGGCTGATGACAATTATAAATACAGAATCCAGGTTGAGAATTTTGGAGGTGGGTGGGGTGAACATGAATAAGTATGTCAACTTTTTTTCTGGCTAGATAGATGTTTCTATTCTTCTTGCCAAAGCCATGCTGTGTGTATGAAAAATGAACTCCCTGTTCCTGGGACTGTGACAGGCATCAGGAAGCAGCAGAAACACTTGGGAGCCAATGCTTGGAAACCAAGACCAACTCTTAGAAGAAAGCTTCAGGATTTGGAGTTAATACTGTGTATAAAAATCATCCTTCTGGGATTTTATATCAAGTCATTTGAAAATTCTGAACCTGAGGTTTGGAAATAAACATTATGAAAATGCAAGTCACATATCCTTGAATACTCATCTGGATCAAGTCTTGTTATGTTGTCATAAAGCCAATTACAAAATCACACAGGATGTGTTTTTTGCTTCCTTAATGCAAAGGGAAGTGCCGCAGCCTTCCTTTGTGAGACTCTTCCTAAATCTTACCTTACTGAAATGGAATGTGTCTTTACAAATACCAAACAGAAATGAGTACGTGCATGGGATGTAGAAATGAGGAAGGATGTAAACAAACATTGACCTGTCCAACATTAGGAATATATAGATAATCAATAATAAATTACAGTGTCTTCCTCTTTACAAAATGGTTAGTGTGCCTGTCTTTTAGAAAACAATTGTAAGATGGAGATGGGCTACATCTGTTTGGGCACAAAGATCACTATGAGCTGTGCATATCAGCTGATTCCTCTGACTGAAGTTTCTGAGAACTAAAGGTCAGATCCGGATCTCCTGTTTTCATTGATTCTTATAGAGATACATGTCTTAATGTATGTAAGTCTCTCTCCAATGTCATATAAAGTAGAGTTTAAGGATATGGGCCTCTGGAGTTAAAATCTTTCAGCTACTGTAGTATAATATTAGAAGTAACTTAGAAAACATCATGCTTGCAATAGTATAGAATAACTTAGAAACTTAGAAAAATGACTTTGAATATTTTCTCATAAGGAAATATTAAAAACTTGAATAGATATGTCTAACCTGATTTAAGCATTTCATAAACTACAAGTGTATCAAAATATCATGTGGTATCTTAATATACCCTAATGCCATGTTATTGCTTAAACAACAAATCTAATTTAAATAAAAGAACCAAAACATTAGACTAAAGAATAATTGTTAATGTCATCAGCACCCTGATGTGTGAGATGTTTGTGAATTCATAACAATGTCTCTACAATTTTCTACAAGAATAAACCATTATATACAAATGAAATATGTTACAATAAAAATGAACCCGTGCTCCAGTGTCCTCATAGTTTTCTTTCAAACCTTTATGAATTAATATGTAAACAATTTTTAGTCCTCGGTAACTGTGAAAATGCACTGTTAGCTGTTAGAAACCCTAATAGATACTTGAGATTATGCTTGGAAAGGAAGAGATTTTGAGAGAGAGAAAAACTCATTTGCTAAGCACCTAATCAAGATGTAGAAAGGACCAGTTCTAGGATCCTTGCATCCTTATAATTAAAAAACAGTGTAGTAAATATCTTAACACAGAATCTTCTAGGTTCAGTAGGAGAGTTTATCTGTCTCTCTCTCCAACCTGAAACCAATTACAAAGAAGATCCTGCTGTGTGAACTAGCAAACACAATGAAAACTCAAAGTTCTGCTACCTGAAACTTGATCACCCAGTTGCCAATCACAAAACCCCCCATTTCTTGATATTTGACTCTATTGCTATCTGATGGTAAGTTTCTTGCAGAGGATAAAAATTCAGTGTAGTGCCAAAGGAAAAACAGCATATGTGAAAAGATGCATGCATTAGGAAGTGAAACTAGGTGATGATGAGAAGATGTGATGGCTGAAGTGACGATGTCTGGATCATCTTGTTCAAGTTCCCACTCAGATGGCCACCTGCATGTCCAGAGCAAATGTCCCTCACATCTCTCTCTTACCAGAATGTCCATTTTATTCTCTAATGCAATATTGGATCACAAAACAATAACTCATTATGTGAAACTATAATTAAAATTACATATTGATTACTTCTAGCTTAAATAAGCATGGAAATTTCCCAGAAGAATCTTATCTAAGGCACATTATGAGTTTAATGGTTCTCAAGATTGCCTGACGTTCCGATTTTCTAAAGGACTCAGAGACTTTTGAGCCACCTTGTTGAGAAAGAATATAAAGGCTTCACTTGAAATAATTTAATGTCATTTATTGGGCTTGATTCCTGTGAACAAGGAGTCCCTTCATTAGATAAATGGACTCCTATGTTTTAAAATTCTAAAATTGAAGTTGGAGAGATGGCTCAATGGTTAAGAGTACTGACTGCTCTTCCAGAGGACCACTGTTCAGTTCCCAGCACCCACATGGAAACTTACAACTGTTTGTGATGCCAGTCTCAGAGTGTCCAAGGCCTTGGCACTAGGTCCTAGGCATGCATGTGGTACATAGACATACATGCAGACAAAACACACACACACACACACACACACACACACACACACACACACACACACACACTAAATTAATTAAAATCATGTCTTTACTCTTTTTAACAGAAAAGAAAACACACAAGGAGAGCTATTTTAAAATTCCAAGGTCCACTTTGCATTTTTTGGTGATACTGTCGTGATGCAGGCCTAAAGATCACTATATTTAAGCCTTGGCATGACCAAGCTTCAAAACTTTCGTGAAACTGACGTCAAGTTAATTAATATTTTCTGTTCTCACTAACCTGTTGACGGTTTTTCTGAGATCCTCCAATGTATTTCCATTGACTTAGAACAATTCGTAAGGTGCCACTGGCTTGTGGGACTCTAAGATGACAAATGTTTAATAAATATTTGTTATTTCTTTATTAGAGACCCATAGTACATATGTGAAGATTAGGAGAATTTATGTTAAATATGAATGTGTTAGCAGTCCAAGCTCTATCAGTTAGCTGATGGAAAATGGACTTTGCTCACATATCTACCTAGCATCAAACCTCATTGCTGTGTTGAGAATCAATTCTACAAAATCCAACTAGTCTACAAAGGCAGATGTAAGGAGACACTCTGCCTAGTTAAGGATGGCAATATCAGATCATTTTCATAGAGATACATTTTAGAAACACAGTGCCTGTAAGACATTTACATAGAGCCCTTTTTCCTCCTGACTGACCATCAGAAAAGAGGACAAAACTACGGAAGACACGACTAGCAGTAGGAATGAGGCCTGGCCTTCCCTGAGAGATCTTTGCAGGAAGGAAACATGCCTCTGTGCTGAGCACAGGACCCTGAGTACAATCAGGACCAGCTGCTAGGCCAGCTCTCCTCCACTCCACCCTTGGAATATGGCCAGAGCCAGGCTTCAAAGTACATGGAAGTGAAAGTTCATGTCAGCTTTATCAACAAACATGAGTGTGGCCAAGTAATGCTGAATTACTCTTATGTAAACAAGGTTTATCTGTTATTTCCCTTTGAAAATAACTATTGTGTTTTTTGAATAAGCCAATAAAATGATGTTTTTATTATAGGTTCCATTTTTTTCATTCAAATTCTTCTTTGACAGACTACTTTTTTTTTAAATCCTTAGATTTTAAAATACCTAGAGCAGTGGTTCTCAACCTTCCTAATGCTGTGACCCTTTAATACAGTTTCTCATGTTGTAGTGACCCCAACCATAAAATTATTTTCATGGCTACTTTGTAATTGTAGTTTTGCTACAGTTGTGAATCATAATTTAAACATCTGTGTTTTCTGATGGTCTTAAAGGACCTGTGTGAAGGATTCATTTGATCCTCCAAAAGGGTGGAGACATAAAGGTTGAGAAACACTGATCTAGTATTTAGCCTGTGAAAAGAAGCACCAAAGCAAGGAGGCCTATACTTCGTTGTTGAATATTTATGAACATCAATGCAAGAATTTCCCGCTCTTCAAACTTTAGTTTTTACAGCTATACAAGTACCTGAAACACCTCCTCGAGCATAGTTAGGCTTGAGAAAAAAACATTGACTGAATTTAACATTGTTAAGGTTTTCTCCATCATGGTCATCTATGTTATGCACCATCAATTGGAATTAAGTTTTCATGTTCCCAGTCATATATGACAGCATGGTGAGAACTACAGCCCATTGGAGAAGAAGAAAACCACTCACCTAGAAAATTCTGTGCATGTGCATGAAATGTAAGACATGCATACCCAGTAGCTTCTACTTTCACATGTAATACAACTCAGGGTGTTTGATTTGGGGTACACAGGCCCAAAGTCATGTGTTTGCAGCTTCCTTACTATCTATAAACTTGGTTTCCAAACCAGCCTTCATGGAGCATGGGCACTCCCTCAGAGGTTAGGGCTTGCACGCACAGACTCACATAGCAAAATCTGCTGCAACTTCCCAAAAGAGCAATTTCTAACCCTGTAAACATTTTGTTTTTCTAAGAAAGATTTTTGTAGCTAAAATAATTACTGCTTTAAAGAACTTTAAAATAAACATTCTCCAAAACTAAACCAGTATCAGTATCATTCCTCTGACAATACAACAAAAAGCTAACAATGAACAAATATCCCTCTTTTCTTTCTTTCTAAGTCTATGGCTATTTCTTTGAAGTGGTATATTAAGTGGTAATTTGTATGCTAAATTGGATATCCACATTGACTTCCAATTGGCTTTCAGATCTTTGCTTCCATTAGAAAAGCACGGATGGATTTCTGCTGACACATGAAAAGCATCTATTAAATTGTGATTTGTCCATTTGGTTAAAAACTATGTATACATGAATTTATCCTTGTGGAGCCATAGTACCAACGCCATCATACTGGTCATTCAATAGCCTACATGTGCAGAAATTCAGTCAACAACAAGAATGGCCACATGGATTTGTTTCCAGTGGCTGTGCAAAGATCTCTACCACATGCTAAGAAGGTTCCTTTAAAGTGCTGTTATGTTTTCAAAACTATTTGCTGATCTCTGCACAACAGCTTCAGTGTGTTTGCTGGCAGCATTACTACATATATAAAGACAGTCACCAGATAAACAAATCAAATTATAGTAACACTTCATTAAATGCAAGGAGATGAAAGAGCAATTGATAAATATGTACACAGAAGACAACTAATTAAGTTTATGACCTAGTAAAAGATACAGAAAACTGAGTTTCTATTTTTACATATATTAATGCTACAAAGAGTAGTTTTTTTGTTTTGTTTTGTTTTTCGAAACAGGGTTTCTCTGTGAAACTTTGGAACCTATCCTTTCACTCCTGTGTAGACAAGGCTGACCTTGAACTCACAGAGATACCACCTGCCTCTGCTTCTAAGTGCTGCGATTAAGACTATGTGTCAACAATGACCAGTGAAAGACTATTTTTTCTTTTTTTAATTTAAATTAGAAAAGAGCTTCATTTACATGTCAATCTCATTTCAACCCAGGCAGGGTGAGGCCTTCCATGGGGATCTTCAAAGTCTGTCATATCATCTGAAGCAGGGCCTAGATCCTCCCCAGTGTGTCTAGGCTGAGAGAGTATCCCTCTATTTGCAGAGGGCTCCCAAAGTTCATTCGTGTACTAGGGATACATACTAATCCACTACCAGAAGCCCCATAGACCTCCAAACTGACATCCCCTCTCAGGGGGGCTGGAACAGTCCTATGCTTGTTTCCCAGATATCAGTCTGGGATCCATGAGCTCCCCTTTGTTCAGGTCAGCTATTTCTGTGGGTTTCTTCAACCTGGTCTTGACCCCTTTGCTCATAACTCCTCCGTCTCGACAACTGGATTCCAGAGTTCAGCTCAGTATTTAGCTGTGGGTATCTGTGTCTGTTTCCATCAGCTACTGGATGAAGGCTCTAGGATGGCATATAAGGTAGCCATCAATCTCATTATCAGAGAAGGGTATTTAAGGTAGCCTCTCCACTGTTGATTAGATTCTTAGTTGCGGTCAACCTTGTAGATCTCTGGACATTTTCCTAGTGCCAGAATTCTCTTTAAACCTATAATGGCTCCCTATATGATGGTATCTCTTTTCTTGTTCTCCTCTATTCTTCCCCTGACTAGATCTTGTTCCCTTTTATCCTCCTCTTCTCCCCTTCTCTTTCTTCTAACTTCCTCTTTCCTCCAACCATGATCCTCATTAGCTTAGGAGATCTTATCCATTTCCCATTCTCTGGGGGGAACATGTATGTCACTTTTAGGGTCCTCCTTGTTTTCTAGATTCTTTGGTGGTGTGAATTGTAGGCTGCTACTTCTTTTCTCTAGATGTAAAATCCAAATAAGAGTGAGTACATACCATATTTGTATTTTTGCAAACTCACTCCAGATGGTTTCTTCTAGTTCCATCCATTTGCCTGCGAATTTCAAGATTTTGTTGTTGTTTTTTTGTTTTTTTTTTTTCTGCTGAGTATTACTCCATTGTATAAATGTACCACGTTTTCCCCATCCATTTTTCAGTTGAGGGGTATTTAGGTTGCTTCCAGGTTCTGGCTATTACAAATAATACTGCTATGAACATTGTTGAACAGATGTCCTTGTTGTATGAATGTGATTATTTTGGGTACGCCTAAGATTGAATTGCTGGATCTTGTAGTAGATTGATTCCCAAGTACTCTAAAGGGCAGCATTGCTTTTTAGGCAACATACAAGTACAAACTATATGTGCTTACTGAAGAACAAAATTATTTCAACCAATCCAACTACAGAAAAACATCTGTGGCAGCCCTCCCTGGTCCCTGTTTCCATCTCCTCTGGATGTCATAGATCTTCTCCTTCTCACATTCTTCCAATAATGTTTTGTGTTATCTAAGACCCCAACTTCAGTAGACAACTCTTGATAACAAAAGGGCTGCCCCTCCCAGGGCAACAAGTAGACTGAAGGCAGACCCATACTTCCCTTGCTGTTCCTAAGATGCAATTCCCCAGTCTCACCCCCAGTTTTGTAGCAGGAAACAATGTGTGATTTCCCTTTGCTCTCTAACCCCATCATCTATAAATCATAAAGACCTTCTCCAGTGTTCCTCCCCATAACTCATCCCAGTTAACCAGCCTCCACAACCAACAAACATTCCTTGTGAACACACCAGATGAACAGGGTATAAAAACAGGCAAGACACAGCTACCATTCTCTGTGAAAATCCAGAAAGGAAACAGAAAGCAAGGAATAAAACATCCATTCCAACAAAGACAAATATAGAAATTACCACTTAGAGTTTATCCCAAACTCAGATACCAAGACAATCAAGCATAAAAAAAGCAATAACAATCAGACAACATATCTCCACTAAAGTCCAGCTAAACACCAGAGTTGACCCTGAATATTCCAATATAGCTGAAACACAAGAAAAGACCTTAAAACAGCATTTATGAATATGATAGAGGTCCTTAAAGGGGAAATGAATGAATCCCTTAAAGAAATTCAGAAAAACACAAAGAAGCAGTGAAAGGAAATGAATAAAATTGTTCAGGACCTGAAAATGGAAATAGAATCAATAAAGAAAACCCAAACTGATAAAATTCTAGAAATGGAAATTTTAGGAATTCAAACAGAGGAACAACAGAGGCAAGCTTCACCAACAGAATTCAAGAGATGGAAAAGAAAAATACCAGATCCTCAAAATACAGTAGGAGAAATGGATACATGGGTCAAAGAAAAAGTTAAATCTAAAATATCCCTGGCACAAAACATCCAAGAAATCCAGAGAAATAGGAAAAGACCAAACATAAGAATAACATGATTGGAGAAAGAAGATTCCCAGCTCAAAGTCCCAGAAAATATTTTCAACAAAATCATAGAAGAAAAAAATTCCTAACTTAAAGGAGAAGATGCCTATGTACAAGAAGAAAGTAGATTGGACCAAGAAAAAAATTCCCCTTGCCACATAATAATTAAAACACTACACAAAGAGAGCAAAGAATATTAACACTGTCAAGGTAAAAACACTATGTAATAGTCTAGTAGGCAGACCTATTAGAATTTTACATATTTCAGCTACTCAGTGGAGAAATTAAAAATCAGAAAGGCCTGGGAAGGAGTGCTACAGACTATAAGAAGCCACAGATGCCAGCCCCGACTGCTATACCCAGAAAAATTTTCAGTCACCATAGAGAAAATAAGATGGTCCATGGTAAAGTCAAACTTAAAAAAAATATCTATCAACCAAAGCAGCCCAACAGAAGATGCTAGAAAAAAAAAAAACAAAAACAAAAAAAAACTTCAGCTTCAGTAGGTTAAGTACTTACATGAAAACAGAGGAAGTAAATAATCTCAAACTAGTAAAATCAAAAGAAAGGAAACACACACACATTCACATATACAACAACAAACAACAACAACACAAAATAACAGTAATCAAAAAACATTAGTCATTGATATTTCTCAATATCCATGGTCTCAGTTCCCCAATGAAGACACAGCCTTAAACCAGACACAGTGAAACTGATGGGACAAAGATGTACACTATATGGCACACTGAAGCCTCCATAGTCACTAGGACATATAAGGAGGTGCTAGGGAAACAGGAAAGAAAGAGAAGCAAAGAGATTGTTCTGTTGTTATGATTTAATTTTTGTTTGGGGTTTTTGTTTGTTTTTGTTTTGTTTTTGCTTTTGTTCGCTTGCCTGCTTACTTTGATTTGTTTCCTTATGTGGGTGAGGCATGACAGGGATGAAGGGAGGATGGGGGGGACCAAGAAAAGAACAGAATTGGGGTGCATGATATGAAACTCCCAAAGAGTCAATAAAGGTTACTTTTTAAAAGACACAGACTAACAGAAAGGTGGTGAAAACAGGGTCTGTTCTTTTGCTGCATCCAAGAAACACACCTCAAAATCAAGATATACATTAATTCAGGGTAAAGGGTTGAGAAAGGACATTCCAATCAAATGAACCCAGGAAGTAAGCTGGTGTAGTCATTTTAATGTCTATCAAAATAAACTTCAAACCAAAACTAATCCAAAGGGATAGAAAAGGACACTATATATTTATCAAAAGAAAAATCAACCAAGATGATATTTCAGTGCTTAGCTTCTATACTCCAAACACAAGGGCACCCACTATTATAAAACAAACACTAGTACAGTTGAATCACACATTGACCCTGATATACTGAGACTGGGAGACTGCAACACTCTCACCAATGGACAGTTCATCCAGACAAAAACTAAACATAAAACTACTGGAGCTAAAAAAAAAAAATATAAATCAAATGGACCTAACACATAGTTACAGAACTACCCACCAAAACACATACAAAAAATATACAGAACCTCTTGGAAGTTTCTCAAAAAATTGATCACATACTTGGTCAAAAAGCAAGTCTCTACGGATAAAATACAATTAAAATACCCCCCTGAAACCTATCAGACCACCATGGATTACAGCTGGATTTTAAAAACAAGAGATACAACAGAAAGCTTATAAACTCATTGAAACTAAGCAACTCTCTACTGAATGAAAACTGGGTCCATACATAAAGAAAAAAATAATGACTTTCTAGAAATCAATGAAAATGAATGCTCAACATACCCATACTTATGGAACACAAAGAAGCTAGTAGGATTCTTCATAATACTAAGTGCCTGTGTAAAAAGAAAATAATGGAGAGATCTCATACTAGCAACTAAACAGCACACCTGTAAGCTCTAGAACTAAAAAAAAAAGAACACCAAGAAGAGTAGAGGTAGGAAATAACCTAAAAGTGAGGACTGAAATCAATAAATTAGAAACAAATAGAGCAATAAAAAGAATCAATGAAATAAAAAATGGATCTTTGAGAAACAACAAGACAGACCCTTGTTCAAGCTAACTAAAACATGGAGAGACAATATCAAAATTAACAAAATCAGAGAAGAAAAGGAGGACAAAACAACAGACATCTAGGAAACCCTGAAAATCATAAGAACATACTTTAGAAAAAGAATAATTTTCTCAATAGATAAAACTTATCAAAGTTAAATCAATATCAGATAAACAATTTAATAGATCTATACCCCTAATAAAAAAAAAGAAGCAGTCATTAAAAGTCTCCAATAAAAAAGAGCCCAAGGCCAGAAAGTTTTAGCAAAGAATTTTACCAGACTTTCAAGGAAGATTTAATACCAACACTCCTCAATGTTTTTCCACAAAATAGAAGTAAGATTGTTCACTTCTTTTCATGAGACCACAGCTACCCCTGATAGACAAACTATATAAAAGCTCAAAAAGAAGGAGAATTATAGACAATTTCCTTATGAATATATGATGCAAAAACACTTAATAAAATACTTGCCAAGTAAACTCAAAAACACAACAACAACAAAATATCATTCACTATGATAAAGAAGGCTTCATTCCATAGATGAAAAGATGGCTCAATATATGAAAATCGGTAAATATAATCCACCATACAAACTGAGAGAAGAAAACACATGATCATCTCACTGATGCATAAAAAGGCCTTTGAAAAAATCAAACACTCCATCCTGGTAAAAGTTCAGGAGACATTAAGGATGCATGGGATATAGGTAAATATGATAAAGGCAATTTTCAGGAAGTTTATAGCTAACAGCAATTAAATGGAGAGAAGCTCAAAGAAATTCCACCAAAGTCAAGAATAAGACAAACTTGATGATTCTCTCCATTCTATTAAATATAATACTTGCAGTTTTAGCTAGAGCAATGAGACAACTGAAGGAGATCAAGGGAAGACAAATTGGAAAGGATGAAGTCAAAGTATCAGTATTTGCAAATGATAGGATATTATATATAAGTGGCCCTAGTAACTCCGCCAAGGAACTCCTACTGCTGATAAACACTCTGAGCAAGGTGGTTGGATACAAGACTTACTCAAAAAAGAAGTATTCTTTATATAATAAAATGACAACTGGTTTAAGAAAGAAGCCAAGTAAACAACACGTTTCACAATAGCCTCAAATAATATGAAGTATCTATAGGTAACTCTTGCCAAGCAAGGGAAACACTTGTGTGACAAAAATTCCAAGGCTTTGAAAAAAAGAAACTGAAAAAGAAAAAGACAACAGAAGATGGAAAGATCTTCCATGGTCATTGATCAGTAGAATTAACATAGTAAAAATGACCATACTACCAAAGCAATCTACATATTCAGTACAACTCCAATGAAAATTCCAACACATAGTTCAAAAACCTTTAAAGTAAAATCTCAACTTTATATGGAAAACTGAAAACCCAGGATAGCTAAAACAATCTTGAACAATAAAATAACTGCTACCATATCTGATTTCAAGTTGTACTACAGAGATTTAGTAACAAAAAATTCCTGGTATTGCCATAAAAACAGACATTTTGACCAATGTGATCAAATTAAACCCACAGACATAATTCCACACACATATGGACACATTTCTTTTGATTAAAAAGTCAGAAATACACACTGGAAAAAGAAGAGTATCAACAAGTGGTGGTGGTCGAAGTAGATGTCTGCACAGAAAAGAATGCAAATAGAACCATATTTATCATCATACGCTAAACTCAAGTCAAAGTAGGTCAAAGACCTCAACATAAAGCCAAATACACTAAATCAAGTAGAAAAGAAAATGGTGCACAGCCTTGAATGCATTGGCATAGGAGACAACTTCCTTTTCACAACACCAATAGCACAGTCACTAAGATCAACAAATAATAAATGGGACCTTGTGAACAGAAAATTTTCTGTAAGGGGCAAAAGACACAAAGTGGCAGGCTACAAAGTAGGAAAAGATTTTTACCAACTCCACATACAATAGAGTGCTAATATCCAAAATATGTAAATAACTCAAGAAACTAGATACCAAAAAATCAAATAAATCTACTTAAAAAGGGTTAAAGAAATAAACAGAGAATTCTCAATAGAGCAATCTCAAATGGCTGAGAAACACTTAACATTCTTGTACATCAGGGAAATGCAAATCAAACTCCAAGGAACCATGGAGTTGGCCTGACCTAGCTGCCTTGAGAGACATATGCCATAGGTTTTTCAGGTTAGAAACCGTGACTCCTGGAGTACAATGTGCTTTCCAATTCCTGAGAGACTGATGCACTCCCTCAGGCAGTGAAGCATTCAGTCTGCTTTGTGTTTCTCTGTATGTTACCTTAGTAGTCAAGAAATCATGGAAGCTTGACAGAACAATTGGTCTTACACACTAATCTTGTCTGCCCTGTATGGATCACAAAATCCTTCAGTGTATCCTGGCAACTACTAAGGTATCTAATCCTGGCATTTGCCATTGTATTCTGTTTCTGATAAAGGTATAAAAAGTCTGATTGTTCTCAATCATATTGCCACAGCCTTGCTTTTGCTGTGGACACTCTAACTGGCCTAGTTGAAGCCATATCAGGTGACCGTGGCCTGGTTAGTAAGTGCATGAGCTTACATAAAACTACTTTGAGATTCAGTCTTACACCCCCCCCACACAATGTCTAACATCAATAACACAAGTAGCATCTCCTGCTGGTGAGAATGTGGAGCAAAGATGCCATTTCTCCATTCTGGTGGGAGTATATACTTGTACAGCCACCATAGAAATCAATATGTAGCTTCCTCAGAAAGCTGAGGATCTATCTACCTCAAGAATCATCTATTCCACTCTTTGGCATATACTCAAAGTTTCTCTATCCTACCACAAGGACATTTGCTCATCCATGCTCATTACAGCTTTATTCAAAACAGTCAGAAACTGGAAACCATCTAGATGGCCCTCAACTGAAGAACAAACAAACAAAGTGTGGTACATTTACACAATGGAGTATTACTTAAATGTTAAAAAATGATATCATTAAATTTGCAGAGAAAGGGGAAGAAACTAAAAAAAAAAATCCTGAGTGGGGTAACCCAGACCCAGAAAGACAAGCATGACATGTGATCACTTATAAGTGGACATTAGTTGCTAACCAAAGGATAATCATGTTACAATCCATATCCCAGAGAGGTTAGTCAAAGAGATACGGTCTATGCAGGGCACCTGCAACTCACCGGGAAAAGGAAACAGAATAAATTTTATGGGAAGACTGTGGATGAGTAGGGACAAGGGATTATATAAGGGTAGAAATGGGGTAGAGGTTATGGGGAGAGACAGGTGGAACTGGTGTGATGTGGAATCCTGGTGCAGCAGAAACTTTCTGAAATTTATGAATTCAGGACTCCTAGTAAAAGGACACAGAATCTCAACTGCCCATCTTTTGCAGCCAGGTGATCCTTCTAGTGTTGGGACTGGGTTGCATTCAATTGAGTTGGTGGCTAAGCAGTTCCCATAGAAATTCCTAAACAACACACACTGATGCTAAAACAAAAGGTTGCTCTCTACAAACTGATGGTGAGGTTCCATCCCTGAAGACAAATACCCACAGGACACATTTAACATAGAGAAATTGTGTTGGTGCCTGCATGGAGCTTTCAGCCCTACATCCTAGAGTCTTTGGTGAAAAAAAAAGATACTTAGTGGCTACCAAACAGAAATGTGGACACCAATCTAGTGCAAAAACCTTTGACCTACAACCTGTCCTGCTGGCAATATATTCAAGAACATTGGCAGCACAGAACTTGTGGGAGTAGCCAAAAATACCCAACACTACTTGGAAAACCAAGAACCAGAGATTAGATATTCCAGAGACCTAGGATAAAACCAACATTACTAGTCTTAGAAAAAGTATCAATAAAATATTCCCTAATGATATTCTGCTATACTCATAGACTAGTGCCTTCAGTCATTACCAGAAAGGCTTCATCTGCCATCAGATGGGAACAGAGGCAGAGACCCACAACCAGACATTTAGCTTCTAAATACGAGGTCTCCTTCAAATCCTTTCCTTCAGATTTCAGGGAATCCTGAGGAAGAGGAGGCAGAAAGAATCTAAGAGCAAGAGGACAATGTACATTTAGCTCACAGAAACTCAAGCATCAAACTTAGTATTTTTATGGAACTCCTGGCTGTGAGAAGGAGTGGGTCTCTGACGCTTGTGCCTGCTCTTGGGACTCTTTTTCTCCTTTTGTGTTGCCATGTCTAGCTTTGATAGGATAGTTTTTGCTTCATATTATTGTATTTTATTTTGACATATTTGGTTATCTCTTAGAATCCTGATCTTTCCTAATGAGAGACAGAAACATAGTGGATGTGAAGGGGAGGAGTATAGGGAAGAGAAACTATAATCAGAATATGTTGGATGAGAAAAAAATTATTTTCAATAAAAGAATAAAAGAAAATTGATTTAAAACATATTCTTCTACTTTTCCTCAGATATACTTCTTCTAGACAATGGTCTAGAAATTTGAATTCTGTCACCCCTCCTTTGACATAATTTGGGGGGCAATGAAAATTTATTGCTCTAAGGAAGTACCACTGTACTGTAAAATGCTCTGTCATCAAAAACATTTGAATTATTCTGGTAAAAAGCTATTCTTCTTGTAGAAGAAGTGCATACTTTATCCTCTACCCAACTGTTTCTTTAGTATATTGAATTCATCTCAGAATTGAAAATAGAAGAAACGCAAAACTATTAGTATATTTTAAGTTATTGTGTTTTGTCATTGCTGTTGAAGCATAAGAACACCATTAGGAATGAACTTAAAATATTATGATTACATTTTCTCTATCCATTCTTCGGTTGAGGGGCATCTAGGCTGTTTCCAGTTTCTGGCTATTGCAAATAATGCTGCAATGAACATGGTTGAACATATGTCCTGGTTATATGAATGTGCTTCTTTTGGGTATATGCCTAGGAGTGGAATTGCTGGATCTTGTGGTAGACTCATTCCCATTTTCTTTCGGGGTCACCAGACTGATTTACAAAGTGACTGTACAAATTGGCACTCCCACCAGCAGTGGAGGAATGCTCCTCTTTCTCCACATCCTCTCCAGCATAAAATGTCATTGGTATTTTTGATTTTAGCCATTCTGACAGGAGTAAGATGGTATCTCAGAATTGTTTTGATTTGCATTTCCCTGATGACTAAGGATGTTGAACACTTTCTCATGTGTCTTTCAGCCATTTTAGATTCCTCTATTGAGAATTGTCTATTTAGTTATGTACCCCACTTTTTAATTGGATTGTTTGGTGTTTGGGGGACTAGCTTCTTGAGTTCTTTGTATATTTTGGAGATCAGCCCTCTGTCAGATGTGGGGTTGGTGAATACCTTTTCCCAGTCTGTGGGCTGCCGTTTTTGTCTTGCTGACTGTCTCCTTTGCCTTACAGAATCTTCTCAGTTTCAGGAGGTCCCATTTATCAATTGTTGACCTCAGTGTCTGTGCTACTGGTGTAATGTTCAGGAAGCAGTCTCCTGTACCGATTAATTCAAGGATATTTCCCACTTTGTCTTCTAATAGGTTCAGTGTAGCTGGATATGTTGAGATCTTTGATCCATTTTGACTTAAGTTTTGTGCAAGGTCTTCTACATGTCTGCAACCAGTTATGCCAGCACCATTTGTTGAAGATGTTCTCTTTGTTCCATCGTACAAATTTGGATTGTTTATCAAAAATCAGGTGTTCGTAGGTGTGTGGGTTAATATCAGGTTTTTCAATTCTATTCCATTGGTCTACCTGTCAATTTTTGTGCCAATACCAAGCTGTTTTCAGGACTATAGCTCTGTAATAGAGCTTGAAGTCAGGGATGGTGATGCCTCCAGAAGTTCCTTTATTGTACAGGGATGTTTTGGCTATCCTGGGTCTTTTTTTTCTCCATATAAAGATGAGAATTGTTCTTTCAAGGTCTGTGAAGAATTGTGTTGGGATTTTGATGGGGATTGCATTGAATCTATAGATTGCTTTTGGCAAGATTGCCACTTTTACTATGTTGATCCTACCTATCCAAGTGCATGGGAGATATTTCCATTTTCTGGTATGTTCTTTAATTTCTTTCTTTAGAGACTCAAAATTCTTATGGTACAGGTCTTTCACATTTTTGGTTAGTGTTACCCCAAAGTACATTATGTTGTTTGTGGCAATTGTAAAGTGTGATGTTTCTCTGATTTCTTTCTCTGCCAATGTGTCATCAGTGTATAGTAGGGCTATGGATGTTTTTGAGTTAATCTTGTATCCTGCCACTTTGCTGAATGTGTTTATCAGCTGTAGGAGTTCCCTGGTAAAGTTTTTCCAGTCATTAAGGTCATTAATGTAGATTAACACATTGTCTGCAAATAGCGAGAGTTTGACTTCTTCCTTTCTGATTTGTATTCCCTTGATCTCTTTTTGTTGTCTTATTGCTCTACCTAGGACTTCAAGGACAATATTGAAGAGGTATGGAGAGAGTGGACAGCCTTGTCTTGTCCCCGATTTTAGAGGAATTTCTCTCCATTTAATTTGATGTTGGCTGTTGGCTTGCTGTATATTGCTTTTATTATGTTGAGGTATGTTCCTGTTATCCCTGATTTCTCCAAGACCTTTATCATGAAGGGGTGTTGGATTTTTGTCAAAGTCTTTTTCAGCCTCTAGTTAGATGATCATGTGGTTTTTTTTTTCAGTCTGTTTATATGGTGGATTACATTGATAGATTTTCATATGTTGAACCATCCTTGCATTCCTGGGATGAAGCCTACTTGATCATGGTGGATGATTTCTCTGATATGATCTTGTATTCGATTTCCTAAGATTTTATTGAGAATTTTTGCATCAATGATCATGAGGGATATTGGTCTGTAGTTCTCTTTCTTAGTTGTGTCTTTGTGTGGCTTGGGTATCAAAGTTATTGTAGCCTCGTAAAACAAGTTTGGCAACTAACCTTCTGCTTCTATTTTGTGGAACAATTTGAGGAGTGTTGGTATTAGCACTTCTTTTGAGTTTCTGGTAGAATTCTGCAGTGAATCCATCTGGTCCCGGGCTTTTTTTTGGTTGGGAGACTTTTGATGACTGCTTCTATTTCCTTAGAGGTTATAGGTCTGTTTCAGTTGCTTATCTGTTCTTGATTCAATGTTGGTAAGTGATAACTGTCCAGAAAATTGTTCATTTCCTTTAAATTTTCCAATTTTGTCGAGTACAGGTTTTCAAAGTATGACCTGAAGATTCTCTGGATTTCCTCAGTGTCTGTTTTTATGTCCCCCCTTTCATTTCTGATTTTGTTAATTTGTATGATCTCTCTCTGCCTTTTGGTTAATTTGGATAACGGTTTGTCTATTTTGTTGATTTTCTCAAAGAACCAACTCTTTGTTATATTGATTCTTTGAATTGATTTCTTTGTTTTGACTTTATTGATTTCTGCCCTCAGTTTGATTATTTCCGGGCATCTGCTCCTCTGGGGTGAATTTGCTTCCATTTTTTCTAGAGCTTTCAGCTGTGATGTCAGATCTCTGGTGTGGGTATCCTCTAGTTTCTTCATGTGAGCACTTAGAGCTATGAACTTTCCTCTTAGTACTGCTTTCAAAGTGTCCCATAAGTTTGAGTATGTTGTGTCAACATTTTCATTGAATTCTAAGAAGTCTTTAATTTCTTTCTTTATTTCTTCCTTGACCCAGGAATGTTGCAATTGCATGTTGTTCAATTTCCATGAGTTGGTAGGTTTTTTACACTTTGATTTGTATTTGATTTCTATCTTTAAAGCATGGTGGTCTGATAAGACACAGGGGATTATTCCAATTTTTTTGTACCTGTTGAGATTTGCTATGTTGCTGAGAATGTGGTCGATTTTTGAGAAGGTTCCATGTGATGCTGAAAAGAAGGTATATTCTTTTGTGTTTGGATAGAAAATTCTATAAATGTCTGTTAATCCCAATTGGGTCATAACTTCTGTTAGTTCCTTTGTCTCTTTGTTAAGTTTCTGTCTGGTGGTCCTGTCCAGGGGTGAAAGAGGGGTGTTGAAGTCTTCCATTATAACTGTGTGAGGCCTTATTTGTGATTTGAGTTTTAATAATGTTTCTTTTACGAATGTTGGTGTCTTTGTATTGGGGGCATAGATGTTTAGAATTGAGACTTCTTCCTGATGGATTTTTCCTTTGATGAATATGAAATGACCTTCTTCATCTCTTTTGATTGATTTTAGTTTGAAGTCTATCTTGTTAGATACAAGGATAGCTATCCCAGCTCGTTTCTTGGGTCCATTTGATTGGAGTATCTTATCCCAACCGTTTACTCTAAGGTAATGTCTGTCTTTGAATTCGAGGTGTGTTTCTTGTATGCAGCAGAAAGATGGATTCTGTCTTCATATCCAATCTGTTAGCCTTTGTCTTTTTATAGGCCAGTTAAGACCATTAATATTGAGGGAAATTAAGTTCCATTCAGTGTTTCTTCTTGTTTGTTTTTGGTTTGTTGTTGGTACTGGTATTGTATGTGGATTTACCCTGCCTTTTATTTTGTGTTCTTGTAGAGTGGGATTATCTATTGCCTATGTTTATGTGAGTGTAGTTAATTTCCTTAGGTTGGAGTTTTCCTTCCACTACTTTCTGTAGGGCTGGATTAGTGGTTACATATTGTTTAAATCTGGTTTTGTCATGGAATATCTTGTTTTCTCCATTTTTAGTGATTGAAAGCTTTGCTGGGTATAGTAGTCTGGGCTGGCATCCATGTTCTCTCAGAGTTGGTAGAATATCTATCCAGGTCCTTCTAGCTTTCAGAGTTTCCATGGAGAATTCTGGTGTAATTCTGATAGGTTTGCCTTTATATGCTACTTGGCCTTTTTCCCTTGCTGCTCTTAATATTTTTTTTCTTTATTCTGTACGTTTGGTGTTTTAATTATTATGTGACTAGGGGACTTTCTTTTGTGGTCCACTCTATTTGGCATTCTGTAGACTTCTTGTACTTTCATTGGCATGTCTTTCTTTAGGTTGGGAAAGTTTTCTTCTATGATTTTGTTGAATATGTTTTCTACACCTTTGAGTTGGTTTTCTTACCTTCTTCTATACCTATTAACCCTAGGTTTGGTCTTTTCAAGGTGTCCCAAATTTCCTGAATATTTTGTGTTATGGTTTTGTTAGACTTCAGGTTTTCTTTGCTTGATGAGTTTATTTCCTCTAGTTTGTCTTCAGTGTCTGAGATTCTGTCTTCCATCTCTTATATTGGTTATGCTTACATCTGTGGTTCCTGATTGTTTACTCAGCTTTTCCACTTCCAGCATTCCCTCAGTTTGTGTTTTCTTTATTGTCTCTCATTCAGTTTTCAGGTCCTGAACTGTTTCCTTCAGCTGTTTAATTGCATTTTCTCGGATTTCCTTGATTTCTTGCATCTTTTGGTTTGTCTTTTCTTCCATTTCTCTGAAGGATTTTCTGATTTCCTCTCTTAGATTCTCTATCATTTCCATGAAGTTGTTTTTAAGGTTGCTCTCTTCTGCTTCTTCTGTGTTGGGATGTTCATGTCTTGCTGGTGTAGAGTCCCTAACTCTGGTGGTATTATATTGGTTTTCCAGTTGTTGGATGTGTTCTTATATTGTAGTCTTCCCATCTCTTGTTCCAATGGGTACAGTTGGTATCACTTCCTTTCCTGGTGTTTATGGGTCTGGTGTTCTCTTCAGATGTGTGCAATTGACTTTGATACTCTGATGGGTTTCAAGTTGGGTGCAGGCAGGTCTGAGGCACTTGCTTTCCAAGTGGGTGAGAGCAGCACTGGCTCAGAGATGTCAGCAGACTCTGGGTTACTTGGACCTCAGGGTTCGAGTCGTTCTGTTGAAGATTCCTGGGGAGTATTTGCCAGGGCAGGCAGGCAGAAGTTGGGCCCAAGTCAAGGGCTGAATCAGCTCATCTCTGGACTCTCTGCACTCTGTGGGGGCCCGGAATGGCCCAGCAAACTCAGCAGAGACAGGATCCCAGGGTCCTCAGGGACCGATTCCCCTTAATTCTTAATATTCCAAAATTTCCAAGTATGAAAAGGGGGAAAGGTGTAGGAGAGCATGCTTTTATTCTCACTCGGCCAGCTTGAGATATTCATATAACTGGTATATAATGAGCAAGCACAGTGGTAGGTAAGACAGCCAGCTATCTTCCACCTTGACTCAAGTTTCCAACCAGGATTCTGACAGGCATGACAGAACCTAGAACTTAAGGATTTAGAAAGCTTCGCACATTGTCCACACCCACATTGACTACACACTTACACATGCACATAAGTGTATGCATGTGTGCTAACACCCCACACATACATATCTAGCCATCCCTCTGAGGAGAGAAATCTGGCCAAACCTATTAAGACTGGAAAATAGCTAATGTTCTTGCCAGTGCATTAAAGCTGGGGTATCCCTTTTGTCGTAGCCAAATTTATGACATGGATCAAAAACTATAAAAAGCTATGTTGCATCCTGCCATTAAGGAGAATTAATATTTTCAGCGGTATGTTAACCGACGTTTTTCCAGTGTCTCTTGTTAAAAGCAGATTGTTGGCTTTTCATCATGGTGTGCCAAACATTTTCATTGAAACCCTAACAAGACTTTCATCTTAGAGCCATTATTTCTTAAAGGACTTGGATAGGAGTAATGTACAGGAATGGCTCTGCTTTGCAGCATTGTAGCATGAGGCAATGGCTGTCATTAGTGTACTGGGCCTTGCTGAACCGTTACACATGTAGACATTTAAGGCATTTCCAGTATGACTTGATTTTTCCCCCTTGAAGCACACTTCATATTTTACCTATTAAGCCTAAGAAGCATAGGTTCTTTCTCCACTTGCGTATATCTTTATGATGATTCATTCTATTCATCATTCAGTAAAAATCATAATTAATGAGCTCATTCAGACACATACACATTGTATTGCTTGCATGTGTTTACATACAATATATGTTTACACACATAGTTCCTTTTGGGTCTTGTTTCTTATTAATTATATCTACAGAAGTTTATTCTGAGCTTGGGAAATCAATGAACCTTTTCAAAACCCCTAATCTCCAATAGCTTAATGATTAATTACATAGTAACTGTCCACATTCCTCACATTCACATACATATAAATATATATATCAAATATTATTGTCTTCATGGGAATAGAAACAAATAATATTATAGGACAGGAAGTAAACAATATGTGATACAAAATATTCCATGAACAGAGAACATGTCTTGTTTCTAGATTATTCTATTTGGATGGTTCAATATACATGCTAAGAACATAACCTTAATAAAGCTACTTGGCTAATGACAATGGATTCTATTTTGACAGTAGCCTTTCTTGTTCCTCAAATGTATATTTAGAGTCAATGGCTAGTGATGAATACAGAAATACAGAGTTGAAAATTCTGGCATTTAGCCTGGGCTTTTCTGTGTATGGGTTGGCCAATATTTCTATTGCGTGTTTTATTATGTGGTCACTCAAATTGTAAGATATGACCACAGGCTGTACTGCTGACTCTGCAGCAAGCAAGCTGTCACCTGAAGCCAGATGAAGACCAAGAAAGCAGAAGAAAGCTCTTTGTATTGAAGAAGTAAAAATTCTAGAACCTAGATTTTATGAAGTTCACAATGCCTCCTAAGGTTTATGATCTGGAAACTGATATGAACTGCACACATAATACTCTCTAAGTTGCCATATAATAAAGGCATTCCACTTTTATTTGTAGGAAGTTCCTACTTCCTCTAAATATGTTCTTTCAGTTCAGCTGCTTTTGACTCCAATGAACCAATTTCCAAATCAAAAGTAGATTCAACAAAGAAAGCCATGAAGATAAATCATGTAAGAAAACCAGTTCCAAAGAGAAGAGATGAAAAAGAAAGCCAGTCTAATTCCAAGTTTGCAGAGCTCTGGGGCAGCTCTGTTACCATCTGGCTTCTCTCCCAAGAGTATGGTTATGCTGCTTCCTTCCCCAGCACATCCAAGACAAGATAGTTGAGGCTCTCTCCTAACAATTCTCTACTTTTTAAAAAGGAAAACATTTGTCAAATGTTCCTCCATGGAAGTTCCAATGTGTGTGTGTGTGTGTGTGTGTGTGTGTGTGTGTGTGTGTGTGTGTGTATTTGTGTTTCTGCCTTACGTGTGCTTCTTTTCATTTTTGAAATGAAATATATATAAGAGAAATAAAATTGACTCTTCACAATTTTCCTCTTGTACAAATGCATAAAAGCTCTCTCCTGATATTAAACATTCTAAAATAAAAACGATTTTTTTCTGAATATTTTGTTTCAGTACAAGTAGAATACATCTTTAGGTTGTATGAATGGAAGACTGATGATTACATTGTATCAAAATTATAAGCAACTTATGTAGACTAAATATATACTCTATGGTCCTATAATCACGAAATTAACCCTTGGTTAATAGGTTCAGAATAGCTCAGCATTTATGCTTATTAAAAACAATAACATCTAGAAGGGAAGGTGGCTTGTCTGGTAAAGTGCTTGTCATGCGAGTGTGAGAACCTGAGTTCTATTCTCTAGATTCCATGTAAAGCGCATGAGAACATTAATTAGCAGAGCCTAGTGATCTTTGTGTTGGAGAGAGGGGCAGACACAGGAAGATCTCTGGGACTGAAACAATGAGCTTCTGGGTCAATGAGAGATCCCATCTCTAAAAACTAAGATGGAGGCATGTTAAGACGCCAGATATCAGCTCTGGCTTCTACACACACACACACACACACACACACACACACACACACACACACACACACACGTAGGGAGCTGTAGAAAACCGCACCCAAAAGATGGCGCCGGTTTCCGCCTTCCGCCAGCCCGAAGGCGAGCGCTCTCTGTAGTAAACAACTCCAAATATGGTAAAGGTCATGTATCCTCTTAATTCTGCTTGGAGACAACCTATCCTGGCGCGCCACGTAGGGTTAGGTGATTGGTAGATGTAGACTATATCAAGCCCCGTCTCCCTCGGCCCGGGGCCGCCGCCATTATACATTGTACAAAGCAAAGAGGTTCCCGATTAAACTGTGTTTGAAGAAGATTCCTCGGTGTGGCGTCTTTCTTGCTGGTCAAGGGTGGACGCCGCACGCACACACACACACACACACACACACACACACACACACACACACGCACGCACGCAGGCATGCACACACGTAACACCAAAGAAAAATAACGAGGAACACTAAACTTTAAAGTATGACTGTAGGAAAAGGAAAAGGACAACACTCTTCATGCCATATTTAATCAGTCAAGATAATTTCAATAATTTTAGAACCCATCTCCTTTTGCTTATGTGAAAATGTTACAAATTCAAAGGCGCTATTATAATTCATCACAAGTGGTATGGTATTTCAGTGAGCTGGTGTGGTTTGCTCAGAAAATTACAAGGATGCCAGCAACTACTACTCCAATCAAGAGCCAAGAGTTAATCTAAAATTCCACTAAACAATCAGACTGGCAGTAATGTTTCTAGGGATGTGCTTTTTAAATATTTTAAAATAGTTTTTTCTCTTTCTCTCCCTTTGTTTCTCTAGCTTTTTACTTCTCAGTGGGGGTTTGGAGAAGCAGCTTGGAAGGGAAGAAGAGGACTCCTTCCAGGCCTCTGTAATCCCCAGAGCACTGTTAAGCAAGGGGAGGGCTTCCTGCCCATGCAGCCATCTGTAACATTCTGTGAACAGCAGGATCCCAGGACTGCCGCCCAGGCCCAAACCTGGGTAAGGGCTGTGTATACCTAAAGAAAGCCCTGTGGAGCGGTCACTCTCTCCTGAGTGCTCCTTTACTGTTCCTTCTTTTATCTACTGGCGGGTAAGCAGTAGAGTTCTCCACAGCTGAAGTCAATAACCTATCAGTCTCTGATTGTCAGAGAATACCGCTGAAGAAAACTGGCCTGACCGGCACCAAAATACTCAGCCAGCCTTTTGGAATGTGCTGGTAGCAAGCTGGGAATGTCATCATGCCTGCTAATGTCATACTGTGGAGCACATTCAGGGATCAGTGGACAACGATGTGTGTCTGATGTGCTGCTTTCTAGGCTTGAGTCAATTAGAGCTAGCTTTTTCGAAAGCAGTGTCACTTAAAATATATTTTATAAAAGTTATTTTGTGTGCCTATAATTTGGGGCTCCCATGTCTGTTATTTCCTCCAGTCCTTGGCGCACACAACCCACAGCCTATGGAAAATAGTGAAGAGTGACAATGGAAAAAATAACAAGGGCGCTTTTACTTCCAACATCTGGAGAAAATACACTTAAGGAAATGTTAACAAATAGGTACAGGGATTGATAACGTTAAAAGACATATATACTTCCTTATAGGAAGAAAAAAATAGCCAGGATACATGAGATTGTTAAAATCAGTTTTTACATAAAGAATGCAGCACAGTTTAACACCAAAAATAATCTTCTTTATGAAGACTATGTTCACTTCCTTTCCTGGGGTCAACTAAATGACTAATGTCAAATCCCCAAAGCACATAGGTACAAGAACATTTTTTCTCAGAGAAGAAAAACATCATAGGATTCCAATTTTCAAATTTTCTTTCTCAGTCCTTTTCTGTAAGCTTTGCTGTTGCATTTAACTTCTGGCAGCAGCCTAAAGGAACAAATAAAATAGAATACAAAACATAAAAAGAAGAGAGAAACTCAAGAAACATTCCAGACAGAGGCAAATATGAAAATGAACAATAAGCAATGGTATTTTTAATAATTAAAAATACAAATGTGAAAAGACTCCACTCTTGTGATTTAAAATAAAGACAAAACATACAGTAAGGAAAATAGAGCATTATAAGTATCTACCACCAAATTAACTCAACAGAGGCAATATTTCAGCGTAACTTTCCTAGTTCAATAACTGAACCAATACACTAAATAATGTTGTCACCACAATATGAGAAGCTAGGGGGTTTTGTCCTTTTCAGGGATAATGTATGGATGTTACAGGATAAACCTCTCCTAAATCCAAGTTTCAACAAAGTATCTTATCTCATTTCTAAAACTCTGCAGATGATTTTGAAAGATACATAAGTTCTAACCAATAGCAAAATTCTTCCACTGAATTTTTTAAATGTTTCCTTAAGACAATGTTTATTAGGACAACATCTAAATTAATGTGTACTTCCATTTCTGGATTAGCACAGGATTCTCACAATTGTGCTAAGTGGAAAGTTATATCTAAAGAACTGCGTTTCACAGCTTGTGTGGCTAATACAGCAAGCATGGGGAAAGAAAGATGCTTTGCACACGTGGAAACTTCACATACATCTTCCAGTCACATCTCTGGTGAAAACTAAGAGAGTTTTTGAACTATCTCTCTTTAGTTTTTCAAGATGATGCATGGCCATTCTCTACATGGACCTTTACTTAACAGAAATGACAGAAATAGAAAATAATAATAGTAATAATAATAATAATAATAATAATAATAATAATAATAATAATGGTTTTCTCTGTTCATACCTTCAATTGACTAAAATAGATATTAATAATAAAATAATAGTAAGTTGTCTAAAGAGCTTGAGTGTAGAGACTAAAAAAAAGAGGCTCAGCTCTTTGTATTTTTAGAAACTAGTAAAGAACACAAAAGACAGTATTTCCAGAACATAACAAAGGAAGGAAGGACAAACTCAATAAATGTGTTCATCTGATAACTTGGAAAGTTGTAGATGACACAGTCACCGTTTTCCATAAAACTGTTCCAAATTGATGTAATTGTCTAAAATATCTATATATTGTATTTAAATTTTATACCCAAGCATTGTAATTAACTAAGTTGAATGAAGGAAAAAATGTCTTACAATTCCCCAAGTTAACAAAAATAAGTTATATAAGATATATGTTCCCTTTGGGTCCCTATTAAAAAAATGCTTTATATTTGCTTCATGTCTTTCATGTGACTATATTGGAATAATCTACTTTTGTGGGTTTGTTATGAGAGAAGAGATGAAACCTATGGATTCTGACTACTAGTTAAGTCAATCTGACATTTTTTTCAAGATTAAAAACTCCTCTGATCCAAAGGTTCTGAAGGAGCAACTCCAAGATAATCAAGGAAAACATTTCTGTGAAAGGCTTAAGAAAACCAAGAAATGGAGGCTGACTGGAAGGCTTGTTACTTAAAGGTGCTTGTTGCCAAGTCTGAAACCAGAATTCAATCCCTACAACCCACATAGTAAAAGGAGAGCATCCACTCCCCCAAAATTTCCTTGTCTTCAACACACACACTGTGACAAGTACCTATATTCAACACACATACACACACACACACACACACACACACACACACACACACACACACAGGTACATAAAATAAATAGGCATTTTAAATGAACAGAAAGAAATTCAGAAGTATAAGAAGTTCAGTTTTAAGATAAATACCAAACCACCAAAATATAGATTTTTTAGTAGCAAAATTAAGATGAAGTCTAAAAATATAGTTGTAATTAACTTGTTTTGTTACTCAGTGCTATATAGATTTAAAAATTTAATTTTTAATTCTACACTTTGATCAAAGACATAACCATTAACTTATTTAATATTAAATTATGAGGTTTTTAAAGATTAATTAAATGACATTTATCATGTGGTATGTTTGCCCCAGGTGAAGAGTAAAAACACAATGCTGAAATGTGTATTGAATAATCCAACTGCTCCTAAAACTAAGTACTTCATAGTGCACTTGAATTTTCTTTCAAAATGGTATGTAATCTGATTTTCTAGTACTAAACTGGAATGGCTAAGCCTACTACTAAAACTTCTGGTGAATGTTCGCATCTTTTATCTTACTGTTACTTTGCAGAGGGTAGCATGATCTAAATAACCTGTATGACTTTTGTTCTTAACTTTCTTTTTGAGGCCAAGCATGTTGTACTTCATATGCTATTTATTATGTTCCTTATTATCTTTTATTTCTAATTATATAAGTAGAGATATGTAGAAAATAACTTGGTATAGATTCAAACCAAGACACGTTCTTTTAGCCACAGACATACAGTTACATGCTATTAAATGAATCATCAAAAGAAGGTCCAGGGGTTGCAATGACTGTACCCAGGAGGCACCACGACCAACTAGCAGCCTTCTTTATATGGCTCCAGGGTTTATGACTTTCAAAGCACTAGGTAAATGAACTAGCTCCTTGAGGAGAGATCTTCTCTCTGGAAGTTCACCAGATAAGTCAGAAGGAGTCACTAGTGATCCCAGTGCAGCACAAAACCAGCCAGCAGAGTTCAGTCAGGACAAGAGCTGACTGGCTGTGGACCACTGCTGAATTATTGAACAGCAGAAAGCCTTCATCGAAGAATGAAATACCTGTACTGGGTGGTTGTCCTGAGTCTTGTTGGACTTTCTTGTTGCGGCTCCAAGCTGCCTAATAATGAAACAAAGACTTACTATTAATTGTGAAAGTTTGGCCTTTAGCTTAGGCTTGTTACCAACTAGCCCTTATAACTTAAAATAACCTGTTTCTATTAGTCTACATTCTGTTCCATGGCTTTTTACCTCTCCTCCATTCTGTACATTGGACTTCTGACTTTCCCTGTCTGTCTGGTATCTCCTTATGCACCTACATTCATTCTGAGTTCCTCTCTCTGCCCAGAAGACTCACCTAACCTCTCCTGTCTAGTTATTGGTTGTAGGGGGAAATCCTGGCCATGCCTGCTTGTGGCTGGAGACAGATGTCAACAACCACACCCACTTGGGCATCGTCAGAGTGACTTGGGGAAGGTTGAAGAGCAAGGGGCCTGCACATGGGGATCACTTCTTCTTTTGCTTCCTGTCACTTGGCTAGGTGGATCTGGGTGAGTGGTATTTTCCTAAATAAACTACCTTTATAATCTAGACCTGACTCCATATTGTGATCCTCTTTAATTGGTCATTCAGATCTTTTTACCTTTTTCCCCCTCCTCCCCTGGTCCCCACCAACACCCTATTGCATCCCCTTTCTCCTCCACAAGGAGGGTAAGGCTTTCCATGGGGGAATCTTTAAAGTCTGTCATATCATTTGGAGCAGGGCCTAAGCCCTCCCTTGTGTGTCTACGCTGAGAGAATATCCCTTTATGTGGAATTGGCTCCCAAAGTCCATCCTGTACTGGGGATAAATAGTGATCCATTACAGGAGGCCACATAGATTGCTCAGACCTCCAAACTGACATCCACATTCAGGGGGTCTGGAACAGTCCTATGCTGGTTTCCCAGCTATCAGTCTAGCTTCCATGAGCTCCCCCTTGTTCAGGTCAGCTTTTTCTGTGGGCTTCTCCAGCCTAGTCTTGACTCCTTTGCTCATCACTGCTCCCTCTCTGCAACTGGGGAGATGTCTAGAGATCTACAAGGATGACCCCAACTAACAATCTAAGCAATAGTGAAGAGGCTACCTTAAAAGCCCTTCCCCGAGCCAGGAGTTTGTGGTGCATGCCTTTAATCCCAGCACTCGGGAGGCAGAGGCAGGTGAATCTCTGTGAGTTCAAGGCCAGCCTGTCTCCAGATAGGCTCCAAAGCTATTTGTCATGTAAATCAATCTTGTTTCTAATTCAAATAAAAAAATGATAAAAAAAAATCCTTCCCAGATAATGAGATTGATGACTAACTTATATGCCATCCTAGAGCCTTCATCCAGGAACTGATGGAAGCAGAAGCAGAGACCCACAGTTAAACACTGAGCCGAACTCCTGGCCATTCATATCTTTATTAAACCAATCAGGTTCTTTAGGCAGGAGAGGCAAAACAGACACATCATTACATAGTTTAAGCAAATATCTGGTAACAGTGTGTATAGGTAGTGTCTGTCATATGTTGTGATTTGTTATTTGTGAAAGTAGTTGATTAAGTTTTTCAAAAGGCAGAGAACACAAATTTCCATTTAATTTTTACTTGTTCCTAAATTAACTAGTTGCTTGCATGTTAGTTAGATGTCAGGAAAATGAATTATAAATCAATGTACAGAAGATCAAAACAATCAACTGTCAATGCTTATTACAATTTTAACTATAAATAACTAAAACAAAACAAAAAAGTCTTTGATGCCGCTTTTGCTCCAAGATCCAGGTCTTCGGTCCCTTGCCTTTTGGAAGGAGCATTGCATCCTAAAGCTGCTATCTAATCTTTGTGTGGATGATCTTTTGAAGATCTCATATTGTGTAATGAACAAAGAGGGAAGGAAGCTCTGCTGGGATATAGTGAGTTCTCCTCCTGTTAGAGAAGATCACACCACACCCTAAGCAGTGTCTTCCTTGTCAGCTAGGACATTGTGAGACAGAATAGACATCATTGGGAACAAATGTAACTTATCCCATGATGCATGACACATATATAGGGGGTGGTGAAAGGTTTTCCTGTATTGCAAGCAGAGGAGACAAAATTGGGAAAATGAAAAATTATAATAAATCTGTTGTAGAGGTTGTATATTTCTCTAAAATATGGCATTCACACTTTATTTTGTTTTATTGTTGTATTGACACCATTTATTATGTTTAGATTCTGCAAAACCAGTTGGTTGCACAGGCATGTTATAATTTACATTTTATTAGTGTATTGAGCCATACATTTTCCCCACTGCCATTCCCTGTTCCAGTCTCCCTTTCTTCCCTCCCCTGATGCTCCCAATATACTCAGGAGATTCTGTCTTTTTCCCCTTCCTAGATGGATTCATGTATGTCTCTCTTAGCCTCTTCTTTGTTGCCTAGGTTCTCTGCGGTTGTAGCCTGTAGGCTGATTGTCCTTTGCTTTATGTATAATATCCATTTATGAGTGAGTGCATATTATATTTGTCTTTCTGGTTCTGGGTTACCTCACTCAGGATGGCCTGTTAATTCTGTTCATTTGCCTGTGAAATTTAAGATGCCATTGTTTTTTTTACTGCTGAGTAGTACTCCATTGTGTAAATGTACCACATTTTCTCTATCCATTCTTCAGTTGAGGTTCATCTACTTTGATTCTAGGTTTTGGCTATTAACAATAATGCTGCCATGAGCATAGCTGGGCAAATGTCCTTGTGGTGTGAATGTGCATGTTTGGGTGTATGTCCAAAAGTGATATTGCTGGGTCTTGAGGTAGATTGTACCCAATTTTCTGAGAAACTGATTTCCAAAGTGGCTATACAAGTTTTCACTCCCACCTACAATTTACATTTTGATGTAATATATATAACCTTCATTTCATGCCATAAAATTTTAGAATATACATCTTGTTCTCTCATATACATATGGCTACAGGTTTGTAATTTGGGGATAAAGGTGGTAGCATGTGCCCCGGTTGGTTGTGGTAAATTTATGACTAAACTTGTGGTGTGATGGAGTGAGGAATGTTGTAAAGTATGATGAGAGGTTTACTTTCATGTTTATTTATGAAAGCCACGGGGATTACGAAATCTGTGAAAAGAGTGTAGATGTCTAGATGTGGATTTAATAGTACCTTCTTCATGCCTGTTCTGTTTCTTTACTCACTAACATTATCTCACTAGTCTCCACAATTATATATTATTTCTATTTTTCTATTGAACAAAATGAGGTGGCCTGGCTGGATGGCTTTAAAGAAAACCAAAGCTGGCTGGGACTGTACAGTCAGCTCTAGCAAGCTCTCAGTAAACATACACAGCAATGGAGTCTACAGATGACGTCTCTCGGTGCATTTGTTCTCTTTATGGTCCTTTCAGCAAGAATTGAACTAGAAAATAAATTGAGGTGTAGTAATTTAAAGCTCCTGTGTTACTCTCCTCAGCTCTCTTTAAACACAAACACACTGCACATCCATTTCTCGGCCGCTTCAGTTCATCTCCCCATCTAATTTAGGCTCCATTCCGGAAATGAATAGCAGGTTCTAATACGGGTTCTGAAGCCCAAATACATGTGTATACATGCCAACATGAATGTGCAAGAGTCTTTGTGTCCTGCTCAGTCACAGAAATTACTAAGAAAGCTCCAGCAACTTCATTTTGGCAACTGAATGGTATATCTGCAAACCAAATGTTATTTTTAAGTGTGCTTTTCTGTTAGCTCATTAGCTTTCTTTTTTTCTGTCTAACAGATGTGTAGAATTAAATACGCCTGGAGTCGTTCATATTTTATGAATATGAAAAATGCCTTCCTTCTTTTGAATAAAACTAACCATTATCTACTTAATTGATGTAAATAAAATATTTCCCTGGATTAACAGTGTCTTTGCTGCCCTAGTTCTACCTATTGCCCTTGTGATTCTGGTGTGAATAAACATACCAGGTTGTGAAGAGAAGAGAACCCTTTTGCATTCTTTTCCGGTTGCCTATTAAAATCATCTCATTTCCTTTTCTGAGGAGGAATAAGTGGCATACAAGGCCATGTCCCCCAACACTGTAAATAATACATGCCCCATGTCATCACTGAAGAGTCACTGTGAACAAACAGGAAAAGCCTTTGAACATTATCTGGTTTAATTCCTTCACTTTATAGGTGAGGAAATCTGCCTGTAACGGAGGAAGTCCCTGTCACAAGGTCACACGTATAACTAGTGGGAGAGCATGTTTATTTATATTAACAGGATTCCACCTTCACTGCTCTCCAAACAAGTGGTGGTCCTGCAGTGGGATGCAGGGGAAGTATGATACTGTTTTCACATAAACACAATCAGGAAACATATTTGTTCAATACATTCAGACACTATTTATCTACAACAACAAAAAAGTATTAAGGCTTCACATATGCAAGGCAGAAAGCTGAGGATCCAGCAACCCTGCAGAAAGATCTCTGACAGGGATGAAGGGAGCTGGATTTTCAGCAGGAAAGAACCATGTTGTTTGCATTAGGCAGCACTCATACCAGTTCTCCCTGAATGAGCAAACAAGTTTCTGAATATGTGAGCATCAGGATAGCTTTTGTTGCTTTTGTTCTTAGGGGGAGAAATCAAAGGGATTATGCTAATATTTCCAAAGTCTCCATAACTGCCACTTTCTGTGAGTCAATCATATAATCATGAGAAACACCCTGGAAATAGCAAGAATAGTGCAACACTAAGACACTGATTTGCACAATCCACTAGCACTTTAATTACAGTTTTCTCAAAATTTCACTCAAAAAATATAACTTCAAAAATATTCTCAGCCTTGATTACTTATTTACTTACTGTGCATGTTTGTGTGAGCTCACACTCTTGAGTGTATATGGATGTGTATGTGTGCATGTTCAGAAGTCAGGGGACACCTTGTGGAAGCAGCATCTCTTCCTATCATGTGGGTTAAAGGGATCAAACTCAAGTATCAGTCTTGGAGGCAAGGTACCTTACTCACTGATATATCTCACCCAACCCCACTCCCAAAATTCTTTTAAATTTTTGAATAGAAATCAAACTGTTGGAAGGATTTCCCCTCAAGTAAGTAGTTCCCAGAAGCTAAAAACTACCTTTTATTTCTGTAAGACTATTAATCTAGATTAATGCCAATGCTCTTCCTTTTGAATTAAGGACACAAAACACTTCCCTTCATACTTCTATAGGACATGTTTTTATGATTGACACTTTTTGGAGATACAGAGAAATTCTTAGAATGCAGAAAGAGGCTGTCTTGTACACATAATCATAACTGCAGTTGAAATAAGCATCCAGTCTTCAACCAAACCTCAAGCCAGAAGGAACCAAAATTCTAGGACAAAGACTAAAAGGAAACTATGTATGGTACATATGTACCTAGTCACAACACTTGAGAAGTGGGTCACTTGAGCCAAAGAGCCTGAACAACATAGCAAGACTTGGTCTCTTTAGAACAATATAATAGGGTCAATTTGCAGAATCAGCTAGTAATGGCACTTGTCACCAAGCCTCAGACAGAAAAGAATCAACTCCTATAAGTAGTCCTCTGACCTCCACACAAACACTCACACAATAAACACACATACACACACACACACACACACACACACACACACACACACACACACACAAATAATGATGAAATAAAGTAATTTAAAATTTAATAGTAAATATATTAAATTTCAAATATAAAATTGGCCTATTTATGATAAAATGAACTTCTTAGAGAAAGTTAGAGACTTTCATTTTTAATTCCAAGTGGGATGTGTGTTGATCCTGGTGAAAAAGAGACCTAATTGGGAAACTGGCTTTGTCATGGAGTTTCATTAGCACTCAGTAACAGAAGCCTTGGCAATGGAATGGCAGAGGCTCATATTTATTCTTAGATCCAAATGTATTTTAATCAGAAATCTTTCATTAGCGATTCTAAATAACTCTTCAGAAGTGACACAGAGCCACCTGTGTCTCCTGGTGTCCACAGAGATACATTATTCAGCCTAAACTTAACTGTTTTCCAAGTTTCTCCGCTGGGAAAACTTTCTGTGGCCCAGTTGTTACCAATCTAAGACATTTAACAATATTTAACAACTACAGAAGAAAAAATAAAAGTAGTAAGGAGATCCATTTGCAATTTTCTTAAATGTCTACTTTAAGTTAAAAAAAAAAAATCATCGGGCCCTCGTAAAGAAAGTGAGGCTGTGGCGACAGATTAGTAGGGGCAGTGAAGATGCTGTCAGCAGATTTAGAGGACCTGGCTTCCATTCCTCTCCCTGGTCTCTCACCAAGATAAGGTTGTGTGAGATCTGTTCTGCCCACTCTGTCCTTTCTGCTCTTGCCAGTTTTCTCTAGGAATCAAGGACATTTCTTTTCCGTGTTTCAGTGACTATCCCTCCACCCCCTAAAAAACAGTGGAATCTGCCTGGGGTTAGGAAAGTTCTCAAATACTTCCCAAGCAGAATCATGGAAATTAAAGCTGCGGAAGCCCTCATTGGATCATCCAGTTCATCTACTTCCCATTAAAGAGTTTTCCATATGGAAACTTTTCAGATGTTAGATGTCTCCTTTCGTTCTCCAGGCCCTGAAGTCAGATTGTGGCCATTCAGCCCAACATAGAGCAAGGAATAAGGCCTGCATTCAATAATTTCATAGACAGAAAAGCGCCTTTCCCAAAGGTGTTATCATGTTACAACAGCTTTTGGATGGAAATAGGTGACACCTCATCAGAACCATTACGTGAGCAAGCGTGCGGAGTGCTGTATGGTCCTTCCAGCACCGCGGGCTTCATGGTTCTTTCCCAAAGAGCAGTGTTTGGTGGCTGTGTACTGAGAGACTTTTGGAACCCAGCACACAGGCATCCTCTGTCTCGTATCTCCTCTCTCTGTCTCTCTCTCCATCTCCCTCTCTCTCTACATGTGTGTCCTTCCTCTCATTTCTGTCGTCCTTCCTTCTTTCCTATTGCTTTTCTTTGTATTATTTTTCTTAATTGCTAAAGGTTTCCTCACAGATCCTCCTGCTCCGTGGCTTTCTCCCTGAAGTCTCCCAAAAGAAAAGAGTGTTGTTTATAGTGATAGATCTTCAGAAAAATCAGCCAGCAAAAGACACCCTTTTCTCTAATAATTTATTTATAAATCTCCCTTTTCAAGATCCCCCTTAGCCTCACACAGTGCTGCCCCGGGCTGGCAGGCTAACAGCTTCTTCTTTTTCTTTTTTTTCCCTCCATTTTTTATTTAAGTTAGAAACAATATTGTTTTCCATGTCAACCCCATTCCCTCTCCATCCCCTACTCCCCTAATCCCCCACACAGTGTTTCCCTAAGGAGATCACCATAGTTGGGGAGTCCTCCCATTGTAATGGTCACATTAAGGTCACAGCAAACTGCTGATTATATATTCTAATCTCACTTCAAATTTAGATGGAGTTGGACCCTGGTTTCTTTCCTTTTTAGCTGCATAAACTTTTGTAAGTTATGTAGCTAATTCCCAACTTACTCGTTTATGCAGTAATTTTTTTAATAAGGCAAAATGTTAAAATACTTGGCTTTTATTTAATGAAAATAATTAATAGTTTCTTTTTCTCCTTTTAAAAAATGATAATTAATATAGGTACCTTGAAAGAATTCCAAAATCATTTTATGAACCTTGTCTGACTTTAAGAAACAGCACAAATTTTATATAGATATTTATAAATATATTTACATATGAGTATATATATATTTCTGGTAATAATGGTTTACTTTGGAGTATATAGTTTCTTGGATTTTTTTCTTAAAAAGAAGAGACAAGAGAACTATTATATCAATGTAGAGTTGGAAAAACCAATTAAAATAGCTTTAGATACTGAACTTAGCCAATCCTGCAACATTCTAATGCACTTTCCATTCATAAATTAGAACAATGGATTTAGAGATCTGATGAACCATTTTCATGCCACACTTTAGGGGGTGAGCTGTTATTTCTCTTCGCCACTGTTTACTAATAAGCAGTCTTAACTAACAAATGCAAGATAATTGAAAAGTTTGGTTTGGGAGGATCTTTATTTGTAATTGCTTCCTTTAAATTCCTTATTCTTCTTTGGAAATCACTATTGTGACTCCTTTTTCACTGAGACCTCTTGCAAGCCTCCTTATTAAAGTCTGCCCACTGCCAATTCTCCCACTTACTTTATAGCTACTTACTTATACTACTTATTTCTCTCATCAAATGTAGCATCCATGAGGATTGAGCCTTTAGAGAACTTAGTTTAGATTTAGAACAGTTGCCTGGACTGCAGCTACTAGCAGAACATAAGGCACAGCAGAAGCATTAAAACATGTGTTTTAAGTGTTTCAGTCATAAGTGAGTGGATGTGATTTTAGAGGAATAAATCATGAGCTTGGATTCATAATGAGGCAGGAATCAGGATCTTTTGAAGCAAGAGTGTTAAGTTTTGTCTGTAGTTCATCTACCATTAACATAGAATTTCATTTTTCTAAGGTCTCAGTTACCATTCGTTCATGGTTAAAACTCAAAACTTAGCTTATGTGAGAAAACTGACCAGTTATCGGCACCCAAAGCTCAAGCATTCCTGCTCAGGCCTTTAGTAGTGACTACTACATCAGTGGTCACATACACTGTACTGTTAGCTTAGAGTGACCTAGAAGAAACCCACTGGGAAACAAGGATCCCCAGTGAGTGCAATAAGGGAGGTCTCTGCAGTACATGTCTCCTGCTTTAGTCTCTGTGAGCCCATATGCATCCTGTTTACTTGATCTGGTGGACCATGTTCTTCTTGGTATTTTCTATTTTCTGTGGATCTTATAGTCCCCCGCTCCAGAGAGTTCTAGGAGATCCAAAGGGAAAGACCAGACAGGGACTTCCAATTTAGACTCTCTCGCTGCATAATGTCTGGCTGGGAGTCTCTATGCGCACTCTTATCTGCTGCCAGAGGAACCCATTTAATGATGACCGGACCAGACACTGATCTATAAATATAGCAGAATATCATTAGGAATTTTTCATTGATATTATTTATTTACTTATTTGCCTGTTTTGTTAGTTCTGAAGAGGCAAACACAGGTCTGCACAAGGTACTCGGTATTTATCTTATGACTGTTAGCTTTGTGTTTTTGGGTGATTCCTAACAGTGAGTGCAAAAGGCTCAATTTTTTTTTCCTTTTTTAAATTGAAATTAGAAAGAAGCTTCATTTACATGTCAACCCTAGTTCCCTCTCCCTCCCCTCCTCCCCTACCCCCCACTGACCCCCCCAACCCATCCCCTTTCTGCTCCCTAGGGAGGGTGAGGCCTTCAGTGGGCATCATTTGGAGCAGGGTCTAGACCCTCTCTCATGTGTCTAAGCTGAGAGAGTATCCCTCTATGTGAAATGGGTTCCCAAAGTCCATTCTTGTACTAGGGATAAATAGTGATCCACTACCGGAGGCCCCATAAATTGCTCAGAACTCCAAATTGACATCCTTGTTCAGGGGGTCTGCAACAGTCCTATGCTGGTTTCCCAGCTATCGGTCTGGGATCCATGAGCAACCCCTTGTTCAGGTCAGCTGTTTCTGTGGGTTTCTCAAGCTTGATCTTGATCCCTTTACTCATCACTCCTCCCTCTCTGCCACTGGATTCCAGGGTTCAGTTCAGCTTTTAGCTGTGGGTATCTGCTTCTGCTTCCATCAGCTACTGGATGAAGGCTCTAGGATGGCATATAAGGTAGTCATCAATCTCATTATCAGAGAATGACATTTAAGGTACCCTCTCCACTATTGCTTAGATTGTTAGTTGGGGTCATCCTTGTAGATCTCTGGACATTTTCCTAGTGCCAGAATTCTCTTTAAACCTATAATGGCTCCCTCTATTATGGTATCTCTTTTCTTCCTCTCCTGTATTCTTCCCCTGATTTGATCATCCTGGTCTTTCTTGTCCTCATCTCCCTTCCTCTTCTCCTCTTCTCTTTCTTCTAACTCCCTTTCCCCTCCCCCATGCTCCCAATTAACTCAGGAGATCTTGTCTCTTTCCCTTTCTCTGGGGGACCATGTATGTCTCTCTTAGGGTCCTCCATCTTTTGCCTGCTCTCCTGACGGGTTGTCCAGCCTCCATAGGACTTTTGTCCTTTCTTACTGTGTCTTATTTTGTTGTGTTTGGATGTTTTCTCTTAGCAAACTGTTCTTATTGAAGGGAGATGGAGGGGGAGTGGGTCTTGGGGAGAGGAGAGATTAAGGAGCAGAGCTGGGAAAAGTGGAGGGGGAATCTATGGTTGACATGTTTTGAATGAGAGAAGAATCTATTTTCCATTTTAAAAATTAAATTTAAAATATTCATAACTTCCACTCAGTATGGGTGAGTAATCTATTAAGACAATGCACATTTATGTTCCGGGCTTAATCACTAAATGGAGGTGAAAATATGCATCTTTCTATAAAACCCCTAGTTTGAAATTTGTGACAGTGGCCTAAAACTGTTGTCTTAGAATATACTCCAAAGACCCAGAACACACAGCCAGATGGCAGATGTGACTGACAGGCCATGTAAACTCCTAGTCTGACTTTCCGTTTCAAACGCTGTAATTACACAATCTAAGCCTCCTTTACTTTATTTATATTCCTTTGAAAATTATGAAGTAAATCAGTTCTTTCCAAATTGTATTTCTAACATATGCACATTTACTTTCCATCGAGTGTCATCCTTATTTTCTTAATTATTTTAATGGTTCTTTCTAGGATGTCTGAGAGTGCCTCTTGCCAGCATGTTCCTTGGGTTCACAGTAGTCATACAAGGGGAAAAAAAACACCAGTTTTTATGTAGAAAACACAGATTCTTCTTGTGAATTATCTCCTTCCAGTTATCCATTCTACCTTGAAGAAAGGTGTATAAATTATCTGACTCTCAACACTTCTACTGTCATGATGAACATGACAGTCTGTGTTTATATCTCTTGTTAGGTGGTGTGCATGAAAGACATTAAAGATAACAAATTGCTTCAGCTATAGAAGCAGCAGACCTTTCCGCAACACTTGGGCCCCATTGAATGCTCTCTTTATAATAACATGGGTCATGACCAGGAAAAGTCCTTCTTTCTAGTATCACTGAACATGCACAAGGCTAAGATTACTGCTACCATTCAGCAGTTTTCTGAGTTCTTTAAAAATGTCACACGCTTTTTACCAAGTTAGGATCCACCATCTAGCTGTTCACAGAAATTAGTAGGCTTGACACATTTGATACTTTCTCTTCACTTATTATCAATGTCAAATTACTGCCTAGCTTGACTCTAACTTTAAAAATTGCATCCACTGTTCCCAGTCAGATAGGCTACCTGAGTCCATGTTGGATGTCTGGGGGCCATGCTTCAGCTGACGCTATGCATATCTGAGTGGCCTGCACTGCTACCCAAAGCCATGATGATGTCCAAAGCAAAGCTTCAGCTGAAGGTCATTTCTGGGTCCATGGTCCTACTGCAGCCAGGGTCAGTGTTGATATCTGAGCTTCCTGTTATTATCCTGTGTTGGTGTCTGAGGGCCACACTGCCACTAGGATTGTGCCAATCTGAGTGGCCTGTACTGCTACCTGGGGCAATGGTGACATCCTGCCCTAGCTGCTGTCCAGGACCATGTCTGGGTCCATGGTCCTACTATGTCTGGAGTCTGTGCTGAAGTCTGAGTCCTGCATTGTTACCAAATGGTAGTGGCGGGGGCGGGGGGAGGGGGTCATGCCACCACCAGAGCCATCCTGATCTTAGTGGACTGTGCTTCCCACCTGGAATCAAGATGTTACCTAGGCCAATGATGCTGTCAAGATCTATATTTAAGTCTGTGGTCCAACTGCAGCTGGAGTCCTTATTGCTGCCTGTGACCCTTGTCACCTCAAGGGATCATAGAAACCATGTCCGATGAATCAGAGGGCCATGGTGAGTCAACCCTGCTCTTCCCTGGCCCAGGGAAAGCTAGCCCTGCCTCTTACTGTATGCTATGCCAAGAGAAGAGAGCTGGCCACACCCTCTGGGGAGTGCTGGCCCCTGCATTCAGGAAAGGTAGCCCTATGCATTACCACAGGCAAGGGAGAACAGACCCTGAGAGAGGGGAGATGGCTCTGTCCACTTGCCTGATACTGGTGGCTCCATGGCAGGGACTGATAGATGAGCTACCCACAGCAGGGCCTTGAGTTGACCCACCCTGGCATCTACCCCATCTGGGACCTGCTAGAGCTCAGGAAGGAACAGGTCCTGTAATACAACACATGCAGGATCTCCATGACTGGCTACAGGATATCTGTCCCAGGAGTTCCAGCAAGGATCTGGTTATGATGGTGTTCCAGAAACCAGAATCCTTGAACCAGACCAGTGACTCATTGCAATGTACATTTTCTAATAAAGCTGATTGGACAAAAGGTTATACTATGTGACATAACAAGAGTCCCAATGTCACCAGGAAGAATGAAGAAGTTTTGAAGAGGCTGGAAAGGAGGGTTAAAGAGGTTTTTATTATTATTATTTTGCTTGATTGTTTTGTTATGCTTTTGTTTATTTGTTTTCTAACTTTCTTGGATGGGTGATGTAGGGGTAAGGGGAGATATGGAGGAACTGGAAGGTGAGTGAAATTAGAGTGCATGATGTGAAATTTGGGAGCAGAAGCAGACACCCACAGCTAAACACTGAGCTGAAGTCCTGGAATCCAGGTGCAGAGAGGGAGGAGTGATGAGCAAAGGGGTCAGGACCAGACTGGAGAAACCAACAGAACAGCTGATGTGAACAAGGGGAAGGTCATGGACCCCAAACTGATAGTATAGGAATGACCCAGACCCCCTGAATGTGGCTGTCAGTTAGAAGGCCTGGGCAATCTATGGGGCCTCTGGTAGTGGACCAGTATTTATCCCTAGAACATGAATGAACTTTGGGAGCCCACTCCACATAGAGGGATCCTCTCTCCGCCTAGACACATGGGGGAGGGTCTATACCCTGCTCCAAATGATATGACAGACTTTGAAGATTCCCCCATGGAGGGCCTTGCCCTCCCTAGGGAGCAGAAAGAGGATAGGATAGGGGGTCAGTGGGGGGCAAGGGATGAGGGGAAGGAGAGGGACCTGGGATTGACATGTCAAACAAGCTTGTTTCTAATTTAAATGAAAAAAGGGAAAAAGTGAAATTCCTATAGAATCAATAAAGAAATGATGCTTTACAAAAATCACATCCACACCACCAACAACTCTTCAGACGACACAGTTTTTATTTCATTTAGGTAGACTACCTTGGAATTAAAGAGAAGAAATAAAGCTCCAAAGGCCCTGTCTACCTTTTCTATCAACAATATCTCTCATATGTTATTTGAGTGTGTTCTAACACTAGTTCAAGGGGAACAGTGCCACCAACACTGTTCTACATAGAGAAATCATCATTTATTCCTCCACATTGCTTCCTGTCATTAAGGTATTTCCATGCTTGAAACAAAACAGTTTCCAGAATAATAAGGAAACCAAGTTTAATTTTCAAGTTGGTGTTCAACTGCACAAGGCATTACATGAACACTTTCAAAGCACTTTTGGAAGTAGAACTAGAATTCCCTCCTCTATTTGTCCGTATCAATGTAAAAATGCAGAATTATTTAATCAAGTAATCTTTTCTGAGGCAGTCCTGAAGCTGTGTGCAATGCACTGTAAAAGATTATAACACAAAGAAGAAAAGCCCAGTGTCATGAAAGGGTTCATAGAAAAGTACAAAAACAGCAGAGTGCTTAGCCCTAACTGTCTTTGTGAATCTCTACCTAGGGGGATCTATTGAAAGAGTTTTCTGAAGACACACACTAAGCAACAGGCATTCCATGTAGAGAAAAAAGGAACAGTTGATGCTGAGGCTGGCAGGTACACACCAGCAGGCAAGTGAGTAGAAACAGCTCAGGACCTCAGGTCTGGAGTCACTGAAGAGCATGTACAGAATGCCCTAGTGCAGAGGTCTTCTAAGCTATCATGGGGAGTTCCTATTTATCCTGCAATTAATTGTGAGTAAGGAAGCTGACAAATTGAAACATGTATGAATGATTTATCTGACATGTAATAAACACTACATCATGGACATTGATGCTTCAGGAAGGCAAATATGTTTGTGAATCACCCAAAACTTTAGTTCAGTCTTCTGAGCCGTTAGAGCAGCAACAATGGGTGTGAAAGGGAAAAGACAAATTGGTCATCAGGTTTAATCAATAGTTCTCAGAATTCTGATTGAGTGAGTCCGGCACTGTTTTCCCCTTGTGGAACTCGTGTTACATACTTCTTTCAGAGATTTATTTTTCTAGGAATCCACTATACCATCATTCTTTCCAGCTACTGCCATCCTGACAGGTATGGGAATACCAGTCACCAAACCTGATGTTCCCAGGTTTGCCTCCAGTTTCCTCCCAGTGGACATTGTGTACTGGAAAACATCCATCTTTGCTACCACAAATGGGCTAAGCATGACAGCTTGCACATTCAAGCCAAAGGTTTTACCAGGACCTCTCATGACGTATTCATATCTAGTCTGTCAATTAAATATGAAACATACTCTTTATTTGCCCAATACCATTTTGCTTTAGGGTACAAAGCCACCATTCTATGCATCCTTTGCTTCCTGCTAATAGTGATTGCATTCTGCCCCTCAACCATCTACAGTTAGCTCTCATTGGCCATGCCGGTTTGCCAGCATGAGTTCCAGTGGAGTTTGTCTTTTCTTTTTCTTCGCTTAACATGACACACATTTTTTCCTTCAGCTTCTGATAAGGTTATTGTCAGAGACTGCAGGCTTCCTGTGCTCTAATTACCCTCTAAAAGATCCCTGTTTCCTTTAACAGTTAATGACCATATATAAGGATAAAGGGTTATGAGAGAAAATGGAATTCCAAACCATGACACAATGTGATACCATAAAAGCAGAACTATGAAGTCTACATTTAATGCATTCATTTTGGATTTCTTAAGATATCAGAATAGAGTTAAGGTACATTGACATAGTACTTGTTCTTTTATTCTCTATCTTTATCCCAGCATACTCCTAAGTACTGAAAACTAATGAAATCAATGCCCTAAGATCCCTATTGACTCAATCATTACATAAATAGGTAAGGTACTAAACAGCCATTAAAAAATACCTTGTTGTTCTATTGTGGTATGATAATTTCTATCTTACATGACATTAAGGAAAATTGATTGTGCAATTATGTATGATTGTAAATTTATTTTTCAACATATTTATTTTGTATGACTATTTAAACATTTCAATGGCCTTACTTCCATGTTTACCATGTTGCAATCTCTATCAAAGAATATTAGAAATTCAGAGTACTCTTTCTTGTTTGAGAATACTTGTGTTGTTTTTGAACTTTGCAAAAGTGTTCAGAATGAGATGTTACTCACATAAATCACAAACAGTATTTCAAGGATATTTTCATGAAATATTATAAAAGGAAACATAAGAAACAAACAAAAAGAAAGCCTTCCACCATTTTCTCTGGGTTGGCAGCCCTTGTTTGACAAACCTATACTTGGCCTCTCCTGTACCTGAGTGCAGCTAGGAATTTTTTTCATAAACAGTGAATAAATCAAATGAATAAGGCCAGAGACTTTGACCATTGTGACCGCTTTATTCATTGAATTGTTCTGACTTCCTAGTTCACATGTTCATTTCTAAGTTGTATCTATATCTAAAATAACAGACCTCCTCTTTTTTATTTCCTTTTACTACACTCCCTACCTCCTCTAGTCTACAGTCCAAGAACAAAGCATCACACAGAAATATCATTTTCACACTGAGATGACAAAAGATGGCACTGGATGAGCTGTCACCAGGAGACAACAGAAGATGACACTAGCTAATATGTCACCTAGATAATGTGAAAGTATGGCACTGGATAAGATGTCACCTATGTCTGTACCTTTTCAGTGTTCTTTGTGGTACTTGAATTCTCACAGTTTTTCTTGATAAAGAATATTGGTGTAGTGAGTGTATTTTTCCCCTCTAGTGTTCCTCTTAACTTTGGCAAGAATTATACTAAGAGGAAGTGACTCTTTCCAATATCCAGTATTCCTTGTTTTTCAAAATCAGGAAAAATGTATTATAAAATGTGAAACTCAATATTATGCCACAACACATTTTGCATGTTAACTTGCCAAGAAGATTAACTTGCATTTTCTCATGTTTCCAAAATCCCCTTGGATTATCGGGCATCCCACTCTTGCTCCCTGTGTGCATCGCATTGGACTTCCATCTGGTTTTCCTGCCTAAACATATTCTCCTGAGATCCTGTTTAATTTGAATTGTATTAAATTCATCCGACTCTTTAATGAGGCTTGGGCATTGTCAACTTGTGTGGGGGCCTCTCCTAAATAGTAGCAGAGAGGGAATTCAAGGGCCTTTAGTGTGTGTCCTGGGTGTTCTATCAGGTCCAAGCACTGTTTCACATTATGAGTGTCATAAATAACTTGGTGGGAAGGGTCAGTGTTTTCTTATCTTGAAGAGAGTCAAAGGGCAGTTTGCATTTATCTAGGAAATGCACCTCACAGATGCTGGTCTTAAAAGCTCCTCTGGGAAAGGGTGGGGAAATGCTATTATCCTTACATAATGCTAAAAACCTGAAGGGAGGGGTGAAACAACTGCAGGAATCCTTCCTGTTCCTTTTAATCAAGGCCATAGCAAACAAGGACCAAGGGAGATGAAAACAACAGTAAGTATTAGTGATTTCATTTTCATAGACTTTCATTTCTTTGCAGTAGCAAATACTTTCTTTGGATGTCTCAGCTTGCTTCCTTTAGAACATTCATCACTTGTGTATAAAATGACTTGCAAAGATGTGTACTTCACTAGTGTTCTTGAGTCAACCTCCCGGGGAACCTCCCAAATCAGAAGAGTAGGAGGCTGTGGGTTTTTATTTGCTGTGATGAATTGGCATCTAACATAAAATTTTAGCTTCAAGCAAGTACAAAAAATAAAATAAGATGATAGGGCTTTGCAACTGTATTTTAAAGACCCCCTACGTAGGCTCCAGATGCCTGGATCTGTTCCTAGAAGGAATCATAGATGATGTCTATGATATGTCCCTACTGAATTCTTAGTACATCAGCCATTATCAGTTCATGTCATTTATTCTTTACTTCTTTAAACTCAATTTATATCTATTCATTTATGTTTAAAATATTAGAGAAACAAGCACCAGGGAAGGGCAAATTCACTAATAAGTATCAAAAAATTTAAAAATAAATACAATAAAGTGACACTACCTTAGTTTGAGTTCAGTAAATGAGGTAAAGATGTTTCTTTTCACTGGTCATCTTTACTGAGCTATATTTTAAGTAAGTAAAGTGTGTTGGGTTTAAGTGCAGTTTGATATCTTTTCTTCAACATCTTGCCATGCACCATTTAATCCAAACAAAACACTCAAAGTTCTCACCACAGTAAACAAACTACAACATTCCACCACATCAGTTCCAAGGCTATAGCAAGGGCTGAATTTCCAAGGTGGAACCAAGCTTAGCAGACATAGGGACTGAAAGCCAGTGTTCCAGTGTCACAATGAAGAGACTAAAATGACATGAAAAGAAGGGAGAGCCAGGTTGTGGCTGATTTTGTATGGTCTGTTATTTTGGAGAGAGATGGTTGGCTGCTATTGCACATTTATTAGGGGGAAAGCCCAGAAGGTTTTGGATGTGGTCTTCTACAGAGAGGGACATTATGATTTAATTCTTACCTCATTTTCCATCTCCATCTCTCCATTTCCCTTCCTCCTGTCCTCGGTCCCCAGTCCTAGGTCCCTCTACTGAGGGCTTCCCTGATTGCATCCACAGCTGCGCAGAATATTTTTCTTCTTGTGGCACTTCATATATCACTGAACCATCCATTGTTTACTTCTTTCCTTCTGTTCTGCTTTCTGTAGTGAAGGGGGATGGGAAGAAAATGGGAGAGAAGCAAAGAGTGGGAAGTTCTTTCTCGGAAATGTCTTGCTCCTCAGTATTCACCTCAAGGGATGTCTCTGAGGAGGAAAGCTTCCTGGGAGGTAACAGGAGCTATCAGTGCAGTAACAAGGCCAGAGAGCTCATCACAACAAAAGTCTGTTGCACACACATTAACTGCTTGTCTCTGATTCATCAATGTGGGCTGAACATCCAGTAGTCAATGCAAGTGCTTAAGGAAAACCACTCTGACCTTTAGGTGAAGAGCTGACTTTATGAGGTCAGAAAATAAGTTGCACTGAATTATATTCTAAAGAAATTACAAACATGCAAGTAGTAAATGATTTTTATTGTCTTCTTTCTATCTGTTTATCCTGTGCTAATTCCCCATCTCACATGTATTGATATTCTCAGGATAACCATAAATACCTCCTTTCATTTGCAAAGTGTTCATGATTGGACTGTCAATGATATATGCCAGCAACTAAAGTGAAATCACAATCTTAAGCCTTGTTGTGATACTGCTGAACATGACATTAAATTATATAATCACATTAACACTTCACAATCTGCAATTTATTGCTGTAAATATAGTCACCTGAAAGTGGATGCATCGATGTACAAAGCATTTGTGATTGTTTCTAGGTTCAATGGATAGTATGGACACATTGTGCAATTTTGGAGATAGTTGAAGTAATAAAATTAATTTATCCAAAATATCCAATTCTTTAGGATTAGACTTCCCATTATCTTCTCTTACAGCATCATGCCTTTGTGTGTGTGGTGTGCTATCTGATGAGAATCGAATTTGAGCCTGACACATGCTGAGCAGGAACTAGCCTATTACTGTCCCAGCCCACGCACTGTCTTCTGAATAGTGAAACATATTTCGCAGAACTGACATAAGCAATTCAAACATACAAAGAGAAAGAAGGAAAGAAATCAACATTAAGTTTCTAACTTGCATAGCTTGCTAAGATAGATGCTTAAACTATTGTATTATTACAACCAAACAAAAGCTGTCAGATTTTGTATCACATCTGGGACTCTGCTAAAGTAAAAGGCTTGCCAGAAGTTACACAGTTCACTGGGACTGAACTGAGATTTGATGTGTCTGGCTGTGGGCTTTACACCAAACACTGGAAACCATGATCATAAATAGTCTCAAGAACTAGCTGTCACATTGGCGTCTTTAATTACATTAAAAAATAAATAAGTAGTTATTCATAGAAACATTGAACATTAGCATTTAAATTTCAAAATTGCCTCAAATTATTATATAGTTGAACCCTATAGAACTGTGTAAACAAAGGACACATGGAGAAATAGGTCAATACAATCCTGCCTTGTGCTGATGTCAGGCCTCTACTCAAGAACACCCCTGCATTATATGAGAGCTGAAGGGATATTTGGTTGGAAGGCCTCACCCACCCTGGGGAGCAGAAAGGAGATTGAATAGGCGATGGGTGTGGAGCAGGGGAGGAGGGGAGGGAGAATGAACTGGGATTGACATGTAAAACAAGTTTGTTTTTAATTTAAATAAAAAAGAACTTTCTCTAAATATTGAAATATGATAGATAGGTCGGTAGATAACGGATGACCAAGAGAGAGGGGGGTAGAATAATACATAGATATACAAATGATAGATAGATAGATAGATAGATAGATAGATAGATAGATAGATAGATAGATATTACTTGAGAGTTCTTCATGATTATTTTCCTGCATCTGAGACAGTATTTCTAAAGAAATTGTGAATTAAAAATAGCTCACTATGTGATCATTTATTTTTAAATTCACAACTTAAAAGATGCTTTTCTTCTTAGATTCTGAGTCCCCCATTCTTCTACTCCAGATCATAGGAGGTAATATGCATAAAATATGTATGGCCAGTAACAATGGAAAGGGATTGTGGTGTGTTGCCAAAATGTTGAGGATGTTTTAAACAAATCACTCTCCTTGTGTCTTGAGAAGATTAATATCTGGAGATTATGATCTGGGTTTATTCATTTATATTGTTTTGCTCCCTGGCAATAGACACTACCTAGGAAATGCCATGTGACTGCTAAATAAGAAAATCTAGCCTTTTTCCTATGAAGGAGAATATTACGGAGAACAAAAAGTATCTCATCCTGATTGATGCACTAGTCATTTCTCCACTAAGACCCAAAATGTAGTGCCATGGCTATGCTATTATTTTATGTCTGAAGATTATGTTTAAACTAGAATATATTAAACTTTACATTATGCAATTCTTCTTTGAGTAGAATACTAATTCTTTAGCAAGTATGGTTCTACAGCATATAATGATAGGGCATAGTGGGACAGGACTGCTCATGGGATGTGTTGCTCTGCTCCTATAAGATTATCAAACTGTTGTCTGTATCACTCTTATTACAACGGATCACAAAATGAATTATAAGAGTCAGTTTAATAAAAGAGTTTCATTTTTTCTATTTTGATATATATTGTCACATGTTAAATAAAATTAGGTTATCTGATCTTTTGCTTGTAATTATTAGAATTATTTACCAAATAGTAACTATAACTTTACAAGAGAAAAATAAGAATTAGTGAGTCCTTATTTTAGATGATTTCAAAATATAATCATTTGAACACACACACACACACACACACACACACACACACACACACACACACACACATCCAAACCTCTAACACATTTTACCTGAAATGAAAGAAAATCACAGATGCTCTGCTCAAAATCAGCAACAAAATAAATTTTTAGTAATAAAACGAGCTTGGGTCTATATTAACAGCACATTGCTGAAATAGAGTTTACAGTCTTCTGTGAAGGAATCCATAGCTGAAGCAGAGGGAATTCCTTGTATTCACAGGAGCATGATAAAGGCTTTGGAGACATTTTTATCACTGCTAGTGATCTCTTGCCTGTTCTGCTCTTTGTGTGGCACCTCAAGAAAGGCAACTTCATTTCTCTTACAGAGTCCAATTCTAGTTCTGAGGCTGGGGACCCTGAAGCAGAGAGCCTTTCTGTTGCTGATCTCAAAACGAGACATTTGTTCATGGACAACTGGCAAAAATGTTCTAGTTCAAAGACAAGGATGTGAAGGGACACTGCTGTTTGCCCCTTCTCCAGTACAAAGCTTTTACCTTTCACCAATGGATGAAAATTTCTCCTGAATATTGTGTGTGTGTGTGTGTGTGTGTGTGTGTGTGTGTGTGTGTGTGTGTGTGTGTGTGTGTGTTTGCTGAGTCCGAGAGAGATTATAGAAGTATATCTCCTCAACCTTTACTTTCATAACAGTTTCAATATGAAAGGGTATGTATCTGACATTGGAAAGAAGGCAGTTGACATGCTATAGGGGAGAATGTAACAATAAATCTTTCGGCCAAGCTGCCCGAGCCCCGCCACCACATGGGTGGCCAAAATAACACACAGAGACTTATAGTAGATACAATGCTGCTGGCCCATGACTAGTATTTCTTATCTGCTAGCTCAGTCTAAATTAATACATAAACATTAATCTATATATTTATAAAGACTTATCTGATCGAGGATGCTGCAGCATGTGTTCTCTCTTCCCCGGACTCACATGGTGACTCTGTCTCTTTCCTACATTTCTCAGAATTCTCCTTATCTCCTAGTCCCACCTAGCTTGCTCCTCTATTGGCAACAGTGCTTTATTTATTTATCAACCAATAAGACAAACACATACACAGAAGAACTTCCCCCATCAGGAGAACAAAAAGAAAAGAAAGGAAAACAAAAAAAAAAAGAAGGAAGGAAGGATGAACTCATGAGAATGGGAATAAATCACATTTAAAAACTTCTGGAATTTACTATTACACTTGTTCACTTGCATTAGTGCTACCCAGAGAGCTAGGTGCTAAATCAAAGCTTGTGTTTTTCTTTGGGTGGCTATGTTGGCTTTGAAGGGGTAATGCCGAGATCCACTACTGTAATGACAGCAGTATTAGAATTCTCAAAGTTCACACATGTCTAAGGAGGTGATACCTCAGGTGTGAACCAATGCCAAAGTGTCCACTACCACTTACATTTTCCACTCGATTGTGCTAGATACAATAAGAACAAAGAAACTATAATTATAATATCAATGACTCTTGCACACAGCATTTTTTCCTGGAGACTTCCCAGTGTTTCTTGGAACTGATGTGAAGACAGGATAAGATGTGTTTGCAGCCATTAAAGGAATCTCAAATGGCTGAAAGACACTTAAGAAATTGTTCAACATCCTTAGCCACCAGGGAAATGCAAATCAAAACAACTCTGAGATACCATCTTACACCTGTCAGAATGGCTAAAATCAAAAATGCTAATGACAATCTATGCTGGAGAGGATGTGGAGAAAAGGGAACACTCCTTCTTTGCTAGTGGGAGTGCAAATTTGTACAGCCACTTTGGAAATGTATGGCAGTTTCTCAGGAAAATGGGAGTAAGTTTACTTCGATCCAACTATTGTACTCTTAGGCATATACCCAAGACATCTGTTCAGTTATGTTCATCGCAGCATTATTTGGAATAGCCAGAACCTAGAAGCAACCTAGATGTCCCTCAACTGAAGAACGGATAAAGAAAATGTGGTACATTTACACAATGGAGTACTACTCAGCAGAAAAAACAATGGAATCTTGAAATTCGCAGGCAAATGGATGGAACTAGAAGAAACCTCCTGAGTGAGATAACCCAGGCACATAAAGACAAACATGGTATGTACTCACTCATAAATGGATATTAGACATAGAACAAAGTATTACCAGCCTATAATCTACAACCCCAGAGAAGCTAAGAAACAAGGAGGACTCTAAAAGAGACATACATGTCACCCTGAGAAGGGGAAAAGGACAAGATCTCCTGAATACATTGGGAGCATAGAGGGGGAGGGAGAAAGTAGGTAGGAAAAAGAGGAGGAGAGAAGGGGAGGAGGGAGGAGAACATGGGGGATCAGGAAGCTAGAGTAGGGGAAAGGACAGAGAAGGACAGCAAGGAAAGAGATAACTTAATAGAGGGAGCCATTATAGGATTAACAAAAAATCTGTCACTAGGGAAATCTCCAGGGATCCACAAGGATGACCCCAACTAAAATCTAAGCAATAGTGGAGAGGCTACTTTAAATGCCCTTCCCATATAATGAGATTTATGACTACCATAATTGCCTTCATAGAGCCTTCATCCAGTAGCTGATGGAAGCAGAAGCAGAGATTCACAGCTAAGCACTGAGCCAAATTCTTGGAGTCCAATTATAGAGAGGGAGGAGTGATGAACAAAGAGGTGAAGACCATGATGAGGAAACCCACAAAAACAACTGACCAGTGCAAGTGGAAGCTCAGGGACCCCAGAGTGACAGCTGGGGAACCAGCATAAGACTGAACCAGGTCTTCTGGACATAGGTGTCAGTAGGGGGGCCTGTGAAGTCCATAGGGACTCTGGCAGTTGAACCAGTATTTATCCCTAGTGCATGAAGGGCTTTGTGAGATCATTCTCTATAGAGGATACTCTCTCAGCCTAGATACATGGTGGGAGGGCCTAGGCCCTTCTGAAATGATGTAACAGACTTTGATGATCCCCTATGAGAGGCCTCACCCTCCCTGAGCAGTGGATAATGGGTGGGATGGGAGTTTGCTGGGGAGAATGGGAGGAACAGAGGGAGAAGGAGCTGTGATTGTTATGTAAAATATTGTTTTTTTAATTTAAATAAAAATTAAATGAAGAATAAATAAATATATTTATTTCCATGGGAAAATTCTTCATGTTTTCATTCTTAATATGTCTTTATTTTGAAAATAATATTTTGAGAAAACCAAATTAAATGTTATTATTGAACTGACATGGAGACTTCTATTGTCTTCATTTTTTTTCAGGAAGCATACCAAATCTATGTGTGCATGATGGATATGGATGTTGTCCTTGTGATGAATGCCATACTACATAAGTTGAAATGAGTGATTCATACTTTCATTGTTCTTGGAAGTAGTAACCATGCCAGTGAACTTCCAGATGATGAAGTTTACCAGGTCCTGGAGTCTGAACAGATCTCCCCATTTGGATACAAATATGAACTTGCAAGCAGAAGTGCGTGTAGAATAGCACCAATCAGCAGTGTTGTGACTTGGTGGGAAGGAGTGGGAGCCAGTATTAGGAGCCCTGGATTGAATAACTGATTGAAAATTTCAGAACCTTGGCTCCACTGCCAGGTGACTGAGTGCTACACAGGATTCCACAAGGAAACTTGCACTGAGATTCTGGTGGTTGTGAAGGTACCAAGAAAAGCACAGTTGGTGTTGCTGGGCAGAAAGAGGGAGAAGTAATGAAATCATTGGACATTACACAGGATGTGAAAGCACGAGGAATTAGCCAGTAAAAATTGTTGTCTCCAGTTCTTGGACCTGGTTTTGTTTGTTTGTTTGTTTGTTTGTTTACTCTTTTCTCCTGCCTGGTGCTGTTGGTGACTGACCTACAACTATGCTCAGTTTTGTGGATTCTGGCACCAGTGTCATCTGTCTTGGGAATTCCAATTAATTATTCCTGTTACTATCTTAAAGCTATTCATTTATATTGGCTGAAGTTCAAGACTAGTGCCAGAATTTTGAGTGCCTAAAAACATTGGAAAAAATTTCTCTTTTTATGCCATAAAAGTACAAGCAAGTAGGTAGTACTGAAAGCAGCCACAGGGTTCTGGCATTGTTGGTCTTCCTTGATCTGGAAACACAACTTACCTGGATGAATTCTGTCATTTTGGGTTCATTTTTCTATATTTTACTGTAATTGTTTATTTTTTCCTTTTTGGATAATGCAGTTATTTTACAAGTATCTCACAAAAGCATTATTGACTTGACAGCTGTATGTACATCTGTGAGTCAGATGGTTGCCAGAGGCTACCTCCACAGTGTTAAATAGTGAGACTGTGGGGAGAGGTCATGGACATTTTGATGGTTTAAGTGAGCCTATCCCTCATAGGTTCATAGATTTGAGTGCTTTGTCCATAAGAACTGTTTTAGGAAGCTTTAGAGGTGTGGCCTTGTTGGGGGATGAGTGTCACCAGGGCGAGTATCTCTTTTTCTATCTGTCTGTCTGTCTGTCTGCCTGCCTGTCTGCTTGCCTGTCTGTCTGGTAATTGTCCTTTCAACATAGCTCTCAGTTATGGCTCCAGTGTCCCACCTATTGCCATGCTCCCCACCATGAGGGTCATAAATTCACCTACTGAAATGGAAGCAAGAACCCAATTAAAGGCTTTCTAATCTAAGTTGTCTTGCTCATGGTATCCTTTCACAACAACAGAAAAGTTACTAAGACAGACACAGGCATTTTCTGAAGTAGCAGAAATAATGACTTACCAAACCATCAGACTTAATCAGCTGTCAGGGCCTCACAAACAGGATAAGATTACAAAACGAACGAGAAATGCAACACTTTATGGTACAGACAAAGTCAGGCTCATCAATCATGGGAAATACACTTTTTAAAAGTTGAATGTATCCCTGTTCCAGTGCCACTAGGGTGTGAGAAACTAGACAATAGGGGAGAAAGTTCGAAGCCATATGATGCACTCAGTCAAAATGCAAGTGTCTTAGTGAGAGAATGGCAGCCTGAAGTCAGGAGGGAGCCATGAATCTGAACACTGAAAGGCTGCCTAATGGCAGAAGAGAAAGGCAAATATCCTGGGAAGTGAAGATAGCTGTGACAGGGCCTTGCTGATCATTGTGTGTGATGTGAAGTCATCATGATTGTGACTGTAACATGCAGATCACTGGGACTGATACAGAAAGAAATGATTTTTTTTCTAACACTGATGTGGTTATGGGTTCAAATTGGGAATTTACAATTTTAAAATTTGAAATCACTGTACAGATAAAAATCAGATTTGTATAAACTCATTAAGAAATGTGAGTAAATGACTTGGTGTATGACTAGATTTTAGCAAGGGGAAGCCATTTATCAGGTTTCTATCTGAATGTTTCCTGAATAGGAATTAAATGCTACTTTAAAGGTAAAATCACCTGGAATGAGAATAGGTAGAGACTGATTTGTGAATTTGCTATGTTTAGCAGTTGGGGAATATGAACAAAACTCAGGGAAGGAAAACCCAAGAGGAGCCAGTAAAATAAAAAAGAGAGCATGAGACCCCTACAAGTACACATTCCAGAGGCCAAGTCAAAGATTCATTTCAATGAGGAAGGAATGAGCAAGTGTGTCAAATACCACTAATCAGTAGACTAAGATATGAACTGAAAAGCAGCTGTGGTTATGGGGAAGTGATCCAATACAAACTGCTTAGCTGTTCTTTTTGTCAGGTACTACCACCTTATCATATTTCCTCAGCACTTGGCACACAGACTAATTAGACTATATTTTGGACTACATTTGACTGCTTATTCTAGCTTAAAATGAACACCAATAGCTGGTGCAATAGCTGATACAAATAACAAGTGAATACCCCTGGATCTGTGCTTTGAGCTAAGTTCCAATTCATGGTACCCCTGGATCTGTGCTTTGAGCTAAGTTCCAATTCATGGTAGATTAGAAGTACTCGGAGCGAAATTCACCCTAGATACATAACACTTTAGAATGTGCAAATAAATACTGGAAAAGCCTCGGATCTCTCATTAGGCATTAGGGCACACATATCAGAATCACCAAGACTAAATTCAAAACCAAATATTTGATTTGACAAATAGCTAAAGAAGAAGTTGAATCTAATGTTTTCTAGACATAATTTAATGTATGATAATTTGACAAGCCTTGTGGGAAAAAATATGTATTTAAATTCTGTGTCGCTTTCTCAACCCTCCTTCCATCTCTTTTTCTCTGTCATCTCTCCCTGTCTCTGCCTCTGTCTTTCTGTCTCTATCTCTCTCTCTTCCTCCCCCTCTCTCCCTTCTCTCTCACTTTCACTCTCACTCTCTCACTCTGTGTATGTGTTAAAATATCACTGACTTTATGCCAAGGAGCTCTTGGCATAAAGAGCTTTCATTAGCTTGAAAGAATAAGTCTTTCAAGCTAAAATATTTACACATCTGTGGAACACCTAAATATACGTTTGTTCGTGAGTGCATGTATCTATAAATTTTGAGTAAGCTACAAATATTATAATAATACAGAATTTGACCTCTAAACTTACTGATAAGTCACTACCTGAAAAACATCATTTAATGATTTTTTTATTTTGTAGGCATTATACAAAACCCTTGCTCTGTGATTACTTCCTAAGAAGAACCCTGAGGAATAGGGATGTTATTTTACAAACAGACCTCTGTTCTAGTTACTTTATTTTCCTGAAATAAAACACTGACCAAAATCAACCTATTTGTCTTAAATATACAAGTCATAGTTCATCAGCTTGGGAAGTCAAGGCAGAAACTCAAGAAGGAACTAGAATAGAAACCACAGAGAAATGTCACTTACTGGTTTGCATCCTCTGGCTCACTCACCTAATTTTTTTTTTTGTTCAACTCAGGCCTGTCTGCCCAGGCATTGAACCAGCATCCATGGGTGTGGACATTCCATGGGTTCTATCACATCAATCAACAATCCGGAAAATGTATCACAGACCGTCAGATGGAAGTAATTCTTCAATTGACTTTCCCTCTTTCTTTTCCTAGGTGGCAATAGTCTTTGTCAACTAGGAAAATCAAAACTAAAACACAAACAACAAAACCCAGAAAACTGGAGTTTGGAAATGCTTAGCATTTTAGTGAAAGCAACAATAAGGTGGCTTTTGATCAATAGTCTACACAATACTGTGGGCAAATCCATCTCTGCACTCCAGGCCTGACAAAAGTATGGCTGTAGGCCTTGCAGAGCCAGCAATTCCTGTGACTGGGCTTTCCAGGATACTCTGTGAAGGTTTCCCAAGCTTTCTTTAGGTACTAAGGCATGGAGCTGTCTGAGGGCATGTGAACACCCTTAGCTATTTGTTACCCAAATTCATTATGCAGGATAATGCATGTGCTATAGACTAGAGTCCTACAAACGGATCAGGCATTGGTTGTAACCCTTTTTTGCTAGTGTTTCCTGAAAGAACTTAAACAAGCAAACCCCCCCAAAACCAATTTTGTGCCATAGACATTCCCACAAGTACAATTAATAGAACATTCCTTTAACATGCATTCATTGTAATGTCAAAATAAATGCAGAAGGTATTTGGCATCTCCTGTTATCATAACATTAATGAGCAAACTAATGAATTTCAGTGTGATTCACTTTTTTCTCCATGAAATACTATTTTCTTTCTCTTTTCAACAAAAATTTCTCTAATATGGAATTACTTGCATTTGAAAGGATTTATATTAACCTCACATCCTTTTTTTGTCCTCAGCTGTCATAAATATGATTATGTAACTTGAAATTAAATTTTTAAAAAATTTTTGCTGCATTTTAATTTATGGTGTGTGTGTGTGTGTGTGTGTGTGTGTGTGTGTGTGTGTGTGTGTGTGTGTGTGTGTGATGGCTATTCTTGGTTGTCAACTTGATTACCTCTGGAATTAGCTGTAACCCAAATCGCTTGACATACCTGTGGGGGACTCTTCCTTAATTAAACCATTTAAAGTGGGGAGATCTATTTTTTAATCTGGACATTTGAGCTAGGAAGATATATCTTTAATCAACAACTTTGAGGTGCTATGATCCCCCTTTAAACTGGGCCATACCTTTGGCTGGCTTATATAAAGAACCTGAAAAAGGGAAGCTTGCTCTCTCTCTCTCTCTCTCTCTCTCTCTCTCTCTCTCTCTCTCTCTCTCTCTTTGCCTGCTTGTTCTTGCTGTCAATAGGAAGTTCATACATTCTTTAGCCTGCTTCTTAGGCATTCCAGCCTATTGACAATCAGCGAATACATCCAGCCTTATGAACTGAATAACTACTGGATTCTTGGAACTTTGGTTGGTGGACAGCCATTGTTGGACTAGCTGGACTAAAGCTTGTAAGACATTCTAATAGAGCATAGATATGTGTATATACATTCATTCTATAAGTTGTGTTCAACTAAAGAACCCTGAATATTTTTAGTTTAATATTATATCTATATTAAATATCATAATATTAGTATTATAAATAAATATATTAAGTTTAATGTTATTTAATATTTTTCCATATTTAATTTTAATGAAGTTATGTTACTTGGGTCAATAATACTCCTCCCAATAAAAAATAAACTTCCCACTGGGCAGTGGTGGTGCATGCCTTTAATCCCAGCACTTGGGAGGTAGAGGCAGGTGGATCTCTGTGAGTTTGAGACCAGCCTAGTCTACAAAAGCTAATTTCAGGACAGCCTCCAAAGCCGCAGAGAAACCCTGTCTCGAAAAACCAAAAAAAAAAATTATTATTATTATCTTCCCACAGAAGTCATAATCTCTCTGGAAATAGAAACAGTTTAAGCTTCAGACAATTTTTAAAAAATTGTTGATTAGAAGAATGTAATATATGCTTTTGCTATTGGCAGAAGTATAAAATAAGTCCCTATTGCTGAAGACATGATGGAGGATCTGAGCCTGACCTGAAAGCTCCTCCATGAGGACTAGCTATCATGAAGGAGAAAGTGGTATGTAAGGTTTCAAGGGAGGGAAACAATCAATAGTACTACCCAAATGTGATTTATATTGTCATGTGAATCACAACAATAGCCAGCATGTCAAGATATCCATTAAAGATGTAATAGTGGCCCTGTTATCTGAGCAGTAACCAACAGCTGTCTAATTGGATGTAAGGCCCTCTAAACAAGAAGGACATCTGATAAGAGAAACACTGCAACTACCATGGGCTAATAAGATTATGGGTCTTGGAGGAAAAACCTACTTTTGCCAGTTTACTAAACCTCAATAATTCCTAACTGTATTCTAAATACTTATCCTTACACCCATCGGTAAGTATAGCTCTCATCGCTCATCAAAGGACCTTCTCTTTGAATAAGACAGAAATATTACAGAAAACTACAGACAGTTAAATGCCAAGAGTAAATAACCATATGGTGTTTCAGCTCAAGGAGATATATCTAAAACACAAGCCCCACACCTAAATCTCAGAGCAAACTAACACCAGAGCAGATTCTAAGAATCTGAGGGCCAGAAAATCTGGAGAGCGATTGTGGCCCCTAGAAATAATAGAGAAGCGACGTCCAAAGTTTCTTGATAATTTGTATTTCACAAATGCTTAAGAGACATAAAAATGCTAATTTTATATTTTATTATAGGACTTATTTTTATTTAATGTAGAATATCTATTAATAAATGATGGAATTGGGAATCTATCTTCAAAAGAGAACTCAAAGAGCAGGGATGAATGCAATGAAAAATATTAAAATGAGCCCATAAAGATATGATATTAACTTTTTGTTGGGGCATTGTAAATCCATTTGTATTTTATGTATAAGAATAATTTTATTTCTATCAATTTTTTTACAAATTAAAAATAAAAAAAACAGAACAAAGACAATAAAAGGTTCAGATAACCCAAAACAGCATTACACAAGATGCCAACAAATCTTCTTTGCCTATTCAAAATATTTAACATTAATTTTGAGAGCCTATCCCCTTTGTGACCATAATAATCTCAAAGACTACTACTGGTAATAAAACAGGGCTATTAGGTTGAGCTAGTTATTTACATAGGTGTGTCTGTGTTTGCCTTTGCCATGTGGGCTGCTGGGCTTTGTTTTCAGTTTCCTGAGTTACCAAATGTACAGATGAGCATCTGTCTGGGTATTTTCATAAAGAATCTCAGATGACACATTTATTTAAAGCCTCTATTTTTCTATCCCTAGGCCAGGAAGCCAAGTCCAAGACTCTCTCCATCAAATCTCACCATAAGGTATAGCTCTCATACCAAATCCTTATATCAGGCTAAATCACTAGGGGATGAATTACTATCAAATGGAAGGTTTTGTTCTGTTTTGGTTTTGGTTTGGGGTGGGTTTTTTGTTATTGCTGTTTTTCTTTTCCTTTTTTTTTTGAGTTTTTAAGTTCTTTGACTTTGTAATCCATAAGCATGAGGTTAGCCTTGTAAACCAGGCACTGGGTCAGTTTTCCTGACAGATTAGAGGTAGTGGCTCCATAAGTCATGTCATTTTTTTCTTCACTAGAGCTTAGAATACTTAGTTTAAAAAACATATTTTTTTAAAAATAAAACAACTATAACACTTCAAGCAAAGTTTCAGAGAACATATTCTTTATATTTATGCAAATATTTCCATGGAAGGCAAAGACAAGATTTGTGAATTCTTATTATACTTATGCAAATATTTTCATGGAAAACAAGCACATACAAGATTTGTGAATTCTGAGAAAGGTGGTGTGAATCGTGCCTCTTCTGCCAAAATAATGTCATTCATATTTATAAAAGAGACCTTTTTGGAAACAGAACTTTCACCTTTGCAATTATACATGTCAAGATAAGAGATCTCAGATTTAGGGTGGATGAGTGATGTATCTAGTAAATTTAATCTCAGAAAATGAGGAGGAAGATCTGTGGCACAGACAAGCTGAAGGTGAAGCAGATGGAAAGGAGACTATATAGCCTTGGAAATTCCATGCATTGCCCGAGACCCATCAGAGACAAGGAGACAGGCAGAGTCTAGAGTGTTCTTTTAAACCTTCAGAAAGAAGCCACTGTGCTAGAAAGTCCCTTGAGTTGGGGGCCTTTGGCCACCAGTGCCACAGAAGAATGCATTTGTGACTTTTTAAGACAATTTGTTAGTAGTTTTTTGTCATGGTAACATTTAGGTAGATAATACAGGTTTGTCTATTAAGAACCAAATGCTATCTAAGTAGCTTCACTTTGGTTTTTACAACTTATCACATTATAGAATTTTAAAAGAGGAATAAGGCTTCTTCCCTTACCCAAATTGAAACTTTAGTCAAAGTAGCACTATTTAAAATTATGAAGACACATTGTAAAGCTTATTCAGTCCTAAGGAATGAGTTCTATGTTAGTGGATCTTGAATTAATATCTGTTTTCATTCAGCTGTCCACTGATACATTTTCAAAGTTGTGCATATATATCTTGCCCATCAAAATTAAGCAAGCCAGGCGTTGGTGATGCATGCCTTTAATCCCAGCACTTGGCAGGCAAAGGAAGGCGGATCTCTGTGAGGTCAAGGCCAGCCTGATCTCCAGAGCAAGTGCCAGGATAGGCTCCAAAGCTACACAGAGAAACCCTTTCTCAAAAACCAAAAATCAAAAACAAAAACAAAAGCAAAAACAAAAAAGTAAGCAAGCATTCTGAGGAATGAAGCTCACTTCACAGATGTTTTTCAGGCGTAAGTTTTATTTCATAGTCAGGTTTTGTTTTTGTTGTTGAATTGACAAAATCTAAAAACACCGGAGATATAATCTCAATGAAAAAAATTGTCTAGATCAGGTTTGCCTGTGGGTGTGTGTGTGGGATTCTCTTGAGTATGTTAAATGCAAGTGAGAAATCCCACCCACTGTGGGCAGCACTAACCCCTAGGCAGGGGAACCCTGAACTGGAGAAGTGGGAAAAGTACTCTCATGCATGTATAACTCCATTGTTCCTTCTTTCTGTGTACTTGACTGTGGACATGATGGGAATAGTGGTTTGAAGTTCCCATTGCACTGACTTTTCCCTAGAGGACAGACTATAATCTGGAACTTGGTGCTACAAATAAGCACTTTCTTCCCTTAAATGACTTTTGTCAGGGTATTTTTTAACACAATAATATGAAGAGAATCTAAGGCATAAAGTGAACAAAATCTGCTTTCCAATTTTGTCTTTTAGTATGCTTTTGCACATTCTGAGACTACTGAGTGGGACAAATGACTGGGGAGGTCAAAGCTATATGTTTATAATAATCCTCAGATGTTACTTTCTCTTTTCATTAGTATGCTGGGGGATTTTTCAAAACTATATAATGTGGGGAGGGTGATTTGCAACAGGCTAGAAGAAGCAGTTTAAGATGGGGCAGGGAGGTTGAGTTGAGGGAAGAAAAGGAGAGAGCAAGAGAAGAGATAATATAATAGAGGGAGACATTTAGGTTCAAAGAAAAATCAGGCACTAGGGAAATGTCTGGAGAGCTAAAAAGATGACACCAACTAACAATCTAAGCAACAGAGGAGAGGCTACCTTAAATGCCCTCTCCTGATAATGAGATTGATGACTAATTCATGACATCGTATATCGTTCATCCAGCAGCTGGTGGAAGGAGAAGCAGACACCCACAACTAATCACTGAACTGAACTGGAATCCAGTTGCAGCGAAAGAGGACTGATGAGCACAGCGGTCCACACCAGGCTGGTGAAACCCACAGAAACAGCTGACCTGAACAATGGAGAGCTTTTGGTCCCCAGACTTCTACCTGGGAAACCAGCATGGGACTGATCCAGACCCCCTGAATGTGGGTGTCAGTGAGGAGACCTTGGAAATCTATGGGATCTCTTGTGGTGGATCAGTACTTATCCCTAGCATAGGAATGGACTTTAGGAGCCCATCCCACATGGAGGGACACTCCCTGAGCCTAGACACAAGGGGGTTGGCCTGGGCCCTATCCCAAAGAATATGACAGACTTTGAAGATCCCATATGGAAGGCCTCACCCTCCCTTGGGAGCAGAAATGGTATGGGATAGGTAGGATATTCGTTGGGAGCAGGGGAAGAGGGGAGGGAAAGGGACCTGGAATTGACATGTAAAATAATTTTCTTTCTAACTAAAACAAAAAAAAATCCAGCAAAAAATAAAGAATCTAGCTTCCATCCAGGAATCCATATATTAAAGATGTTACAAAAATTCATATATTGTAGCAGTGTACAGCACAGTCACTCCTTCTGCTAAAATTATTTTGATGTTTGGACATCATTTTCCTGACCTTGGAATGGTGTTAAATGGCGAAGTACTTCTCTTCTTTCTTGTGCCAGGCCTCTTGTCTGATGTCTACCACAACAGGAAAAAAAATACATTTTTCTCTTAATAGGCACATGACTAATCACTTCTACTCTAAAATAAATCAATAAATAATTATAATTTAAAATGTTATAATTTTTAGCATTACAAGTAAACCATACAACTACACTCTGAGATCTTCAGTAATCGCCAATGGTGCAAGACTGTGCAGAAGCCAGTGTCTGAAATCTTCTTTAGAACAAGCCTGTTTCTTCTCCTTAAAAAGTCAGAGCAGAAGTGCACACAAAGCCATCCTTCTATGTCACTAACACTACTTACTTAGACTCAACCATGGTTCTCATTACAACTAAGAATCAATGGGTTTTACTTCTACAGCCATGAAACAGTCCTTGAAATATAATTTGAATTTATGTGTGAACACCCTCTTATAGAAAACACAGGAAATCTGAACTACACTGACAGAAAAGTATTACTGTCTAGATGAAAAAAATAGCCCAGGAAGATGAGAAGGACTGGACACAAAAGACACATGTTCTACAGATTAACGAAACTTCATTAAAATCCTAAATTATCACACAGAGGAACCTAATATTCACCAGGGGACAGGCTCCTTATTTTATGAATGTAGCCAGAAATCTCCAGCAAGGGCACAGGAAGGGGGGCTGTTAGTGTCAGAGCCAAAGCAAATAGTCTTTAGTTCAAAAGGCTTTTGGTAGACTCACTAACGAGCAGTGCACTTCATACTGTCTTTTCCTGAGAGATGATGGAACCTGTGCTTATCTGGAAACTACTAATCATACAATGGGAGAGGGGCAGTAAAAATCTCCTTCCCCATGGTAAAGACAAATTTTATCTATATATCTATTTATTTATTTATTTATAGCACTCCCTTGATCTCTTCAGGAAGACACAAAAAAGTGCCCCCAATCCAGTAATTTATAAATAAAAGATATGTCTTTGTCTTTCCACAGCTCCTGTATGTCTGGGAAATCCAAGTTGAAGACAGTGGCAGTTCCCCTTCCTGCAGAGGACTGCTTGGACTCAGAGGCAAGATCTTCAGGCTAGGGCCTCACAAATAGGAAAAGGAGGACAAGTCTCTGAGGCCTCTCATAATGGCACAATGAAAGTGAAATGGCAAGTCTTGTCTTAACTCTTCTATGTCCTGATGACATCACACTTCAGGGAGTAGGGGCAGAATATAGATACAGAGATGGAGATGTAAAGAGCTTATGTACACACACACACACACACACACACACACACACACACACACACACACACCAGAATGCCACATGCAAAGTAGAAGAGCAACTTTCCAGAGTTGGTCCACTCCTTCTACCACCTGTGCCCCAGAAATTGAATTTGCAGCATCAGGCATGGTGACAATTGCCTTTAGCCACTGAATCATCTTACTAATACTGAAGTTTTCATCATTCAGATCATGATAGTTGAGTGTGCTCCTCTTCAAATTGTTATTATTTGCAAATATGTTTGTTCAGAGTATCATGCAATCAACATTTGTGTAATGGAAGATATTGTATTTAAATATAAAGAACCAGCTATGATCTGGGAACTTTTAGAAATGTCTCTAGGTATCCAGGTGGGTCCTACAGTACTCCCAGAAATCTATCCTACTTGATGGCTAACAGAAGCAGAAACATTGTATGACATAAAACAACAATGGGATTCCAAATGTTCTTACTATATGTAAAAGCATTAGAGAGAATAATACTCTCTGTGCCCTAGGCATTTTTCTTCAGGCACTTAGATAAGGTATTCAGCCATGTGGCTCTGCTCTGAAAATTGCCATCAGTCCTTCATACAATGATTCTACTTCCAGGAAATATTGCTATGATATATTAATAATACATAACTGCAAATAAACAAAGCATGCCTCAATACAGAACTGGTTCAAAACAGTTACAGTTTATTCTTGTAAGAAATTACTCTCAGTAGCCAAAAAGAACAAAAAGACATCATTAGGTTTATTCATCCACTTGATACTGTAGTGCTAATAATATTCTAGATACATTTTCTTTTTTCAGTTTATTATTATTTTGTGCAGATATGTATTTTTTTCTGCATGTATGTCTATGTACTACCTGATGGGGGAAGTCCTTCTGTGTATATGTCTCTCTTATTGGTTAATGAATAAAACACTGTTGGCCAATAGGGAAGTAAGATAGGCAGAACTAAGAGAGAAGGAGGATTCTGGGAAATGTAGTAGGAAGTCACCATGTAATCCCAGAAGGAGAGGATACATGAGTCTGGCATTCTCAGTAAGATAAGACTTTGTAAAAATACATATATTAGTAGTTATGGGTTAATACTTGAGACAGAGATAGCCAATAAGAAGCCCTAAGCATTGGTCAACAGTATTATGCTAATAGAGTATCCGTGTGTTATTTGGGGGGGGGAGCTAAAGCAGTAATGGGACCCAGGCGGGAATACCATAATAACTACCTGAATGCCTGATGACTACAGAGACCAGAAAAAGGTTCCAGATTTATCCCAAAAGTGCCATTATAGGCAATTATGAGCTACTGTGTACATACTCAGAATTGAACCTGGTTCCTGTGTAAAAGCAAAGAGTGCTCACAAGTGTTTAGCCATATGCCCAGGCCCCTTGGATACTTTTCTATTTTCTGGATATAGAGAAGTGAAAAAAACAGACAATTATCAGCTGTCCTAGAGATTACATTATATTTGGAGAAATAGTAAAAACACAATACTAAATAACTACATATACCTTATAACACCAGTGTTAAAGAGAAAACTAATAAAGAAAAATGGGATAGTGGAATATTAAATTGGAAGTCAGAATAAAACCTCTAATAGAGTCAGTTTTGGACCAAGACCTACAGTAGGTGGGAGTATATATTACAAAGATACCTGGAGAAATGGAATCCAAGACAGAGGGAATGCTAACTTTTGGTGTCTGTGAGAAAACAGAAAAGCACAGAAGAACGAATTCAAGAATGAGTCATAACTAATGAAGTCAAGGAAGAAAGGAGGTACCCATGGAGAGCATTGGGAAGGATGGTGAGCAGGAATAATATGATCTGGCTGCACTCTCATGGGATGGATGATATTGGTACATTGAAAAAAAAAAAACCTGGAGTTAGCAAGAGAACGAAAGAGTCAGGTATAATGCTTCTTCAATAATATGACCATGAAATAATAGTATTTGGACCAGGCTATAGTAGTAGAAGTGATAGACAGTAAGGATCTAGGATTAGTTAGAAAGTCAGCAGCCCTTTAAAAAAAAATCTGAATAAATGTAAAGTATCGTTGTGGAATGATCAATCTGCAGTCAGCAAGGCCAAGGTTTTCTTTATTCAGATAGACCAGCCAAGTGCAAGCCAAAGGCAGCCAGGCCAGAGAGAGGAGAAGGGAGCAGGGAGAAGCGAGGGTCTCCGAGTGTCATGGTCCCTTAAGAACCGTTCCGGTGTCACCTTAGACTTCACCTCACCACACCCTCATGGGCGTGTCCCAACACACCTGTCCAGGCTACTAGGAGGCGGGGCTACAGTGTCTCCCTACAACCCTTTTAGTCTAAAAAAGGATTAAAACTTAATAGTGTAAAATATCCAAAATTAACAATCATAAATGTGAAATACAAGAAGATACAATAATCTACTATTGCACATCCTAACTATGTCTATTCCGTCTAAGCCCTAAAGTCATGTGGAAAGGGTGTCTAACTTGAACACCTCCTTCCAATCCCAACTCTAAACAATAAGAAAGTTATTCCTAACTAGGCTTACACTACCCTAATAAACAATAATGGGGAATTGGGGGGCATAGCAGCTTCTACGTTACTTCCTGCTTAAATGGGACGATGGTAGCCTCGTGGGGTCCTGTGGAAAAAAAAATGTTAGCACAGGGAAAGTCTCTATTGGGTTATCCCCAGTCCATGTTAGATGGGATTTGCTTGATTGAATATCTAGGTTGAAATCCTCAACTTGATTGAAGTCAGTATTCGAGGCTCTGGTCGGAGTTTCAATCGAAACAGAGTGAGTTGAATCCAGTTGGAGAGGTGTGGTCCAATTCTATTTTTCCGGAGCATGCAGGGATTGTCATCAGGCGGGTCTTCGTTGGCTGTATGGGACTCAAACATAAGTGTTATCAGAGAAATGTTTGCTTGCACATGTATGTGTACTGGGAAAGGCAACCATTGAAAAACAACAATTATGAGAGGGTGTAGGCCTTGAAATAAAGAGCCAAGAAAAGACAAAGATAGTCCTCTAATTCTTCGGTAGAGCATGAGACTCTTAATCTCAGGGTCACGGGTTCGTGCCCCACATTGGGCACCATGTGTGGAATGATTGATCTGCAGTCAGCAAGGCCAAGGTTTTCTTTATTCACATATACCAGCCAAGTGCAAGCCAAAGGCAGCCAGGCCAGAGAGAGGAGAAGGAGCAGGGAGAAGAGAGGGTCTCCATGTGTCGCGGTCCCTTAAGAACCATTCCCGTGTCACCTTAGACTTCCCCTCACCACGCCCTCATGGGCATGTCCCGGCACACCTGTCCCGGCTACTAAGAGGCGGGGCTACAGTGTCTCCCTACATATCATTGTGTTAAAATGGTTTCTTACCAGGCTGTGGTGGCACAAACCTTTTAATCCCAGCACTTGGGAGGCAGAGTCAAGCAGATATCTCTGAGTTCAAGGGCAGCCTGGGCTACAGTGACAGTCCCAGGAAGACTCCAAAGCTATGAAGAGAAAACCTGTCTTGAAGTCCATCCCCCAAAATAGTTTCTTTTCATTAATTTCTATGGGGTATTGGCTCAAAAACAGGAAAAAATTGAATTGTTCTTTAACTTTAATAAGATACAATAGAGGAATCTCTTCATAGATAACAAACTGAAAAATCAGATTTGAACTTTTAAAGTTTTGAATATTAAATTTAAGACATCTCCCTTTTGGAACTAGAATTATTATCAGGTATATCATCATTATTTATTGAAAATATATAACTTGTTTATTTGGTTTTATTTCTTTAATTTTTGACATTATTTTTCTTTCCATACCCTCCCATATACCCCCTTATTCTCTTTGAAAGCATGGTCTCCTTTTTGTTCTCTCTCTCTCTCTCTCTCTCTCTCTCTCTCTCTCTCTCTCTCTCTCTCTCACACACACACACACAGATATATATATATATATATATATATATATATATATATATATATGTTCTCAGGTTTAATCATTTGGTATTACAGTGGCACACAAATGTTGGCAGTAACCAACAACTCTCAAATTGGACTTAGGTTTAAATCAACAAAAAGGAAAAATTTCCCTCAACTGTAAACAGCCAAGTATCCAGAGACAGAAAATTTAAGGACTCTAGGAGGAGCATCTACAATCACCACTTTACTAAGCCATCATTATATCTAACTACAATATAAATATTTACTTACATTGTATAGTCATTATCCTTCATCGTTTCTTTGCAACAGATGAAGACCATTTCAGAAAACCACAATCAAAACACAAAGTTGTGAATCCCAGTAGTAACTGATATGTGTATAACACAACTCCTGATGTTCAACGATCATTAGGAAGAGAAAGCAGAAAAAAAATATGAGTCAAATGAACATGGAGTTTCTTTATTTGATTTTCACTGGGATGCAGTTGAGTTTGCCTTTAGTCTCAAAAGGAAATGTTAAAGTCAAACCTGGAAGGAATGTTGGGAACTGTAAAGGACTCTTGGAACCGGACTGAATGTGTTCTGCTTTCTAAGGTAGACATGAACCTTTGAGGTCAAGGGTAGGGTGTTCCCATTGAGATGTATCCTTTAAACATGAAGCTTGCTTGCTTGTCATCTTGCACTACTATTGGGAAGCAGTAGGACCAGAATACCTGGGGGCTAGTTAGGGACAGTAAGGGTTATTGCCATCTCAGCCCTTTCCTCCCTTTCTGTTTTTGCCTCATTGCTGGATGAGATGAGTGTTTTCCTCTGTTTGCTACTCCCTTCCAAGTTGTGATGACTCAACATGGGCCTGTAACTGTGAACTCTGAAACCGTGAGTCAAAATGTCTTTATACACACACACACACACACACACACACACACACACACACACACACACACACACAATACAGACAAATGGACAATGTGAGGAAAGTGAGAGACTTTGGGACATTTGTCCCCAAATGGGATGTCACCATAAAACCCCTTCCCTCAAGGACTCAGAAGAAAATGATGTAGAAAACTTATAAGAGCCAGAGAAGATGGAGGACACCAAGGGAAAAAAAGCCTTCTAAATAAGTGTAACTGATACACATATAAACTCACAGTGTGGCAGTATGCACATGACCTGCACAGGTCTAAGCCAGATGGGGTCCCAGCACTGACAGGGGAAGTGGACACAAGTTCCCCAGAAGCTATTTACAACAGATAGTCATTCACAGATGAAACATTAGTTTTCTCCAATGGAGTCTCACTGGGTACAAAGACTACTCTTAAGAAAACATCTCATGCCCAGGGGTAGATTTCCAACAAAAAATCAAACAAAAGGAAAGAGTCAAAGAAAAGCACATGAAACACATATAGACATGGAACACAAATGCAAAATCCCCTAAAACCACAAAATTGGAAATCATTACATATTTGCAAAATATCTTTAATGTTGAAAAAAACAAAAAAGCCATTGAGCTTGATTTATTATTATTATATTTTATCATTATTTTTAGATGCCTGTTTGATTTCTAGTAGAGAGAAAGGAGGGTGTGGATTTGGGTGTGATGTTGGGGGGCATCTAGGAGGAGTTGGGGGAGGGAAAAATCAAAATATATTGTATGAGAAAATATATCTTCAATTAAAAGGTAAGAAAAATGAAATTAAAATGAATTACTATATAGTGAAATAGAAGTTACTGATGAACTAATAGGATAACACATTCAGTAGATGTCTATTGTAATATCTACTTAGATATATGTAATATTCTAAATTCTATTTAAAGGAAATTATAAAGGAACATGGACTTATTAAACATGTATACACTTATATGTATGTATGTACTTACATATGTAAATATGGACATAGATAATATTTACATACATTTATAGAAAGAAATGTGAAATCAAAACCTACCAAGATACTAATAGGCTATTTTTTTGTGCAACTCACATTACACAATTTACTTCTATGTTTCTGCATTATCTTTTTTAAAACACAGAGTAGTTTCTATTTCTCTTACAGTGACAAAAAGGCCCATATATTAATTTATAACAAACAAGTTTATAATGAGACAATAAAACAATTGGTTTCCTGCAAAAATATGTAGAAAAGTTAATTGGAAATTTATTTTTAGCTCCTATTGTCTTAGGAAATATCTTAGAAGTGTTCATGAAAAGTAGTTTGTTTAAGCACTTGAAGAAATTCAGAGTCCTTTCTTCTGATAGTGTGAATGCCTTTTGGTAAAAAGTGTTCTTTTACTTGAAATAAAAATCTGATTTCAATTGCTCCTAATGGCCTAGAAACAAGATGCCATATTCAAAGCTAGTAAGAATATGCATTAGAAAGTTGTGGCAGTCATTTCCTTTACAACCACACTTTTACAAAGATAATTTGAATTACTAAGGTTTGCATCTTGCAAATTTTAACAGTGGTCTTCCTCAGGTAGGCCACAATTTACCAAAAACTACCTTAAACATAATCATGACCAAGGAGGCATATGCATCTCATTTCCAAAATGAAAAAAAAAAAAAAAAACAACCCACAGCATGCTGGATTGCTTAGAAGAAGTAATATAGTGGTGAATTTCTTCTTGTTACTTAGTTTGGAATGGTGTGCCTGAAATGCTGAGCTTGGCATCTCAGAAAACTTGTTTGGCTTCATGGAATGCACTCCTAGCGTAATGTAGGCCAGACCTGTTTGCTTGGAAGGAACAAATAAGAAGCATTCATTGTTCCTGGCCTTCACCTTAGCAGACCATGCAAGACTTTTCTGGTGGCCATTGTGACACTGACTGCAACATGAGTGTAATTTATGAATGAGAGAAAGAATAAATGAAGGAAAACTTAGGTTATAATTTATCTTTATAGAATGTACAAAGAAAGCCTCAGATAGATTGCAGTCTGTAGGCTTTGAATTTATGGGTACAGCTTTCTTTCAAAGTTATAGCAGCTTCAGATATGCAGTGTAATTTCTATGCCAAGTCATTATGCTGTATCACCATCTAAAATCTAGTAAATTTTGAAGAAAACATATATTTAAACAGTTGTGTTGATTCCAAACAATATAAATGGGACTTTAGTTTTCCCAGTACTGATTTTGTCTTCTCTTGCAAGAATTATCCTCCTTTCTTACCTAGCATTAACTCTTTAAACATTTTACCTTCCAAAATATCTATAATCTGAGCATGAAAAGGAAGTTAATACACTTAAACTCAACAGTACGAGCATCTACTTTAGTACAGAAGGATGAACAGTCCTATTAAAAGGAAGAGTGTGTAAAAATAAAACTTTCAAAAATATAAAAGTACATACTCCACCAGAGATAAGCTTAAAATTTTAATATACAAAGTGGTGATTAGGAGGCTGGAAAATTAGATATTACTAACCAACAGAAACTCAATTAAGCTATATTGATACCAAAATAAACCAGAAGCCCAAACATCACTAAACATAAACTAATAGTCAAGTAGTGATGAGTGTAAATGCTAATTTTCAAAGTTTTAAATTGTGAATGAAGCAAAATTTCAAAGCTGAATCATCTTCCAAATTTGCAGTAGCAAAGGATCTTTAGGATTCCTTTCTGGCCAATTAATAAATCAAGTGGATGAAAATGAGCATATGGAGGTATTAAAGAACTCTCTTGTCTTAGTTTAACTGGTGGGGGGGGAAGTCTCATAGGCTGCAACTTAAAAAAAATAACAAACCATTATTCATTTATTACAGCTCTGGAACTGAAAGTTTGATTTCAGGGTGTAACCTGATTGTGTTCTGGGTTCTCTTCCAGGTTACAGACTAGTTACTTCCTGCATACTCCTATGGGATGAAGACAGCTAATGAGCTGTCCAGGGATCCTTTCATAATGGCACAAATATATTCATGAAAGCTCTACCCTCATGAACAAATTACCTTTCAAAGATCTACTTGTTAATACCATCCATCATATAGAAGCCATGATTTCAACATACCAATTTTTAAAGGGAATAAATGTTTAGTGGATTGTAGCTTATATCTACTTCACATCCATAGACCTAGAAACATCAAAACATAGTTATATCTTTTCAAGGTCATGCAAAATATACTGAGAGAAATAACACATTGTGACAAAAGTCCTTCAAAACTTTATAAGCTTAGTATAAAATAGGATATGTGTCCTGGCAATAGGAAAAATAGGATTTAATATCAACAATCAAAAATATATAGATAGTTCAATTATAATGCTGAATAATAATCATTACAATGTAACTTGAACCAATTAAAAATCAGTTTCATTCACAATGCCACAAAATTACTAGAAATAAATATGCAGGATCTCTTTGTTGAAAACCATAACATGCTGAAGAAATTAAACAGTACCGATCATGGGTATGAAGATGTTTGCTCTTCCTCAGGATTATTTATGCACTCAGTACAATTTCAGTCACAAATTATGCAAGATTTTCTATGTGTTGAAAACTGTTACAAATTTTTTATTAAAATATAAAAGCAGAATAGACATAGGAATCTTGATAATGTCATAAAAACTTGAAGGGAAAGATAAAACAAAACTACAAACAATTGAAAAAGGACACAATGCTATGCATGGTGACATAAGCCCTTAACACAGAACTTGGGAGATAGGGGCAAGAAAATTGCTACAGATTCAAGGCTGCTCTTGTCTACTTCAGGAATTCCAGGTCACAGGTAAACTACATATAGAGGATATAAATATCTTTTTTTATTTTAGTTTTGAGACTATAATCACAAAGTATCTTCCTTTCCTTTAATCTCCTGCCAAATCTGCCTATATATCTCTCCTTCAAATTCATGACCTCTTTTCCACTACTTGTATTCATATATGCATATGCACATACATATTTATATGCTCAGTACATATAATGTCACCTGTCTTCATTTCTCAGTGCTGATCATTTGACACCAAGAACATTTTAAATTTAATTTTTAAAAAAGGAAAGGAAAAAGATATTTCTAAAAGATGCATCATGGTTCTCCCTGGTATCTGTCATCTAAAAATCATTTCCTCACTTTGAGACCATATGGATGATCAGACTATGCCTCCATATGACATATTGAGTATGAAAACCAGGAATGGATTCTATTCCAGAAGAGAGAAGCAGTGAAGAATGTCAAGTAATAAAAGTGGACTATAGGACTCTAAAATTAAGAAAAAGCAAAGAGCCATGATATAAGGCACATTTCATGCATTGAGGAGAAGAGAACGTGTCATCAAAATCTAAACCATTCTGAGCAAGGTAACCCAGTCACCAAAAGATAAACATGGTATGTACTTACTCATATATGGATTTTAGACATAGAGCAAATGGTTACCAGCCTACAATCCACACCACCAGAGAAGTTAGGCAACAAGGAGGACTCTAAGAGAGACATATGTGGTCCCCTGGAGAGGGAGAAAGGGATAAGATCTCCTGAGCTAATTGGGAGCATGGGGGAGGGGAGAGGGATATAGAAGAATGAGAAGGGGAGAAGAGGAGGGTGAGGAGGACATGAGGGATCAGGATGGTTGACTGGGGGGAAGATTAGAGGAGAGCAAGAAAGAGATACCATGATACAGGGAGCCATTATAGGTTTAAAGAGAAATCAGGCACTAAGGAAATGTCTGGAGATCTACAAGGATGGCACCAACTAACAATCTAAGCAACAGAGGAGATGCTGCCTTAAATGCCCTCCCCTGATAATGAGATTGATGACTAACTTATATGCCATCCTATAGCCTTCATCCAGCAGCTAAGGGAAGTAGAAGCAGACACAGACAACTAATCATTGAACTGAACTGGAATCTAGTTGCAGAGAGAGAGGAGTGATGATCAAAGGGGTCAAGACCAGGCTGGTGAAACCCACAGAAATAGCTGACCTGAACAAAGGGGAACTCTTGGTCCCCAGACTGATATCTGGGAAAACAGCATAGGACTGATCCAGACCCCATGAATGTGGGTATCAGTGAGGAGGCCTGGGAAATCTATGGGGCCCCTTGTAGTAGATAAGTACTTATCCCTAGCATAGGAATGGATTTTGTGAGCCCCTTTCAATGCCTCTGGCTCCTGAAATCCTTTGGTCCTTTCTTCTATGATGACCCCTGAGCCTTGGTTGTGGGTGTGAAGCTTCTTTTTTCAAATAAGTGAATATTAACACAAAGATCCACAGCTGATCAACGTGGAGGGAGTACAAAACAGTGGAATGCTAAGTCCTAAAGGAATCATCGAAAGTTCATTTATAGCAACATAATATTTTTATTGACTCTTTGGAATTTTCATATCATACACCCTGATCACACTCACTTCTCAGTCCTTCCATGTCCACCCTGCACCTTGTGACCCCACCATGAAATAATAATAAAAATAATAATAATAAAAATAATAATAATAGTAAATATCTTAAGATATATATATATATATATATATATATATATATATATATATATGTCACTGGAGTGTGGTCAAACTCTCAGTGGCCTCCCCCTTAATAGAACTAAGTCCTGCCCCTCCTGCACTCCCACAAGAAGCTATCAACTGCTAAACTTCAGCAGCTTTATCACTTTTTACAAGTTCTCTTCAATGGCTTCCTGTTTAGGTTGCTACTTGGGGTAGAACAGTTGGGGAGTAGTGGTGTCACAGAAACCTTCCATACCCTTTTTCAATTGTGAGTCTGTAGTCATTGATATCACTACAAAAGTAGCTTCCTTGTGCTTTACATTCAGTGAGGGCATGCATCATTGGCTTCCACATGGTTTCTGGTAACAGCACAGACCACGAACCCATGCTTCAGTAGGAAGACAGAGTCAGACAGAACTGGGGAGGTAGCCTGGATCATGGATATCAACATGGCCTCAGATGCAAGAGGACACTCACATCAATATGTTACCCCATAGCAGCACAGCCCTGAACATCAACATGGCTTTAAGCTGTAGCACAGACCACAGACACCTACATGGTCTTTGGTGGTAACACCAGCTATAGACATCACACAGACACTGGCTTCTGTAGGACCTTGGACCCAAACATGGCCCTTGGTGGCAGCATGGGTCCAGACATCATCCTGTGCTCAAGTGTCAGGTCATGCCAATCACATCAATATGGCCCCAGGATCAGCAGAGTTCAAAAATATCAACGTGGTTTAATGAGGTGGCACTGACCAAGGATATAAAATAGCTTTGGGTAGTAACACTAGCCACAGACATCAACATTACCTCAAGTACATTTTCTCTAAATGATGGGTGACATCAAGGGGGAATGTTTGAAAAATAGATGAAAGAAGTAGATAAATCAATTCAGGACTTGCAGAAGGAAGATAGTAATGAAAGTAAGTGTAACGATAAATCTTTCTGCCAGCCGACCCAGCCCTGCTGCGACATGGACACCCAAAATAACACACAGAGTCTTATATTAGGTACAATGCTGCTGGCCAATGACTAAGATTTCTTATTTGCTAGCTCAGTCTTAATTATCAACCATAACAATTAATCTATATATTTCATACAGCCTATTGAGGACACCAGCGAATGCATCCTGTCTTTCCTGGGATCACATGGCATCTCCACAGAGAAGAGAGAAAGAGGAAGAGAGTGACTCCTGTTGTCCCTGCTTATATTCTGAGTCTGCCTGCTCTGTCACTTCCTGTCTGGATCACAAGATTTCTCTTTACTACATTTCCCAGAATCCTCCTCAACTCCTAGTTCTGCCTAACTTGCTTCCCTATTGGCCAATGGTACTTTATTTATCAACCTATAAGACAAACATATATACAGAAGGATGTCCCCCATCAAGTAAGTGTCATGTACATGGATGAGAAAGTCAGAAGAATAGATAAAAGATGGTGATCATACTTTCAAGGGTTCATAGAAGCTCCAGCGAATTAACCAAGGCTCTTTAGCAGAAAGTCACTGTTAAATGTGTAATTTCAGAAAGGTATTGAAGTTTCTGCACCAGAGGAAGAAACTTTAGAAATGGGGGGGTGAAGGAGTCTGTTTGAGAGGACTCAATGGAACAGTGTAGTCCAAGAATGGTACTGCAGAGGGTAGGAACAATGGCAAAAAAAAACTCCCTTAAAAAGTGAATATTAGACTTCCATTCAAGAAAATTCAGATAAAAAAACTCACAGAATCAATGTTGTGAAAATGCCTACAGTAATGAAAGGTATCTAAAGATGCCATATAATACCTTTCAAATTTTCAATGTCTTTCTTCATAGGAATATAGAAAATCAAACCAAAAATTCATTTGCAAGCCCAAAAGAGTTTGAAGACCAAAGCAACTCTAGGCAGAAAGAATAATACTGAACTTACCACAACTTATTTCAAATTATGTCACCAGAGATTCATAGTAATAAAATCCATAAGCTATGTAAAACAAACAGTTTGATCAAGAGTATAGAGGGCCAGAACATGAAGCAGCAAGGCTATAGCTACCTAATTTTGATAAAAATATAAACAGAGAAAATGCCTCTTCACCAAATTGTCATTAAACACTGGATATTCACACAGAAAAGGAAACTACACTTCTGTCTTTCACCTGACCTCAAAAAGAAATAAAGTTCCTCATGTGGGGCCTAAGACACTAAAACGTACAGAAAAACACAAAAAAAATATTTAACATACCATTATAGACAATACATTTCTGAAAAGCACACTTGTAAATGATTGCATGTGCTGAAAACTGTTGCATTTGCTAAAAAGGCTTCTGCACAACAAATTGACTATCAGCAGCATAAAGGCAAACTAAACATCAGGTGTGGGTTAACATCTAACATCCGAAGATATTAAACATTCACAAAGCATTCATCTTCTTAAGACATGGGCTAATGTATTGAATAATTACTGTATAGATACTTCTCAGCTAAAAATGTGAAATTCAACAATACAGGCATGAAAAACATGTTCATCACCATTAGTCATCAGGCAAATGCAAATCAAAGCTATGTAGAACTTCCATCTCACCTGAATCAAATGACTATTATTAGAAAACAAACAACAAATACTAGTAAAGCTGAAGACTTCTATATGGCTCAAGGGAATGTAAATTGATGCAGTCACCATGAAAATAAGTATGAATATTACTCAGCAAATTCAAAACTACAACATGATCCAGCTCTTCAACTTCTGAATATATACTCAAGTGTGTCTAGGTCAGCATGCCACAGATACACCTCTACATCCATGTTTATTACAGCATTATTTACTAGTCTGAGCTGTAAAACCAGTCTAAATGGCAAATAGATAAAGTAAATGTATTATATTTACAAAGTGGAGATTTATTAGCCATGAGGATAAGTCATGTCATTTGCAGGAAAATTGATGTAGATGAAGATACACATGCTAAATAAGAAATACTCAAAAAGATAAATACTGCATATTCATTCACTCCATGCCCATGGTCTGTTTAATTGTGGCATAAAAAAGTAACCTGGGGGCTTTGTGTTGGGAAGAGAGTGCAGAGATGGTAAGACGGGTCGAAGAAAGACAACAAAGTAAATGCTTTCCTTCATACGTGCATCTAGATGTTGTGTAACATGTGTGTACATGTGGACGCAGAATAGATATTCTTATTCCGTTGAAGGAAAGAGCAAGGAAGAGCTATAAGTAGAGTGAGGGAATAATATGAATCACATGTAATAAAATGCACATAAAATATAATGAAAGCCAGTAGTTTTACACCAGCTAAAAATTTTATAAAGGTATATGATGATCATAGTCACAGCATCAGGGATGCAGTGAGTAAGCAATGTAACATGATGATGTCATGAAAATACTAAAATTAAACTAAATGTAATTCCCTACTTAACTCAAGGGAATGATTCTAGGTTCAATACGCAGAGATTCCTTATACATAATGGCATGGCATTTGTGCATAGTGGCCTACATATATTAAGTCACCCCTGAATATTTATAACATCTAGCATAATGTAAGTACTTTGTAAACAGTCGATATCTCAGGGTGTAATGACAGAAAGACTGCACAGAAAAAATTTTAATATTTACACTGAGCATTTAGTTGAATTTGATGATAGAGAAACTGTACATATAAAATTAGCTGTTCAATACACACACATACTTCAAATGTCAGGCAGGATTTAGAACAGATAGAACTCAGGTATGCTTTTTTGGTGAGTTTCCTACAACATTATAAAGAATTATTTTCTTCCTGCTCCTTCATGTTCTCCTCTCCCAACTCCATCTCCCCTCCCACTATGCTTCCCAATTATCTCAAGATACCCTGTCCCTTTCCCCTTCTCTGGGGGACCATAGATGACCCTTTTAGGGTCCTCCTAGCTTCTCTGGCATTGTGGATTGTAGGCTAGTAATCCTTTGTCTATGTCTAAAATCCATATATTTTAGACATAGTGAGTACATACCATGTTTGTCTTTTTGTGACTGGGCTAGGTAGGTTGGTTTCTTCTAGTTCCATCCATTTGCCTTTGAATTTCAAGATTTCATTGTTTTCTTCTGTTTTGTTTTCCACTGAGTAGTACTCCAATGTGTAAATGAAGCAGGAAGATTGATTCATGGGAAGAACAGAGGAGAGCAAGAAAAGAGATATCATAAGAGAGGGAGCCATTATAGATTTAAACAGAAATCTGGCACTAAGGAAATATCCAGAGATCTGCAAGGATGACCCCAATTAACAATCTAAGCAATAGTGGAGAAGTTACCTATATGTCCTTCCCCGATGAGATTGATGACTACCTTATATGCCATTCTAGATCATTCATCCAATAGCTGATGGAAGCAGAAGCAGACACCCACAGATAAAAACTTAGCTGAACTCCTGGAATTCCATTGCAGAGAGGGAGAAGTGATGAGCAAAGGGGTCAAGACCAAGTTGAAGAAACACATAGAAATAACTTACCTAAACAAGGAGGAGCTCATGAACCCCAGACTGATAGTTGGGAGACCAGCATAGGACTGATCCACAACCCCTGAACATGGGTTTCAGTTAGGAGGCCTGTGCAATCTATGGGACCTCTGGTAGTGGATCAATATTCAACCCTAGTATACCAATGGATTTTGAGAGCCCATACCACATAGAGGGCTACTCTCTCATGCTAGACACATGTAGGAGGGTCTAGGCCCTGCTCCAAATGATATGACAGACTTTGAAGATTCCCCATGGAAGGCCTTATCCTCCTTAGGGAGCAGAAAGGGGATGGGATAGGAAGTCAGTGGGGGGTAGGAAAATAGGGAAGGGAGAGGGAAATGGGATTGACATATAAAACAAGCTTGTTTCTAATTTAAATTCAAAACGAATTATTTTCTTAAAAACTTAATCATATTAAAGTTTCCTGCCTGTGCATTTACCTAAGAGAAGTTTCATTTCTACAGAGTCAAGTATTAGAATATCTGTAACAACTGTAAAATTCTTATCCCTTCTTCCTTTATTATCATTGCCATTCTGTCTCTATGTTTCTCTGTCTGGATGTGTGTGATATCACTGTGTGTGTGTGTGTGTGTGTGTGTGTGTGTGTGTGTGTGTGTGTGTGTGTGTGTGTGGTGTTTGTGTAGGTCAAAAGAGAAATGCAGGCATAGGTTCTTCCCTTCCTTCATAATGGTAACTACGGTCAAACTCAGACTACCTTACTTGCAATCAAGAACATTCACCTGATGAGCCATCTCACTTATCTACAACTTTATTCATAATTGTCACAATCTAATACTAGACATAACCAATGAATATTTACAATAGAATATATAAGTAATAGAGATGATAATGTTATCTTACTCAGAAATTATGTAAAAA